>NW_020954582.1:4595557-4652562 GCF_900497805.2 Vombatus ursinus
TCTTTCTTTCTTTTTCTTTCTTTCTTTCTTTCTTTCTTTTCTTTCTTTCTTTCTTTTTCTTTTTCTTTCTTTCTTTCTTTCTTTCTTTTTCTTTCTTTCTTTCTTTCTTTCTTTCTTTCTTTCTCTTTCTTTCTTTCTTTATTTCTGTCTTTTCTTTCTTTCTTTTTTCCTTCTTTCCTTTTTTCTCATATAATCCTCACATCTCCCTTAGATAGATAAACATATAGTGTGCACCAATATAAAATGAGGTAATAATGGCTAGCATTTATATAATGCTTTGAGGTTTCCAAACCCCTTTATAATATATCTTTTAATCCTCACAACATCTGGGTAAGGTAGGTGCTGTTTTCATCACCCTTTATATGAATGAATAAATTGAGCCTGAGAAAGTTCTGTTAGCTTGTCCAGGGGGACACCACTAGAGTGAGTCTCTGTGGCTAGATTCAAATTCAAGTCTTTCTGCTCCCAAGTCCAGGGCTCTGTCTATTGTACCAGCTAGCTCCCTCTAAGGAAAGGAAAATGAATATTTCTGGACCAAAATTCATGAAAGTAAACTCCAATCTTCCAATTCCATAAGTGTTTAAATTCACTCTTCTTACTACACTCCTCTATTGACATTGATCTCACTATTCCTTGCAGCTTTTCATAGATTATAATGTTGGAGAAAGTTGAATTGGTCTCAGATTCCAAAGAGTTGAACTTCAGTCTGGATCCCAACCCCCACCCCACCTCCATCTTCCCCATTCCCAAGCCATTACCGGCATGGGACTCACAAGTCCCCATCCCAGGGCTCCAACATTTTGGGATGTTTTTCTCTCTTTCTTTCTCCCTACAACAGCTTTCCATTTGCCTCACTGTGAAGCCCAATTACCACCAGCTCAGCATCTTGTTGCCATGGTGATGCTTTCCCTGGGGTTTGAGTTTCCCCTTCTCAGTTCATGACTTGAAGGACTTAATTCTCTGCAGGATGGGCTGGCCTTTTGTGCCACCACCTCACCCCTGATCTCACTCTGTTCTGTTCTACCCAACTCCGTGCCCACCCAATTAAATGCATATACAGGTGGATAAAATGTCTGGTGCCAGGTCAGATTCAAAATACTCTTTGGTCTGATTGATTCCTTGGGCAAATCATAACATCTTGATGAGGCTTGGTTTCCTCCTTTACAAGTGGTGGTAACAATATTGCATTCCCTATTTCACAGGGATGTCAGAAATATCAAAGCAAATGTTCTTAACCCTTCTTTGGCACCATGGATCCCATTTGCAGTTATTTATCCATCTATCTATCAATGTGTGTATGTACGTATGCACGCATGTATAAAAGTATGTATGTATTTATGTATATATTTGCATATATAGATATCTATATAGATATAGAAATAGATAGAGATGTAGATATATGGAGAGAGATGTATATCCTATGGATCCCTTCTCATAATAATGTCTTTAAGTATATAAAATTTAAACAAAACACAAGATTAGAAAAGAAAGCTACTATATTTAAATAAGTATTTTCCCCATCCATCTTAAGAGACCTGTTGAAATCTGTCTTTGGGCCCCAGAGGTAACCCCCCCCCCAAAGAAGTTGGCTAATGCAGTGAATAGAGAGCTGGACTTGGAGCTAAGAAGATCTGCGTTCAGTCCTCCCTGTGAAATATACTAGCTGTGTGAGCCTGAACCTATCAGTCAATCTCTCAGACCTTGAGGCAGTTTTCTGAGACTATAAGCCACCTCCCATGGATAGACTGTGTTTCTCAACTGAAAGTTCCCCATACGTATGAAATCACAGGTTCAGTGCCTACCCCCAATATTTCTACTTCCTTTTTCATATGGGAGTCAGTAAAGTCTGTTAGAATTTGAAATGTGCCATAGCTAGCTTAAACCCGTTCTCAAGAGTCAATCATTAATATTCCAGTGAGAGCATTTACACTTTGGGAACAGTAAATGCTACAGATCAGGCATTGATTTTTTCTTTTGTAGGTTGTCTAGGCCTAAGAAAGTCATGGAGAAAATGCTAATAATACAGATTAAACTTAAAAATGTCTTGTATATTCTACACTACCCTCTGAATTCTGGTTGTTAAACATTTACCTTCACACCTATGGTTATGATGATGAAATGTTACATAAATTACACAATGATTCTTCCTTATTTGATACAACTTTTTCTTCATATGCCAGTATGAAAAAGACACAAATACTAAAACTTGTCATTTTTTTTAACATCCCAAACGTTTGGCAGAAGTCAGATCCTAAGTGAATTGACAATCACATACTAAGGAGAAACTCTACTTCTTGGTAACTGTTTAAAAAAAAATTTATATCTGGACACTCCCCAAGAAAAATTATCATAACAAGACATCATTCAAAGGCTCTCCCAGACCCCTGGGCTTTGTAAACAATGGCTAGAGAAGTAAATCTGGACAAAGAGTCTACCTTTTTCCATTCTCCAGATAAAGGATCCGTTGCCATGACAAAGGAAGGGACATTAGTCTGGCCTCTAGCATCATTGTTTCAGGAAATCTCAGTGTGTGCTCTCTCTCTCTCTCTCTCTCTCTCTCTCTCTCTCTCTCTCTCTCTCTCTCTCTCTCTCTCTTTCTCTCCTCTCTCTCTCCCCTGCTGCTTTTTTTCAGAAATACTCCAAGCATTTTTTTCCCAACTCGCCTTACAAAGTTTCATGGTCTTGTCTTGCCCTTGTCAGAATGATAAATGTTATAATGTTGATTTTTGGCAAATTAAAACTGAAATGTGAATCATTGCAACCTGGTCTTGTCATTCTTTCTAATTTACCTCTTCCATTCGGTGCATTTCAGGTAATATTTCACTGAAAAGAATCAGCAGATACGCCACTGGAAATAAGTGACCTAAACCTCCTTTAATTACACAAATTGTCAAGCTGAATAGGACGTTGGCTTTTTGAAGGCCGAAATCATTGGGCAATAGGATCCTGGAGCTGGAGTTGGAAGGAACCTCAGAAGTCATCAATTCCACTTCCCTCAGTTTACGGGTGAGGAAACAAGCCCAGTGAGGGGGGAGCGGCTTCCCACGGCCACTGAGCTGGGAAGTGACGGAGACGTGATTCAAACTTGGGACTTCCTGACTCCAAGGATGGTTCCACACGATGCTACCTACCAAGATACACATCTATGTGATGCATTGAAACAAAATGACACAAGAAGTTGGAGATGGGAACATTTGTATATCAAGCAGTTTATTGTAGTGGAATGAACCTTTAAGAGTAGTGAGACACTGGCGTCCAGTTCCAGTTCTGTCCCGAATTTGTGTGGAAATAAGTACACAGGTAAGGATGCATGATGTTTGTTTGTTGAACTCTGAAGACAGAACTAGGAGCAAAGGATAGGGTTGTAGAAAGAAATATTGAGGTTAAATTGAGGGAGGAATCAAGTGGACAAGAATGCCCATTGGCAAGGCAATGGCATGGAGTTAGATGGAAAACTTATAGAGCTTGCCCGCTGGGGACCAAACACACACGCAAGTATAGATGTATGTATGCATACACATCCATATACACATGATGTTGTTTAGTCATTTTTCAATCATGTCCAACACTTCATGACTGCATTTGGGCAGCCATACTGGAGTGATTTACCATTTCCTTCTCCAGTTCATTTTACAGATGAGAAAATTGAGGCAAACATGGTTAAGTGATGTGCCCAGGGTCAAACAACTAGTAAGTGTCTGAGGGAGATTTGAACTCAGGAAGGGAAGTATTCCTAACTCCAGGCCTGTTACTCTATTCAGTGCACCACCTAGCTGCCCTATATACATATACACATGCATGTATATAGTATATCTATATCTATAGATATAGAGATATAAATATGCACACAAACACAAATACATACACACATATGAATATAAATATATATATACATAATACATATAAATGCATAATACGTACACACACACATGTAAATGTATATAAAAGGTCCTTCCTTACTCCTCCTTTTTAAAAATGACACAATCATTTCTATTTAGACTGATTATCTAGAAGGGCCCAAGCAGAATGCCATGACACGTGATTCCATTTGTCAGATGAGCTATAGAGGAGATTTTTAAAGGAAATTTTGGACTTGATGCTTTCGGAGGTCCCCTTGTAATCTGATATAATGATCCTATGAATTCCCACCTCAGACACTTTCCAGCTGTGTGAGTATGAACAAATCAATTAACCTCTCTGAGCTTCAGTTCCTCATTTATGAAGTTGAGATAATAATAATTTTGCTCTCACAAGATTGTTATGAGGTGAGAATTCTGTAAATCATAAAACTTTCAGGAAATGGGAACTCTTATTAGTCATATCTAATGATATGGCTTCATAAATTTCTTGGTGTTTGAGGAGTGAAGACGGAAGTGTGGGAGTATTTGGAGAGAGACAGAGAGACAGAGAGAGAGATTAGATAGAGACTGGAAATGGACAAATTCTTGGAACCCACAACTGAACAGGAAGAAAGCATGCTACTGGTCATTTGGGAGACTGCTAAGTTCTTTAGGTATCCCAACGGCTCTAGGCTTTTCACTGAAACAAAGATTTATCTTTTAAACACCCATTTTCTTCTAGTGATGTATTGTAGCTTTGAGTCATGGAATCCTATGGAATCTGAAGACATGAAACTGAGGCTCATTCAAAGGAAAACAGTTTGTTGGCAGGCATGAGTGGGGTGGTTCTCATAGCAAACAAGTTATGATGGAGAAGGATGTAATGGTGGCTGGTGCTGGGAGGGAGGTGGTGAATGGGCTGGTCGTGCAGTGGGAAGGAGGGGTAGCAAGTGGGCTTCAGTATGCCTCATTAGTATGCTCACCATACCAAGAGAAGGAAAGCAAGGTTGGGTGAACTCCTTGTGGTAAACATATGGGAGATATGGACAAGATTGGCAGGCACGTGTGAGGTATGAACTGCTTTGTTGGAGTTCTTCAAAATGGGAATAATTGTTGGAAAATTCCCAGAAATGATTTCCCAGAAACACTGGAGAGTTGAAGTAGAAGAAAAAATAGAAAACCCAAAGAAATTGCCACTAACATTATCTATTGATCATTTTATTTCTTATTACCTTAAATATTTTTATTGATGCCTTCTGTTTCTTACATCACTATAGCAGCAAGCAATCGATGAATCAACACATAAATATTTATTAAATGACTACTACTTGTCAGGAACTGCTAAGTGCTGGGACATCCCATGTATGCCTTCTCTTTCCCCTCCCCAAGAATCATCCCATATGACCAATAGTATTATTTTAAGGGGAAAACAATTAAGTAATTGCTACATCAACAAAGTCTGAGAATATGCAATATATAATAGCTTTGGACCTCCCTCCTTGATGGAATGTGTTAGGGCTGTCCTCTCCTAGCTCCTCATTCGTATTCTGTGTGAGCTTTATACTTTTCTTATATTCACTTTGGACTTTGTGGTGCATTGTTCTTTCCATTTACATTGTTGGAGTCATTGTGCAGATTTGTTCCTTGAGTCTTCATTTATATACTCTGCATCAGTTCATATAGGTCTTCCGGTGCTTCCATGCTCTCTGTTACCAGACTCATAATTTTGTAAAGTGCAATAGCATTCCATTGCATTCATGTACCACAACTTATTTCACTTTTCACCACTTGAGGGGCATCTATTTGGTTCCAATTCTTTGTTTTTACAAAAAGTGCTTCTATAAATATTTTGGAGTATACAGGGACTTTCTTCTTAGTGATGACCTCCTTGGGGTATAAGTCAAGGAAAGGAGTTTCTGGTTCAAAGGATATGGACAGTTTAGTCACTTTGCATAATTCCAAATTGCTTTTCAAAATAATTGTTATCATTTCACAGCTCCATCAACAATGTATTAGTGTGCCTATCATCCCTCAACACCTCCAACATTAACTATTCTTTTGGTCATCTTTTCCAATTTGCGAATGTAAGGTGAAACCTCGGGGCCGTTTTGAATCATATTTCTCTTATTAGTGATTTCGAACATTCTTTCCTGTTGTTATAAATACTTTACTATTCTTTTCAGAATTAGTTACTTATAACCTTTGGCTACTTATCTATTAGTGAATGGCTATTATGTACTAATATGTATCATATAAATTATATATGTATACATATAAATTATTAATATTACATAGAGGTTTTGTTATCTCCCTATGGTCAGCTAGGTGGTGCAGTTGATAGAGCGTGCGGCATGGAGTTAAGAAGACCTGAGTTTAGATATGGCCTTAGACACTTACTAACTCTCAGCTAGAGAGTGTCTTCACTAGAAGTTGCCCAAACTAATGAAATTCCAGGTCTGTTGCTCCTTGTCTCCCCCTTCTCCCCTTACAAAAAAAAAGTTTATAGAAATTCATCTTCTTTCCTTCTCGAAATTTCTTCTATTCTATTAGGTTAGTCTATTTTAATTGACCAAAATGTTTAAAAAAAGCCAAACCAAATGCTCATAGGCTTTATAGTTGGAAGGGATCCTTTGTTCCAACCTCTGCAATGAAGAGACAAGGAAATTGAGACCTAGAAAAATGAATAATATGTAATATAATAACTTACAGTGCTGACATTTGAAATCAGATCTGATTCCAAATGCAAAACTTTTCTTTTTATGCCAAACAAGGTTTTTTTTGGGGGGGAGGGGAGGGGCTTTTTTTTGTTGTTTTTTTTTTGGAGAATGTAAAGATTATTAATACCTTGAATGGCCAGGAGTTAACTCAGCTGTTCCTTGCACAAGAGACTCCCTCTCTAGACCAGGTGTTACACTGGATCTCCCTCAAGGCTGGGGCTCCCTTCCTCTCCATCTTGCCTTCTCTGTCTCCCTTCCCTTCTCAGCTAAACTCCCTTCCACAAGAAGCCTTTTCCAGTCTTACTGAATCTTAGAATCTTCCTTTTGATAATACTTCTGATTTATTCTTTATATGGAAACATAAAAGAGATGAAGCTGCCCTTTGCTTGTGGACGTAGGGTGATTGGATTGGAGAACATTGTCAGCCTCTCCTGCCCCAAATCTGCAGGCCATGAGCGTCCTTTCCTCGCTCAGTGTCGGGAGGGAAGAGGTTGTGACAATGGAAAGCTGGGTCTTTGTATGTGCTCACTTGCACCTCAGCACTTCCTGAGCCGTTATCTTTTGGCTCTGGAGATAATAAAAGGCTTTTAAAAATCATGCAGAATTAGCCCCTCGTTTATACATGGACAGAAACAGGGCTGTCAAAGTTTCACCTGTTGAATTGGAGTCAGGCAAGGGATATCTGCACGTGCTTACCACTAAGAAGAAAACTTGGAGCAGGTTTTCAGGGCTCAGCTCTGCCTCAACAGTTCCCAATGATACTTCTGCCCATCTATTTCCCACCAAACCACTTTCCAGTTTTCCCAAATTTCTTGTCCAATAGGCTTTCTCTCTCCCGCAATGGTATGTTTTCTTTGATGTATGAAGCAGTGGGTTACTATGTTCATTTGTTCCTAGGTCTTAATTACTAGGATATTCCATGTATTAGGTTTCTTGACTGCACGCTTATTTATATTGAATTTGTAATCTCTTAAAGCCCCAGTATCTTTTCCAGAAGAAATGCTATCTCATTATATTACCAGCATCTTATACATATTACCACATCTTATACATACAGATTTTTGAAATCTAAGTTTCAGATTTTACATTTAAAACAGCTCATAAATGTTTGTTTAATTGATTTGAATTGAAATTCATAGGAGCTTGGAGTCCAAGACCTTGATTTCACATATGAGCAAACTGAAGCTGAGGGAGTTTAATTGACTTGTCCAGGGTCACAAGGTTAATAAGTGTTTGAGGCAAGATCTGAACTCATGTTTTCCTGACCCCAAGTTCTGTGCTCTATCCGCTGTGCCACCCGAGTGACAAAAGAGAGCTTTTAACATTCATGCCCCCCCATAGTCAAAATCTGTGCCTCAGTTTCTTCATCTGTAAAATTGGGCTAATGATAGCATCTACCTTAGAAGGTTATCAGAAAATAAAATAAGATTGAATATAATACACTGTACAACCCTTAAAGTGCTATATAAATCTTGATGATGATGATGATGATGATGATGATGATAAGGAGGATGATCATGGCCATGAGGATAAAGGAAGTCACAATTCTCTTCATGAGGAGAACCTTACATTTTCCTATTGTTACAATCTCAGTCCTCAAGAACGCAGAGGCCAATACCTCATCAATCTCTCAAACCTTGAGAAGCAACACTTTGGCATGGGAGTAGCCCTGGGTTGTATTCAGAAGAGTTTTGCACTTGAATCCTGTTTGCTTCTTATAATCTATGGAACTTGAAATTAATTTTCACTGTTGGGTCTTCAGTTTTCTCATAGTAAAATAAAGAGTCTGGGCTAATCAAAGACTTCTTAACCCGAGATTTATGAATTTCACAAAAGTTTATTAGCATCATTTCATCATAATAGCTTGCTTTTGTCATCCTATGTATTTGATTTTTACGTGCTTTATGCACTTAAAATATTATGCTAAGGGCTCCAAAGGTAAGTAAAAATAAGCATTATTTTTTTCCAACTTATATTCATGAACCCCATGAAATCTATCGATGGAACCCGCATTAAGACCCTCTTGATTAATGGGAGGGTCCCGAGTAAATTTGTTGATGCAAACACATGTACAAAAAACAAACCAATAAGAAATTCACAGAAAAAAATAGTGCTGACAGAAATAAAAATATGAACTATGAACAAATCTCAAGTTCAATTCATTAAATGTCAATTTATTCCCTACTGTTTCTATGAAAGGTGATGGAGGAAGGGGTTAGGATTCAGAATCTTCCCTCAGCCAAACACTCCCAGGATTTTTTTTGCACTCCTTGAAAGATGGGACTGATTTTTGTTTTTCTTTGCATCCCCAGTGCTTAGCACAGTGCCTGACACCTTGTAGGTTCTTAATAACTATTTCCTTTATGATTAAAATAGGGATTGATGCTTTCTACTTTTTGAACTTAGTTTGAAAGTTAGAGATGAAATTTTGGAGTATTAATCATTATGTGAGGCATCACTTTAGGGTCAACGGAAATAATTATAAACAGAAAGCTTTACTTTTGCTAAGTTCTCATGCCTTATCTAAATGTCACTGCTAAAGAAATATTGAGCTCATGTATACAGAAAAAAAAAAAAAGATTCCATAGAAAATGAATTTGTCTGTGCCCTTCATTCATTTTTATAGTCAGTGCTAAACATTTGTTAGAAGGTGAGTTTTTGGCCTTCATTTCAGCTCTCAGTGCTAATCAACACATGATATATTGTTAGCATTTCCAGGATTACAGTAAAATTTATTAATTTAAAATACACTACTCTACAATTTGTAGTAATTTGTATAGGGTTGGGTGGAAATTTAACTTTGCACTACCTATGGCAAATATATTTGCTAAGCAAATTAATGGTGTAATAAGATTACAAGGAGGTACTGTATAATGGAAAATAACCAACTGTTTTCCAAGCATTTCTGGTGCACTCATGTAAATATAAACAACTTAATTACAAGCTAAGTATTCCATCATTGCTTAAGTTGGTGTTTAAATATGCTAAATACAAGTCTCCAATTTATTTATTAAAGAAGGGCTTCTTAGAATAATTTAGTACTTTGTACATTTGAAAGATATGTATCTTTATTTTTAAATCAAATGTATAACTCAACATCTACTTTATACAATGCATTGTTCTAGAATTTTAACATTTTAGCCTAAATGAAATTGAACTTTTCAATAATTAATCCAATTTTATAGGATTTTTTCCTGTTCTTCAGATTTGAGTTTCCATTAAAGTCTTCTTCTGAAGTCTTGTGTGAAGTGATAGTGAATTCTCAAAGCTCATACCTGTGTGGCACAGATTCTGGTGAGTTCCAATGAGCTGGGGTGGTTTTGAATATGGACCCATGATGGGCTCTGTTTGACAATAGGAAGTGACGATCACTAGTATTAATGTATTTTTTTTCCACTACCTTCACGTGCCACCTCTCCAACTCTCAGTATTCAATGACTCCTTTGCCAATAGTTACCAAATGGCATCTCCTATAAATGTGTTAGGGAAGACTTCTTAGAAAGTGTAAAATCTGAGCTGGGGATTGAAGTATATGTAGTATAGAGCATGTTTTGAGGAGAAACATCCCAACATGCTTTTTAAATATTTATTCCTTTGCCATCAATGTTCCTTATCCTCACTCCTTCAATGAATGAGAAAAGTTTGAGAGGGCATCTTTGTGATTGACAGAAGCCCAGATGAATACATTCCACAGGTAACGATTCAGTCCTGTGGTTCTCCAAGAAGTGCCTGAAAAACTTGGGGCAGGAACAAAGACGTTTGCTATAGGAATTGTCCCAAGTCGTGAGGAGGGATAAAGGACCACAGAGTGAGATCCTTGGGCCTGTCTGATAATGGGAATGAGAAGCCAATTCATTGAATGGGTAAATAGGGAGATGGCAAGGCCCATATACTATAATAATAGCAAAAGAGAGAATGATTAGGACGGAGGGACTAGCAGGAGGGGGATGAAAGGAAGTTGTGGTCATACCTTTGGGGAATCATAGGCCCAACAAGACGGACGACCAGATACTTGGTCCCTATCTTTCTGAACTCTCAAAGTCTCCCAAGTAATAATAAAACAATTTATGTTGTCCCCATTGTCTAAGAGACCAAGAACCCTAGTAGGGTAATAACCCAACCCAATGAACTGACCACAGAAAAAGTGTCTCTCTGATTTTTCACTCAGTATTGCCTCATCCACTAGTCACTGTGCTCTGGCAGGGCTATCCAGACTAACTCACGAACTGACAAGACAACTCAGCTTTGTGCCACAAAAACCCTGGAAGGTAGATGCTTCCTCTGGCTGTGACTGTAGTGCAGCATTGCTTTGTGCTTCAACAGAGCTCGGCTAGAGCACTGAGGAACAGAGGAAAATGGAGCAGGATGCCAGATTATGCATGTGTTTGTCTACCAGACCCGCAGGAAAAAAGAGTGGCATCCAACTGTGACCAGTTCTGTCCCCTCAGAAGTTAGTTTTGGCAGAGAGAGGCAGGAGAGATGTGAATTTCCAAAAATGAGAGGAGGTTGATATATCTTTGATATCTTTTCCCTGGGAAACCACCATCAAAGGGCAAAGAGTTAGAAAATGTGCAATAGGGGATATAAAGAGAAAAATAACCATTAAAACTACCAAAGATATCAGGAGGAAAAAAAATCGGTTAAACACCTTAAACATAAGCAGGGAAGCTATTAATAACAAAAAGGAAGATGGCCTCCAGCTCAGCTAAAAAAGTTCAGATAACTATGAATAAATATTGCAAGAAAAAAGAAAATCAATCAATACCTGATCAGGTAGAGGATTGCATGGATTCCCAAGAGAGTATGGTGCCATAACAGAATGTTCATGAAAGGTTTAAAAGAGAAATACCTGTTTAGAGCATAATTTATGGACTGCACAGGAGAAATCATTACTCATGAGCAAAATAGAAAAACAAAAACTGAACAATCTTCCATCCACAGTGGTCAGTTCCACCAAAGAAACAAAAGAGAGAACAACTGATTAGAAATAAAAATACTTAGAAGTAACGGAGACTCTTTGGAAGAAAATTTTTAAAAAGCAGTAACTTTCAAAGAAAACTTGATCTCTTTATGATCAAAACATAATGATCTCAAAGGCAATTTAAGGATTATAAGAGCATATCAAGTCACAAACCTGAATATCATAGTGGAAGAAATAATGTAGGAAAATTGCTTAGAAGTTTTGAACACAGAAAACAAAGTGCCAACAAAAAGAATCTACAGATTGTCTCTAGAAAAAAAATATATAAAATTAATTTAAAAACAGACAAACTAAAGCCCAATAAAAAACATACTCTAAGATGTATAGTGGGTAAATTTAACAGTTCCAGAGGCAAGCAACAAATTCTGCAAATGCCAGGAGAAAGATCTTCAAATAGAAAAGAAAGGAAATTCAAAGAACATAATAACAAGGAACTCTTCTGCACCCATCAGAAAACAAGAGTGAATAGAACAGAGCAAAGCAACTCAAGATGCACTCCCAGATGACATAAACTAAAAACTCGGACGTAACCATTCATGAAATCATATGGACATGAAATAAAAAAAAAAAGTGCTTGAAGTATCCCTCCAAAGAAAACAGGAAAAAACGATTATTTGTTTTGCAAACACCTCAAACAATATTAACACAAGAAATGTAAAGTAATACAGCAACTAAGAAAGTCCTGCTAACGAAATAAATTACTACAGACAAAAAGAAGGAACAAGATGCAAAGAGAGACCCCCATCACATTATCAACAGAACAATTCAAGAATGGCAACAGCAACCTAACATGGGAGGGCCCAGCAAGAGGTTTCTTTTTCCAAGTCCACAAGAGGCAGGGGGCACTGGGAGTCATGCAGAGCTGTGGCAGAGCTACAGTCCTACAAGATCCCAGACTTAATTTCAAGACACCCCATCTACAAGCGAATTACTTCCTTTGTGTGTGACTGAACTGCAGAGTGCGACGGGATGGGCAATGTATCCTAACCAAGCGAAAGCTTAACAACGAAGGGAAACTAACCCCTATGTTTTCTCAGGAATAAGAGGGTCTGTAGGAAAATGGAAGAGAAGATAGACGAAGGGATTGACATAGAGGAGGGAAATGGGGAAATCTTTTGTTACATCAATGGAATGAGCTCCCATTAAAGATTGCTTTCATGGATGAAAAAAGATCATCTGACATGGGAGACAGAACTATTACAATGAATATTGTTTATAGGGATTTGGTGCTTGGAAAAAACACTCATCTTGCCTCAGGTAAAAGGAATTCGACCTCCTAGGGGCGACTGACACCCAGTAGAGTAGAAGAGGATGTGCCTAGAGAGGAAATTTCGCAGTGAATGAAAAACATCATATTAGAGTTGTCGTAAGAAAAAGGGGGGGAGGAAGAAAGGAAGAAAGGAAGGAATAATGGAAGGAAGGAGGGAAAGAGGGAAGAGAAGGAGGAAGGGAGAAAGAGACACCATCTGTTGGCTCCGGGAATTGTCACTGGCTGTCTCCCAAGCCTCTCTCTGTATGTCTCTCTCTGTCTGTCTCTCTCTGTCTTTGTAACTGTGTCTGTCTCTGTCTTTGTCTCTGTCTCTGTCTCTTTGTCTCTGTCTGTCTGTCTGTCTCTCTGTCTCTGTCTCTCTGACTCTCTCTCTCCTTATCTCTGTTTGCAGGAAATCTTCTTTCTGTACATTATTTCCTATTTATCCTGTAATAGCTTGTTTGTATGTATTTGCTTGTGGTCTTCCTCATCAGATTCTGAGCTCCTTGAGATCAGGGGCTATCTTTTGTCTTGCTTGATATCACCAGATCTTTAGACAGTGCTGACATGTAGTGGGTGCTCAATAAATGCTTCCTAACTGACTGACAGTAAGAACTGTGATCGATACAGTGACTATTCATGATTTTTATTCTGTGTTGCTTTTTCTCCTCAGTTGCGGGTGCCAGCGGTGATACTCAAGGACAAGCATTTGAGGTATAGTGGTATTGAAGCCCAGTTTGCAGATGATATAGTGGAGCCAGTCAGCCTAGCACGGAAGCCCTGAGAAACCAGGTTGCCTGGGACTCATACCACAGTGGAGTTTTGGACTTGGAACTGGGAAATGCACTGTATAGGAAATGAGTTAAACTATGAACCTAATTTCTTTCCCTTCCCAGAGACTAGAGTGATGTAAGGGAAGAAAGTTTATGTATTTTAAATATGCCTTCTGGAGTAAACATTTCTGTGTAAAAGTTCATCTGATTTTTAAAGGCAAAATGGAAGTGTGGTAGAGGGCATCCATCCCTAGACCTACAGGAACAGCATTGGTGGGAGCTGCAACCGAGACTCCCCTCAATCACTTTAAGGTCACTGGAGACCCCTTGGGGAGGGAATGGTGAAATTGAACCTACTTGCTTTTCAGACATTGGCGGCAGGGGTAGCAAGTGTTACAAATGTAACGAGTAAATGTTGTTTAAATATTCTAAGGTATGCAATGACAATCTGCTGCATCCAAAACAGAGGCAACGCAGTGCTATTGTGCTGTACTTGGAGTTAGCAAGACCTGAGTTCCAATCCTGCCTCAGAGAGTTACTGACTCTGTGATCTGGGACAAAGGGGGCAGCAAATGAGGGGTAGGTCATTGCTGTCTGGTGGCTCTACCTTTCTCAAGTTGTCTCCCGCTGCAGGCCATCCTCTATTTAGCCATTAGAGTGATTTTCCAAAAGGATAGGTCTGACCATGTTACCCCCTCCCCCAACTTGATAACCTACACTGTTTCCTTATCACCTCCAGGGTCAAATGCAAACTTCTCTGTATGGCATCTTAAATCCTTCCTAACCTACCCCCCCCACACACAAACCATGTAATCTTCTTCTACCTTACTCCCCATCACATGCTCTTTGATCCAGGGACACTGGCCTTCTTGTTGGCTATTCCACAAATAAAACATTCCATTTCTCAGCTCCCATTCCCATTATGGAAAATTAGGATAAAATGGAATGCTCTTCCTCCTCACCTATCCCTCCTGAGTTCCCTGGCTTCCTTCAAGACCCAACTAAAATCCGATATTCTACGGGAAGCCTTTCCCAATGCCTCTTAATTCTAGTGCACTCCCTTTTTTGATTATTTCCTATTTATCCTGTCTATAACTTGTTTGTCTGTTTACTGGGCCATGAACATGCCTTCTAGGAAGTGGGAGAGCAAAATAGTGAAACTGAACCTATTGGAGTAGATGAATGATTAGCTCATTCACTATTCTGGGAAGCTCACCATATAATGAATTGGTGTTGTCAAAACTAGGAGAAACTACAATAGTTTGTATTGTTTTGCTTTTTACTGGTCCTATCAGTGTGTGAGTGTGTGTGTGTGTGGGGGGGGGTGTGGGTGTGTGTGTGGTGCATGAATAAATAGAAGCAGGGTAGTAACTAAGGTAGTGCTTTGGCTGAGGTTAATAACATCCAGAGAGATATATTTATTCACTCTATTTCACAGACTATTATTTCCTGCTTGATGGGCTTCTTGTGCCATGACTCATACCATGAAGGTGAAATTTCCTCACCTGACCCACCCATCACAAGGGGTGCCATCACTGTGCTACACCTTTCCTGGGAGTTCACCTAGCCCTCTCAGTGAATGAACCACTGACTATCCTGGCACAACTAGCCAAAGCTGGATTCTTTTCTTGGCTGTTACTCATTTCCCTCTCCCCCAACTCTTTTTTATTCTTCTACTGCTGCCCTCTACCTCTCAAGCCCCCTGTACTGCCTACACCCCAGGAAAGAATTCTTTGTTAATAACTCTAAGAATGAGTGATGTGTTTAAGGGGTGCCATGTTGTCAGGGTCCCAGATCCCCCAGGATGCTTTCTTTATTTGTTTGTGTATGTCTTCTCTGACTCATTTAGAGGAGCTGTCCAATAGCCCATCTTGTAGGGGGTCCCTTCTTCAGACCTTATCTTTCCCTAAGTAGTTCATTGTGACAGTCAAGAATCAAGGTCCCCATAAATTTATATTTGTCTCCAAAGTACATTCTAAGCTGACCTCTTTTAAAAAATTATTTTATTAAGGAAATTCCACTATAAAAGGCCTAGCTCCTCATATTTCTTTCAGATTTCAAGTTTTTATTTGCTTGCATTATAAAAAAATAGTTAGCACTTATATAGCATTTTTAAGGTTTGAATCAAGTGATCACAATGATATAAACATTCTCTCTAGCACTACTCATTCATAGTGCCCATCCTGTGCAACTTTCACCCATATTCTCCCATAAGAACACCACAGTGAGTTCATCCTGTTTTCTGGTAACCTCCCTTGACTTCTATTGACATTGGAGAATTTGCATAGAGGCTACAAATGGAAGAGAGGAGCTATTGAATAGTTATCTCATTCCTAGTTCACGACTAGTCCAAGAACAACTTCATGAAATAGAGGACAGAGTTTTGGGCCTGGAGTTAGGAAGCCCCAATTTCAAATCTAGCCTCACATTCTGATTAGCCAGGAGAGCTTGGGCATTTCAGCTCCGTCTGCCTCGATTTCCCTGACTCTAAAGATGAAGACTAATGGTAGCACTGACCCCCCAGGGTTATTGTCAGAATCAGATGAGATAATCTCTGTGAAGCACTTGGCGCAGCTCCTGGTACATAATAGGCACATCGTCAATGCTTGTTTCCTTCCTTCTCCTGTTCTGTTCATACATTTCTTTGATTCCATCGTATGTATCATCCTCACTTTAGAGTATGCCAGCCTGTTGTGGACTGTGCATATTCTTCATGTGCCTTTCTAGCTCCCTTTGAGTCATCCTCAACTTCCTATCTTTGGAAACTGTAGGCATCTATTACTCACAGGCAAGCAGCAACCCTGGATGACTACTGATATTCAATATAGGAGCCAATAACTCAGGAGAGACTTGGGGTTAAGGGATTTCCTTCAGATTCCCCCAGACAGTTAAGTCTGCTCTCCTCCTCCTATAAAATCTCTAGCTGAGCTCAGTGTCCCTCTGTAAAATCTGTCTGATGTCTCAGTCAGTTGACAAAAAAGCCTTTCTATTATACTTCTGTCATGTGTCAGGCGCTGCCCGGGGCATCCTGGATCCCAGGACACAGACGAGTTAAAGACAACATGGATAGCACGTAAACAGCATGTACAAGTTATCTATGTGTATCCGTGCATGTACACGCGCGCACACACACACACACACGCCCTCAGTGGGCAAGCTCTGTAGGTTGGCAGTTGAACTGTGGATAGACATCCTTTATCAGTTAGCTTGTCTGTTTGCTTTTTCCTTAGTGGAAAATTAGGATAAAATCTTTTGAGTGAGAATGGTGCTCTTCCAGGGATTTCTGCAGTGTCCTGGGTCTCCATGAAATCAGCATAATCTCATCTGCAAACCAAAGACTGGGGAAGACCTTGCCCTTTCCTGGGAATGGCATTGCTTCTAGCTCTATCCTGGACCTCCTCCAAGCTCGTGGCAAATGCTTTTCCAATTTGTTCTCCTTGATGTCCTCCTTTGAACCCCACACTTCAGTGCCTCCAAGATGACTTAATTAGGTTCCTCACCAAATTTTCGTAATGTGCATTATTCCTTCCACTCCTTTTTCTGTTTTATAAGGAGATGGAGCTTCTTTTCTACCATTTATCAAGCAACTAATCAACAAGCATTTATTAAGCACCTACTATGTGCCCAGTGGTAGCTAGGTGGCACAGTGAATAGATCATGGGGCCTGGAGTCACGAAGTCTTCCTGACTTCAAATCTGGCCTCAGAGAAACTTACTAGCTGTATGACCCTGGGCAAATCACTTCACCCTGTTTTCCTCAATTTCTTCATCTGTAAAACGATCTGGCGAAGGATGTGGCAAACCAGTTCCGTATCTCTGTCAATAAAACCCCAAATGGAGTCACAAAGAGTTGGACATGACTGAAAAAACAACTAAACAACCAGAATGTGCCAAGTTCTGTGCTGGGCCCTGGGGACACACAGACAAACAGCCACCACAACAACGCTTTACCAGTTGTCATGGATGCTTTTGATACTAGTTCATGTTCGTGCATAAAAATGTGCTGAAATAAGTTACTCTGAAATCACTAGATTTGCTTGTATTAAATTTTACCTAAATGATGAAATGCTTCAAATTCCTATCAACTTTCAAAATAAAAATAATGATGGGTTTCTGGATATGAGTCAAGAGAGAATATGTATTTATAAAAACAAAACAAAACAAAACAAAAACCCTATATCCTCAACAATCTTCCAAGATAGGTAAGGAAATCGTCCTTTGAGCCCAAGTTTACTGAGCATTCAGGGCCATAAAAAATGTTTGGACTGATGTAGTTCACAACCGTTCACGGTAAATGGTCACATCAGCCAAAGCAGTCCTTACACACCATATTAAGTATCATTTAAAATTCTCCCAACCCGCCTTACCCCTTTGGTTGTGGATAAATGAATAATGGTTTCTGCTAGTCAATTTTATATTTTTGGTTCACCTGCCTCTGGGGCTTATTGAAGGTAGATAAGGGTATTTCAGGGAATCATTTGCTTAAATAAGAAGAGTAGAAGATAATATCCCTTATGCTTTAATGCCTCTGTTGTCTGACTCTTGTAAATGAAACCCCATGGGTATGTGCTCCCAGAGAGGCAGCCCTACTCAGATAGAGTCCAGCCGTGGGATGGCCAGGAGATGTTAACTGTTCAGAAATTTTAGAGTAAACAAAGGGGCCTGGTACCTTTTACAAATGCAAGAATTTTAAGATAAGTATAACTTAAATATCATTGAAGGTAACTAGAATGAGTAGGTCTGTTAAGGCTAAACATAGGGGTTGGCAGAAATCCAGAACTGGGAATTGCACTCATAGCTGAATATCCAATAATAATTTCTGATACCTATCTCTGCATAGCCCTCTCAGACAGCAGAGACCTTATCTGATTAACAAAGCAATCACCAAAGAATTCACAATTTGGGCCAGGGACTGTGCCAGGGACTGTGCCAGGCACTGAGAATACAAATAAAAACCAAGTGATCCGGTCCTTGCCCTCCAGAAGCTTACATTCTAATAGAGATTTTACAATCATAGATGGAGAGCTAGAAGGCAATGAAGAGGAAAAGAAGGCCTAGGGAGGTTATGGCTTGGCCACGGTCACATAGATAGTAAATATCTGAGCTAGAATTTGATTCAGACCTTAACAATTAGCAAAAATTAGCTACTGTAATTCTGAGTGTAGTGGATGCATGACCTCCAGACTTCTGGGCAGGTACAACATGACTAGATAAAGGTAAGCAGCTGACATACCACGAGGAAGCCTATCATCCCACCATGCTGAGGCAAGAGCTGCAATACCAGGCTTTCTCTCCAACACTCTTTAAAATCTCCTCAATTAGGCAACAAACCAAGGGACACAATGTCCTGAGCCCGGCCGAAGACCACTTAGCCTTACATCATTTCATTTCATTCTTCTTTCAAGAAGGTAAATTGACCCAATTCACTAGATGTGATGTCCTGCCATCCTCACTGCTTATTCTGCCTTTCACAGACTCTGTTTTGCTCAAAGTAAACAATATTTACCTTCTCAAAAAATGGAAATTTATAAAATAACTCTAAGGTACCGCCCCACATCTATCAGATTGGCTAATATGACAGAAAAGGAAAAGGACAAATGGAGGAGGGGATGTGGGAAAATTGACACACTATTGCATTGTTGGTGGAGTTATGAACTGATTCAACCATTCTGGAAAGCAATTTAGAACTATGCTCAAAGGGCTATAAAACCATGCACACTCTCTGACTCAACAACACCACTAGGTCTGTGTCCTAAAGAGATTAAAAAAAAAAGAGAGAGAGAAGGACCTATGTGTACAAAAACATTTATAGCAGCTCTTTTAATGGTAGCAAAAATTGGAAACTGAGGGAATGTCCATCAATTGGGGAATGGCTGAATGGAGAAAGTAGTGATATATGGTTGTGAAGGAATACTATTGTACTATAAGAAATGATGGTCAAGATGTTCTCAGAAAAACCTGGAAAGACTTACATGAACTGATGCAAAGTGAAATGAGCAGAACCAGGAGAACATTTTGCACAATAACAGCAATATTGTAGGATATTAACTGTGAATAACTTAGCTCTTCTCAGCAATTCAGTGATTCAGGACAGTTCTGAAGGACTTGTGATGAAAAAATGCTATCCATCTCCAGAGAAAGAATTGGTGGAGTCTGAATGCAGATCAAATCACACTTTTTTAAAACTTTTTTTTGGTCTGTATTTTCTTTTACAATGTGACGAATATGGAAATAAGATTTGCATGATTATATGTGTACAACATATCAAGTTGTATACCTTGTCAATGAAGGAGAAGGAGAGGGAAGGAGGGAGAAAATTTGGAATTCAAAATTTTAAAAAAAATGTAAAAATGTTTTGAGATTGGGAAAAATAAAATAGAAAATAAATTTAAAAAACTAAAATACAAAACAAAAACACAAATTTAACTATTTGATTCCCAGAATGTAGGCCACTAGCCATCTGGAAATTCCAAGACTTTACCTGGTAAATCTCTAAGCTGAAGTCATGATCCTTGGTTAACAATCCATTAGAATCCTGAGTACTGAAGTCAAAGCAATTGTTCCTTTCTCTTTAGACTCAGGGAATTCTTTTCAATCCTTCCTCTGTCCAAAAAAAAAATGGAAATCACAAGAAATGAGGAAAAAGAAAAGCAGCTCTTTGCTACTAAAAATTTGGTGACTCCTAGTTCGAGATGTTCGATTGTATCTTGCCTATAATATTCCTACATAGGACTCCAGTCAGAAGGTTATTGAAACAATATCGACAAGACACTTTCAGCTGATCTCCCTTCTCAACAGCAATCCAACCCATTCTCCTTTCAGACGTTAGAGTGACTTGTATAAAATGTAAGTCCATGTCACTGGCTTGCTCAGTGAACCCCAGTGGCTCTTCAGCACATCCAGGGTCAAAGATGCTTCTGTTTGGCATTCAGAGCTCTCTCCATCCTGGCCTCTTCCTACCTTGGCAGTCTTATTGTGCATTATTCCTTTCCTTACATTCTATGGCCCATCCCTACTGGCCTACTCAGTGTCCCTCGTACATTGTATTCCAGGAGCCACTTCCCTCCCCTGTCACTGGCACCTCCCATGCCCAGAATGCTTTGCTTCCTCACTTCCACCTTTCAGTTTCTTCCTTCAAGACTCAACTGAAAACATTCTTTCTGCAAGAAACTTTCCTGGCCTCCCTCTTCCCAGATGTTATTGCCATCTTCTCTCAGATCACCTTTCATTTGGTTAGTCATTTTCAGACATTCCTGGCTCTTTGTGACCCCACTTGGGGTTTTCCTGCCAAAGGCACTGGACTGGTTTGCTATTTCCTTTCCAGTTCATTTTGCAAATGAGGAAACTGAGGCAAACAAGGTCACACAGATAGTAACTTTGTCTGAGGCCACATTTAAACTCAGGAAGCTAAATCTTTCTAACTCCAGGGATGGTATGTTAATCACTACGCAGCCTAGCTGCTGCCACTTACCTCTTAATGTTGAAGAGATCAAATTGCATTTCTGTACACATATTTTATAATCTTTATACATAAATTAGAACTATTATAACAATGGTGATGATGATAGTGATTTCTAAATGTAACCCATTCATTCAGACAGAATTGTCCCATATTGACTCACTCATCACTTTTGCACTGATGAGAACATGCTCCCAAAGGCTTAGACCAATGAACTTGTCAGGTTACTCTCAGGAGCTTTGACAGATACTTGTGAGTGAGCTTTGAAAATCACTGTCTTCTCTGTATCCTCATAGACAATGGTCAAAGCTTCTCTGGGCTTATTTTTCTTCTTTGTGCCTTTCTATTAACTACAGACTTTTCAGTGAGTTCAATGGACTTTGCAGTTCATGGAAAGGGTAATTTACGTTGGGTAAGTATACGAATGTAGTTCTTGTTTTATTTCTTCCACGGTACTGAAAGAGAAGAAGCAATACAACAGCACCAACAAAGAATACATTGAATTCTGTAGTGCGCACCCTGCAGGCAGCCGCTGCTCCTAATCCAACACTCCCTTCCTTAGCTCACCATCTTGATCAAAACATTTTCCTGGAAAAAGTTGCCTTTTAATAACAAACCTTTGGAAACATGTAGAACAAAGGAAACATACATTTAAAAAAAACGAAAACCCTGGGATTTAAGAATGGATTTGCCATTGATTCAAGTGAGCAAATAAGCAGGGACAGTAAAATTCTACTTCCTATGAATTTTTCCACTTTTTTAAGGGGACACAAGGACATCTCTCACCTCCAAAATCTGAGTTCTTGTTTTTTGTGTGTCCAAAACCACTTTGGGGGTCTGTTGAAGCCTGTGGGCCCCTTCTCAGAATCATGTTTTTAAATGCATACAATTAAATACATAGGATTAAACAAAGAAAGTCAGGGGCAGCTAGGTGGCAGTGGATAGAGCACCAGCCCTGGAGTCAGGAGGACCTGAGTTCAAATCCAGCCTCAGACATTTTACACTTACTAACTGTGTGACCCTGGGCAAGTCGTTTAACCCCATTGCCTAGGCAAAAAAAAAAAAAAAAAGTCAATTATATCAAAATACAGATATCTATTATCTGTCTATCTAAATATAGAAAATTTGTTGACCTCAAGCTAATTATATCTTCTCTAAAAGTTTAATACTGAGATGAGAGTACTAATCTACTACTATTAAAATGATAATATTCAAATCTTGTGATGGCAATGGAGTGGTGATCACATCCCTGTGTGTATTTCCTCCTTGACATGGGTCACAACTATTCCCAGTCTAATCTTCTGAGTCTCCAATCTGGGTCCTGTCATATGTTCCGCACAGGTGGTCTAGGTGACTGGCTGGGAGCCTTCTTAGCTTTCTCTTAATAGAATGAGGACTATGCCAATAGCTCTTAGAATTTAAGCCCTCTGGGGCCTTTAGAACATGAAGAGGTTGGGAATCTAGAGCCAGCCTGTGACTGTGGTCTAAGATCAGCCCAGCTAACTTTGGAGAGGCTCATCAACAGAAGAGTGGGCACTTTCTCAGTGATTGACTTTTGGGTCATCTATTTTCTTTCCAGATGTTGCTATGAACATTACGGGAGGGAGGAGCTGCACCCAGAAATTCATGGACATTTTAAATACTGAAGTAAGAAAGAAGTACTAGTTCTTGTAAAAATATGGCAGCACAGTATGATGGTTACGGAGCTGACGTCCAAACTAGAAGACCTGGGTTCCAGGCCTACCTCACCTCTCGCTATGTGGCCCTGGGCAAGTCATTGAGTTTCAAAGTCACTATGCTATTCTGTAACATGAAATGCAAAGAAGATGCTTATTTTCACTGAGAGAGAAAGTTTCTCACCCAGAGCTCCTTACTCTAATGAAATCACAGTTTTGTTTTGTGTGTGTGTGTTTCCTGTGGTTACTAATAATTATTACAATAATTTTGTGTAATTCTTCTTAGTAATGACAGTAATAAATAGCGTTTATCTGACATCTTCCTCCGCTGGAACCTCAGCTCGGTGCCCCCTGGAGTAGGAGGGTTTCTCTAGTTTCTCTCAGGATTTGCCAACCCCTTCTCAAGTTCTTACTGTTTCCATCAAATTTGGAAGTATCTACATTGACCAAAAAAGTATTTCAAAGACAGAAGCTTGTGGACTGACTTTCTCTCCTTTTTGCCCCATCTTCTCCCTAGTCATAGAATGGAAACTGCTTGAGGGCACGAATGATCTTACTTGTATTTGTATCTCTAGTAGTTACAGAGTACCTTGGAAAGGCTCTGGCCTACTCAACCAGTTAATCATCAACATCAGAAGCTACATGCCAGTCACTGGACTGAGCAATGAGCAAACAACACCAAAATTCCTGTCCTCAGAGAGCTCACATTATGCTGGAAGAAGAATTAAAACAAGTAAACAAAACCTGTCCACACATAAACACATAGAAAGTGTGTAGGCAGAAAGATGCACAGCAGATGAAGTCAGAGAGATCTAAGCTCAAATTGGGTCTCATACACTTACCAGCTGGGCCATGTTGGGCCAGGTGCTACACCTCTACCTGCTTCAGTTTCCTTATCTGTCCAATGGGGATAATAATAACACCTATCTCCCAGGGTTGTTGTTTGGATGAAATGTAAAGAGCTTTTCACAGTGCCTCCTGCACTGTAGGCACTTTATAAATTCTCAAGTCTAAATTTACAAAGTTTATCCACAGTAATCTCAGCAGAGGGGCAGCATTGTCAATCAATTAAGAAAGCAATCGATAAACTTTTACTGAATGACTGCTATAAGCCAGACTCCATACTAAGCTCTGGAGGTTCAGATATAAAAAAGGAGATGAGCCATGTCCTCAAAGAATTTGCTTCTTACTGGTTGGAGATGTGTCCACAGGGAAAATCTATACATGAAACACACACAAAAAATCCACAGTGACTGTGGAGGGTGGTGAGGCGGGGTACTGCCAACTAGGGAAATCCCTCAAGGCCTCCTGAAGGAAAGAGGGCTTGAGTTCAGGCTGAAAGGAGCTAGGGAATCCAAGTGTTAGAGGTGAGACTAGAGGACTTTCCAGAAATGAGGGCATTGTGCATTGCCTAGAAGCTTGTGGTTATAAGGTCATTAATGATCCTTATGTGGCACAATTCTACACGTGAGACAGTACGAGTATCACAACTCCCTTTTACAGACAAGAAAACTACATTTCAGAAGAATTAAAAAAAAAACCTTATGCTAGAGCATTCTAGAGTTAACCTTTAAACCTCCTTTCACAGTTTTATTATTCACTATTAAACGTACCTTTAGAAAAAATCTTGAAGCATCTGCTACTGCCCAATGATGGATCGCTCATTAACTGTCCTTCCATCTGGCATCTGTTAGACTCTTGAATGAAACCTTCCCTAGACTTGGTGCCCTCTTCCTCTTTGCTGTGTGGTGGTGATCCCCGGTATTTAAAGGCTGTCATGGCTGAGTCCAAACTTGGCAGGGCTTGTCTTCCGAACTGGAAAGTCCAAAAACTGACTAGCTGAGACAGTGGGAAACATGTGAAGTTCCAAAGCCTGGGTTCAAATGCTGACTCACCACATGTGATTCAAGTTCCCTAGGACACTCATTTTGTCTCCTCTGTTTCTCGTCTGTAAAAAGGAAGTGGTTGATGACCTGCAAAGACCTTCGCAGATCCCGATCTAGGATTCTATGATGAAATAAACCTATTGTCTAAGAGTGGTGCAGTTCTGTTGAGAGAGGGTGCTGGTACGGGTGAGATGTTATGACCTATGTTGGCATAAAAATTCATTGAAATGTTTACTGAGGTATCCACTCATAGGAATGGAGTGATAGATCCCAAAATGTTGCCTGAATAATACTCCAACTACATCTGCATCCCAAAGAGATCAAAGGAAGAGGACCTATATGTATGAAAACACTTATAGCAGCTCTTTTTGTGGTGGCAAAGATTTGAAAATGGAGGGGATGCCCATCAATTGAGGAATGGCTAAATAAGTTGTGGTATATGATTGTGATGGAATACTATTATGTTGTAAGAAATGAAGAGCGGGAGGTTTTCAGAAAAAGCTGGGAAGATTTACATGAACTGATGCAGACAGAAGTGAGCAAACTGAGGAGAACACTGCACGCAGTAACAGAAACATTATAATGTTGATCAAGTGTGAAAGATTTCACTACTCTGATTACTTCAATGATCCAATACAATTCTGAAAGACTCATGATGAGAAATGCTTTCCACCTCCAGAGAAAAAACTGATGAACTGAGTGCAAATTAAAGCACAATTTTATCACTTTATTTTTCTAGGTTTTCTTTATTGCAGCATGGCTAATATGGAAACATGTTTTGCATGATTTCATATGTATAATTGATATTATATTACTTGCCTTTTCAGTGGATGAGGGAGAGAATTTGGAATAAAAACATATACAGAATTTAAAAAATAAAGAAGAATTTTTTAAAGCAATGTTTCCTGAAAATAAACATAAATAAATATTGGGTATACCAAGTAGACATTAGCATAGTAGCAAAGACATTTTTAAACTTTTTTTTTTATTCCCACTTGACAATTTTTTGATCTACATTGATCCTCCCTCAGCCCCTCTTCTCCTCAATATATAATTATATGCCACATCTCTCTCTCTCATTATATATACATATATAATATGTGTGTGATATGTATATATATATACATATATATGTATTATTATATATATATAAAATGAGAGAGAGAGAGAGCACAACAGTAGAAAGAGAGAACGTATTAGTAGATAGAGGAAGGTTTGGGTTCAAACCTCAACTCTGACACTTATTATCTGTGTCTGTAGACATGTCACTTAACCTATATGAGCCTCAGTTTCCTCATCAGTAAAATGAGAATGATGATTCCAATAGACCTTGCCTCACACAGCTTTTGAGAGACTCAAACAGATAAATTTTTTGAAGTAATTTTAGACATTAAAGTATTGAATAAATGTCAGCTATTATTAGACAAATGGTATTATAGTAGAAGCTACCTGGTGTGTTAGTACTCTCCCCTTCCAATCTTATGTTTGCCGTATGTACATGTTTTTATTCATTAAATGCATATTCAAGTTTATTTTTTTATGTGTGTCTCCTTCATTAGAATGCAATCTTATTACGAGAAGAGATTATTTCATTCTTTGTGCTTGTATTCCTAGCACCTAGCACATAGTTCCTGGCACATAGTAGGAACTTAATGTGCCTTGATTGTTGATTGATTAATTAAATACAATTCTGGACCTAGAGTCACAAAAAACAAAACAAAACACCTTGGTTCAGAATCTGTCTTTGATTCTTACTGGCGGTGTGACCACAGGAAAAGCATTCAACTTCTCTCAATCTTAAATCAGTCGTTGGCAAATTGGGCCTGAGAAGGCCCATAGACTCTGTTGACTCAAGGGGGTTGTTGCAAAAATCAAGTGGGACGGTATTTGCAAACTCAGTCTTCAGAGCCTGCAGGTGACTTGGAACATGGACCAAACCCGTGATGTTGTTACTACAGGCAACTGCTAGGAGATGGAACTGCTTCCATCCGTGAAGGCTGCCATGCTCTTAGCAATTCCATCTTAGAGAGTGGCTACTATGTGCCAGAGGTGGGATTGAAACCCACTTATTCCTGGATTGAATGCTGGACGTGGACTACTTAGGGGACAGCTTGAGCCCAAAAGTATTATCTAGACAGGAGTTATTTTTAGAATTCAGGTAGCCTGGTTCATTTGCTAATTAATGGACTTGGAGTCTAAGAAATGTGTTCAGATATCATCTCTGACTCTATTCACCTCAGGAAAACCAGTATTCAGATCCCTCCTTTTAACTTTATTGTCTGTGCCGCTATGTGTGCTTTCCTGAACCTCTCTGAGTCACAGGCAGCTTTCCAGGACTTACTTACTAAAGGTTGCCCACAAATCAGTGAAGGTCGGTGGAATCTTATATTTTATTAGAGGGGAACCCATTATGAAGAGTTGACATTTCAACTCCACCATACGTTGGATACATACACAGATAATATTGTAGCGGATAGCTCCACCAAATAAGCTCTGGTCATGCCTTGTTCTTTTCCTCTAAGGAGACGCACAATGTGAATCCATTTGGCTGTCATGAAAAGATGTGGACTTCAATGAGATGGCAGCAGGCTGCCTTTGAAACTGCAGATCCCAACAGTACATCTGGAGAACAAGCGTTTGATGCTTTAAAATATTGTGCCTCGAGGACTAATTATGCTTTTGCAAACTTTGTAAAACATTGCTGTTTATTGAAACTTCTACAGTGCCAGATCTCCCACCAATGAATGGCAGCTATTCTGAAGCCTACATATAAACATCTATTTTGTGGAGAAACTGGCAATTAAGGGCCTGTAATGAATTTCAGGCTTTTAAAATCTCTTTTTCAAAAGCCGCATAGAATCTGTGAAAACAAGATAGGAAGGATGTTTTTAGTAACCTGCCCTGACTTTTGCCAATGACTCGAGCCTCCAGGAAAGTAAGTTGGTTTCCACAGGTTGTATGTTTGATCTTAATTTCTTATTACTATTTCAGAGTTTTCTGTGATTCCTGATGCTAACGAGAGCAAAGGCAGTATTTGCAACTGAAAATGTTGAAGTAACCATGGTAAAGATCGATATCACCTGTGGTTGACATGCCTTTCCTCAAAACACAGGCAGCATAAAGGCAGACCAAGGTGCTGTACTAGCCTGGTCTGGAGCCATCTGGAGCAGTGTTTGGATTGGGTCGAGATGGTCCAACAAAGATTAAATGAGCACTTGCTGACTCTTGTAGAGAGAATTCTTTTCGGGCATGGGTTGATGGAATGGGCGTTAAGGTATCTCCCAATTTGGAAATTCTGTGATTCTGAAGGATCTGTATATTAGTTGTTGGCTCTCTAGGCTCATAGGATTGAAGATTATCCTTTGGTTTGAAGATTAGTTTAATGCCTTTTCAATTCATGGTGACTGTCAGCATAACAAATGTTCTGTTTGAAGGAGTTTTGTGGTGTCCCATATTCTCTTTGCTTATTACATTCTAGAGGAGTTAAGGGCATAGGAAGAGAGAAAAGGGAAGGGATGAAGTCCCATCTCTGCCCTTTAGGCCCTGCTTGATTCTGGGCCAACCAGTTACCTTCTGAGACAGGCACCTCATCTGTGAAGTAGGGATACCAGTGCTGACACGACTTATATGCCATATGGTTGCTTTGAGCAAAGTTCCTCATCAACATTAGTGTTCTTTGTGAATGTGCTTTTGGGGAGGACAGGGAATGGAGTGGGCTAGATCTATGAATACAATTGCAGAGGGACTTTCCACGAGGAACCACCTCAACCACCGGATCCCCATTCTCTCTCTAACTTAGAGTCTGAGAGCGTTGTCAGGGGCCTGGAGAGGTTATGGATCTTGTCCAGGGTCACACAGAGAGTGTCTAAAACAGAACTGGAACCCAGCTCTTGATTCTGAATCCAACTATCTAACCCCTAGACGATGCCATATTGTCCTCTTTCCCTTTGCGTTATTAAGGCTCATTATTACATGGGTATTGTTATCATTATCACACTCATAATAATTAATGGCATTAACAAATCATGTTGTTTAATGTTCTGTCACCCTGCCATGGGGAAGACCTGGCTTTGATTTCTTACTCAGATACTTATTCGGTATGTAAATATGAGCAAATCACTTAAACTCCTGGAGCCTCTATGCTCTCTTCTGCAATTTGGGGTTGATAATATTTGTACAACCTACCTTATAATGCCATGGTATTTTGCAAAACCTTAAAGCACTGACTATTTCTTGTTACCCCAGTATGCCTGTGAGCTCATCAATGTGGTTGCTTTCTCTAATCACATAGATTTCAATTGATCCTTATAACTTTTGTTCATGGCCTCTGGCAAATGCACCTTAGAACACCTCCCTTCCCCACCCTAAGGCACTGGGTGCATATCTCTGTGGTTTTTCTTGACATTTCATGGATCTCAAGAGTATGCACATCCCTTGATGATCCTTTGCTTTTTTCTTTTTACAAGATTGCCTCATCATTTTTTTCCTATTCACATAACAATGAAACAAAGCTCTAAATGCATAGGATTTATCCTTATTGTTCCTGGAAAAGTATTCAAAATGTTCAGATTAATTCTGCCACATGATCCATTTTAAAGGTACTAAAGTTGGTGGTTAAGAATTTCTATTCAATGGAAGAGAGAAATATTTTTAGACCAATAGCTACTTAATGTAACATCAAATGCTCTCACTTTGGATAGCAGTCATTGGAGAAATGAGCAGCTTTTTTATGCTATTGAAGGCATTCAAGTGAACAACCTCTTTCCTCTACGGTATGAATAAAAGCAGGAATGTTCCAGAAGTGCTGGGAAAGGTCAGCCTCCTGTGTTGGTCTCCAATGGCACCTTCCCCATGGATTCCACATGGCGGAGGATCTTTTATCAACTGAATATATTGGTGCATTTTTGATATTCAGAATCATAAACAATTCATGGAGTGAGGAGAAGCAAACAGTTCCCAAAGTAGGAGTGAGAGGCAGTGCTTGAGGGGAGTCACATATCATACCCTCAGGCTTTGAATTTAATGTGCCTTTATGTATGGGATTAAAGCACTAACATTGAGACCATGATTGCCATGACCTCTATGAAGTCTTTCTTGAGCCCTACAGATGGAAATGATCTCTTTTCTTTTCTTTTTTCTTTTCTTTTCCTTTCCTTTCCTTTTCTATTCTCTTCTCTGTTTCCTTCTCTCCTTCCTTCCCTCTTTTTTTCCTTTCTCTCTTTCTCCTTCTCTTTGTCCCTCTCTCCATCCTTTCTTTCTTTCCCCGAACCCAGTTTTTATTTTCCCTTTCTTAGGTGCACATAATGCTGGGTTTTCTTTTATCTATGGGTACACGTCTATTTGTACTAGTGAACAGTAAGTTCCCTATGGGCAGGAAACCATTCTTGTCCATCATTACATGCTCCTTGGAGTCAAGCCAAGTGCAGTGAATACAGGCTATCAGAGCAGCCTAGATCAGGCGCCCTACAGCACCTCAGAGACCACCAAGCCAAATTCCTCATTTTACTGATGAGGAAAGTGGGGAAGACAAGGGATTTTAAGTGACACAGGAGGGCCACAGCTCTAGAGGTGAAAAGCATTTAATCCACTGACTAAAGTGATTCAAGATCATGGTAGTGAGCATCAGAGACAGGATTTGAAGCCACATTCTCTGACTCCAGATCTCGTCTTCTTTCCCCTGAAACACACACGTACATTTTGTAAGGAGCCAACATTTTTAAGTGTCTAATTTATGCAAAGTACGATTTTAGCTACCGAGGATCAAAGATAGAAACCAAACCAACTCTTGCTCATATTTTAATGAAATCAATAAGGATCCAGAATTGGGCATCCTAAAATTTGAGGGTATCATGCCATATTAAAATGGGATGAAGGAAGTAGGGTATGGGGACACTTAACCTGGAGCAGTGATGACTGGGCTGAGCACCATGGCTGCCTTCAGAAATGTGCCAGAGGAATCAGGGGATCACAGATTTGGAGGTAGGCAGGACAGCAGAAGATATCTTATCCAATCCCTCTCATTTTACAAAGGGGGAAACTGAGGCTCAAAACAGATGACTTGTCCAAGGTCACACAGGTGGTAAGAGCTAGCATTGTAACCCCAGGCCTCTGATTCTAAATTCAATGAAAGGGAATGGAAAAGAAGGAAAGAGGAGGGGATGGAAGGCGGGTGAGGGAAAAAAAAAAAGACTGCAGGCATTCTAATGTACAGATTAGAGGCCCTCATTTCTAAATGAGTTTGACAACACTAGTGGAGTTCATAGAGTGGCTAGAGTCCTGAATTTGGAGCCAAAAAGACTTGCATTCAAAATGTGTCTCAGACAGGTGCAAGCTGTGTGACTCTGGGCAAGTCACTTAAAATCACTGTACCTCTGGTTTCTCTTCTGTAAAATTAAAACACCCTCCTCTCAATGCTGTCTCGAGGATTCAATGGGATAAAAGCTGGACATCCCTGTGGGAACCTAAAAGTGTAATGCAAATGCTATGTCAGTATGACAGATGCAGACTGGAAACTGTCCCTGGCCTCAGGGAGTGTCCATTCTCTTAGGATAGCCGGCAGGAAAGTGCTTTCCCATGCTTCTTAAGCTGCTTCTTCTGGAAGAGAGCCCCTGGCTCTTTAAGAAAGCAGCTGCCAGAGCCCTGACTGGCCAGGGAAGATGCAAGAGATGCTGCCAGCGTGGACGTTGCTAAGGGAACCATTGTTTACTAATCAAGTATTGATTGGGAGAGGCAGGAGCCTGGGAGAGCTGATGCTCTCAAACATACCCAAAAGGAGAAAAAGCACTTAGCTGGGGCTTGGGGGCTTACCTGGAGAGATGCCCAAGATACCCTCCTCTTCTCCTTCAGTAGAGACAGTGAGGAAGTTGGGGAGCCCGGGGAGACTAGATCAGTTAGGAAATGGGGAGAGGAGCTTCTGGCCCAAGTCAGACTCAGCACTTAGAGTCAGGGGCCTTTGCTTCTTTCTTTTTTAAATTTTATTTTTAATTTGTGGAATAAAGCAAGCATTTCCATAACATAGTACAATAAAAAAGAAAGATGATTACACATGAAACTGCAAATCTACTATCCAAAACTTGCTTTCCTTTTCAAATATAAATCGAAATTATCATGTAAAGTATCATGTACATTTATTTTTTTCTTCCCTCACCCCCACGTAGAGATGGCTACCATTAGGTACGAATAGGTATGTATGTATGTATGTATACACACATGTAAAATTATTCTACACGTACTTCTGTTTTTAATTCTTTCTCTGGATGCAGACAACATCTTTCTTTATATGTCCCTTATAGTTAATTTGGGTATTTATAATCGTCAAAATGACTTATTCACTCAAAATCAATTTGATTTAAAAGATCCAGAAGAAATATAAGGAAATATTTAAAGACTAATTATAAGGCAATGATTAAGATCAACCCATACTTATGATATATGAAAATGATATTATATTAGTAATAATATTCTTAAAACTTTTATCATTGCTAAAATGGTTTGAAAGAAAGGTTGGGGATGAGTTGTGTATGATGAAGTAATTCTAAAAAACAAAATTGGGTAGGAAAAGGTTAAAAAGAGAAATGATCTCATGAAAATGGGGTGTGAAAGAAAAAACTAATACAGAGCAAGTGGATGGGAGTGGAGGACTGGTAATGTTGGAACCTTACCCTCATCTGGGTTGAAGAGGAAACAGTGTGTACATCTGAAGAGGTTGGGAAGTCTTCTGCACGTCTAGTGAGGCGAGAAAACTGGGGTAGAGGTGAGGGAGGGGCTTTCAGAGGGGTGGCTAAAGTAAGGAATGAGAAGGTTGGGAGAAGATGAGGTAACAGGGATAAGATGAAAGGAGAGGCTGAGAAGGAAAATAGTGATCAAAAATAAGATGGAAGGAAATTCACAAATAGTAATTACAACTTTGAATATGACTTAGAAAAAATAATAAAATTCATTTGGAAAAACAAAGTCAAGAATATCAAAGGAATATTGGGGGGGAGAGAAGTATAAAGGAAAGAGGTTAAGCAGTCCCAGATCTTTAACTATATTATGAGGCAGTAATTATCAAAATGATCTGGTACTGACTAAGATGTAGAAAGGTGGATCAGTGGAATAGAGTGGTCCTACAATTTACAGGAGGCCTCAGCTCTAGTCTTCATTTGGAATTCTGCCTTAGACATTTACTAGCCAAGTGACCCAGGGAAAATTCCCTATCCTCTCAGGGCTCAGCTTTCCTTATCTGTAAAATGGAGACAATCTGATCAGCTACCTCCCAGTGTTGTTATGAGGATCAAATGAGATTACAGGAGAAAAGTGCTAGGAAAATCTTCCAGCCTGGTTCTTCCAAATAAATTCTTCCTGGTTCAGGTAGAGATAAGGAGAGTTAGTCCTTCGTCTAGATTGTGTTTAGGTCTCAAGCTATCCTGCTAGGAACTGCTGCAGTTGAGTCCTGGAGGGAAACTGGGGGGATTTTTGCTGCTTCTTCCTCCATTTTCTCCTGCCCCACCCCACTCCACCCCCATAATTGTAAGGCATCAGCCAAGACACGCTGTGGGAAGGCAGGTAAGAGTTCAGGACCCATCGGGCTCTGGCCTTCTTGGTGCCCTGTCTCACAGCTTAGTATCCTGAACACCTATGACAATTTCCTTTCCTGTTTCTTCCTACAAGTGTTGTTGGCTTACGGGGTCACCTTTTGCTCATCTTCTACGTTGGACCCTAGAACATGAGTTCCACTTACTTCTGTCAGACACAAATCTTGCCTTAAAATCACTTTATTTTCCTACAGCTTTTCTGGTCTTGGAAAGAGTGCTGGACTCAAAATGTATTCTCTGGAACTTAAAAGCTGCCAGAACCTTCCAACTCTCAGTTTCTCATCCACAAAATGGGGATAATAAGGTCTATAAGCACTAACCTCACCTGGCTATTGTGAGCCTAGTGGAATGTCTGGCACATTGTAGATACTTAATAAGTGCACTTCTCAAATAAATGAATGCATGGAACATGCAAAGCACTAAACATATGTTAAAGAGACAAATAAAAGAAATTTACTGTTATTGTTATTGCTTACATTTCCCTATCCCTAGCCATATCTGACTAAAAAAAATTGACTTATGGTGAGTTGAAATTTAAAAAAAAAAATAGGATAAGAGACTGACTAGAAATTAAGAATTAGTAAGAAACAAAATTGTGCTTAGGTGAGTATTTCTTTAAATTTTACTCCAATATTTTACTCAGTTTTTTAATAAACTTATTTTTAGGGTTTTTTATCTATTATTTTATTTTTTCTCAATTCCATGTGAAAAAAATTAACATTCTTTGAAAAAAAAAAGAGTTCCAAATTCTCTTACTTGGTTCAAACTCTACCCCTCCTTCTCCTTGAGAAGACAAGCAATTTGATATAGATTATACAGGTGAAGTCATACAATGCATATTTCCATATTGGCCATGTTGGAAAGGAAAACATAGAACAGGAGAAAAAAAAGAAAAAAGAAAGTTTAAAAAAATATGGTATGATCTGCATTCAGATGCCATCCTTTCTTTCTCTGGAGGCAGATAGTATTTTTCATCATATGTCCTTCTGAATTGTCTTGGATCACTGTATTTCTGAGAATAGCTAAGTCATTCACAGTTGTCCATCATACACTATTGCTGTTACTGTGTTCAGTGTTCTTCTGGTTCTGCTCACTTTACTTTGCATCATTTCATATAAATTTTCCCAGGTTTTACTGAAATCATCCAGCTTTTCATTTCTTTTTTTTATAATCTTTTTATTTTTATTTTTAATGTAGTATTTTATTTTTCTCCAATTACTTGTAAAAACAATTTTTTGCCATTTTTTTAAAACTTTGAGTTCCAAATTCTCTCCCTTCCTCCCTCCCCACCCCCTGTCATTGAGAAGGCAGGGAATTTGATATAGGTTATACATGTACAGTTGTGAAAAAACATTTCCATAAAAAAAAACCTCAAGAAAAATAAAGTAAAAATAAATAAAAGTATGCTTCAGTCTGTACTCCAACACCATCAGTTCTTTCTCTGGGGATGGATATAATTTTTTATCATAAGTCCTTCAGATATTTCTCGGATCACTATATTGCTGAGAACTGCTAAGTCATTCACATCTAATTATCTTACAATATTGACTTTACTTTGTACACAGTACATTTCACTTTGCATCCGCTCATGTAAGTCTTTTCAGGATTTTCTGAGAGCGTCCTGCTCATCATTTCTTATAGCACAATAGTATTCTATCACAATCACATACGACAATTTGTTCAGTCATTCCCCAATTGAGGGGCATACTCTCAATTTCCAGTTTTTTGCCATGAGCAAAGAGCTGCTATAAATATTTTTGTACGTATAGGTCCTTTCCTTTTTTTTTTTTAAATCTCTTTAGGAATGCAGACCTAGTAGTGGTATTGCCAGGTATTGATTTTCTTTTTTAAATTTTATTTTAAATTTATGGAGTAAAACAAGTATTTCCATAATATAGTACAATAAAAAAAAAAAAGTAATTGCACAGGGTTCTATAGCCCTTTGGGTATCATTCCAGAACACTTTAAAGAAGGGTTAAAACAGTTCACAACTCCACCAACAGTGCATTAATGTCTCATTTTTTTCTCATGAACCCTCCAACATAGGTCATTTTCCCTTTCTGTTCTATTAGCCAATCTAACAGGTATGAGGTAGTACATCAGAATTGTTTTAATTTGCATGCCTCCAATCAGTAGTGATTTAGAGCATTTTTTAAAAAATATGGCTATAAATAGCTTTAATTACTTCATTTGAAAATTGATCGTATCTTTCAATCATTTATCAATTGGGAAATGTCTCTTATTTTTATAAATTTGATTTCATTTACATTTGAGAAATGACATCTTTGTCAGAAAAAAAATTGCTTCAATTTTTTTTCACAGTTATGATTGCTAAATGGATTTCCCTCCATCCTATTTCTCCCTGTTTATTCTATTCTCTCTCCTTTCACCATGTCCCTCCTCAAAAGTGTTTTGTTTCTGATTACTCCCTCCTCTAATCTGCCCTCCCTTCTATCACCATCCCCCTTTCTCTTATCCCCTTCTACTTTCCTGTAGAGTAAGATAGATTTCTATAGCCAGTTGAGAATGTATGTTAGTCCCTCTTTGAGCCAATTCTGATGAGTAAGGTTCACTCATTCCCCCCTCCCCTTCCCCTCTACTGCAAATGCTTTTTCTTGCTGCTTTTATGTAAGATTATTTGCCCCATTCTATTTCTCCCTTTCCTTTTCTTCCCCCTTAATTTTATTTATTTATTTTTTAGATATCATATCTTCATTTTCAACTCACACCTATGCCCTCTGTCTATATATACTCCTTTTAACTGCCCTAATGATGAGAAAGTTCTTGTGAGTTACAAGTATCATCTTCCCATGTAGGAATATAAACTGTTTAAACTTATTAAGTCCTTTATGGTTTCCTTTTCCTGTTTATCTTTTTGTGCTTCTCTTGAGTCTTGTATTTGAAAGTCACATTTTCTATTCAGCTCTGGTCTATTCATCAAGAATGCTTGAAAGTCCTCTATCTCATTAAACGCCCATTTTCCCTTGAAGATTTACACTCAGTTTTGCTGGGTAGATGATTCTTGGTTTTAATACTAGCTCTTTGCCCTCCAGAACATCATATTCCAAACCCTTCAATCTTTTATTGTAGAAGTTGCTAAATCTTGTGTTATTCTGACTGTGGCTCCACCTTACTTGAATTGTTTCTTTCTGGATGCTTGCAATATTTTCTCCATGACCTGGGAACTTTGGAATTTGGCTATAATATTCCTGGCAGTTTTCATTTTGGGATCTCTTTCAGGAGGTAGTGAGTAGATTCTTTCAATTTCTATTTTACCCTCTGGTTCTAGAACATCAGAGCAGTTTTCCCTGATAATTTCTTCAAAGATGCTGTCTGGGCTCTTCTTCTGATCATAGCTTTCAGATAGACTCTTGCAGTTGAAAGTGCTAGGGTTCCTTTCTTCCTTGGAACTGAGATCCAGGGCCCCTATTCTCTCATGAGTAATCACAAGCACTCTTCTTTAACCTGGATCTGTGACCAGGGCTTCTTCTCCCTGTATAGTCACAACTATCACTCTTTCTGGCCCTGGTCTGGTGTCTCAGGCCTCTTTAACTGTGTAGCTGCAATGACTAGTGATCTCTTTTCCTCCAGGACTGCCACTGGGAACTGCATATGGTCAATGCCACAAGGCCAGGGACCCAGCACCGGCAAAGGGTCCCTGGTAGTGCTTTCTGACCAGTTGTGTGACTGCCTCACTGTCTGTGGCCTGAGAGCTCCCAAAGCTGCCCTTGTCACTATTGCAGGCTCCTCTAAGACCGGTGGCTAGTGTTGCCACCACAAGACCTAGGTTATACTCTAGGCCCAACAACTACCCTAGTGTGACTGACCTTTCAGCCAGCCTAATAAGTTGTATTGTGCTGAAAAATACTTTCACTTCTACCTTTTGTTGGCTCTGATACTCCAGAACTCTATTTGAGGCAGTATTATAAAGTTGTTCAGAGGGGAATTTGGGAGAGTTCAGGTGAATTCCTGCCTCTACTCTGCCACCTTGGCTCCCAATAACTTATTTTAATAATGAGTTGTAATTTATTGTGGAGGTTTGGAAGTTTTGGGTAGAACTGAGCAGACACCCACCAGAGAGTTCTCTAATGAATCATATTCCCTGTATGACCTTGGTCAGATCCTTTCTCCTCAGCAGATTTTAATTTTCTCATCTATAATGTACGAGGTTTGAACTGGTAGTATCTAAGGTCCCTTCCATCTCCAGTCATCCTATTATCCAATATGTCTGATAGTTTGGACCAGTTTGTAAAAAGCCCCTACTGACATCTTTGAAATGAGACTTTAATTTCATTCAGGTCATCAGTCAGGCAAACTATACATTTATTAAGTTCCTACTATGTGGGAAGCCTTGTAGAAACACTGGAGGCAAGAAGACAAGGTCAAAACAGGCTTGATCCTTGAGTGAATGGTTCAAGGAACTTCCATTTTCTTTCCCCCAGGTTTTCTTGGGGTTTTGCACCTAAATTGGTTGACTGACTATTTCTAGAATTCAGCATTCCATCTCCTGTCTCTCCGCCTTTTTTGAGGGCGGGAGTGGGGAACCTGCAGCCTCAAGGCTACATGTGGTCTCACTTAAGGACCTAGAGGGCCATGTGTGTCCTCAAGGCCATAGGTCCCCCCACCCCTGGTCTAGGCTGATCCTCAAGCACAGAAGGCATTCTTTCATCAATTCTGCCTTTTCGGTCAAACTACTTTGTATTTAAGTGATTTGTATTGATTCTTTCTATATTTTCCCTTTATATTTATTTTGTATATACTTATATATGCCCTTTTTTTCCCACTTGAATATAATTTTCTTGTGAATAATGAGATAGGTGGCAGAGCAGATAAAGTGCTACACACATAGTCAGTGAGATCTGAATTCAAATTCCACCTTTGACACTAGATGAATGATCCTGGGCAAATAATTTGCCTTCAGACTCAGTCTCCCCTCTATGAAATGGGGATAAAAATATCAGGGTTGTGATGGGGTATCACACAGGTCTTTCAGCACTTTGAAAAATTTAAGTTGGCATATAGGTGCAAGCTCTCATTAGCAGTTGTGTCTTTTTCTTCGTTTTGTGTGTGTACATTTGTATCACCAATGAATACTTGCTGATTGATACATTTCTTGAGTAGAATCCGCAGCTTCCTTTAAGGGTTAGTTCATATGTCACCTCCTACGGAAAGCCCTCCCTGCTTTCTGAGTTGTTTGTAATGTCCCCTTACTAAAACTATAGTAGATTTGGTTGCCTGATTATGTATAGCATCCCTCCCCTAAAAAAGATAAGCACTCTTAGGGACATTTTATCAGCATGACTTTGTTCATATCATCATTCACTAAATACTTACTGAATTGCCGGACTGATAGCACATCTTTTATGATTTTTATTTTTAGGACTTCTGCCATCTGAGAAGTTGCCTTGTTATGTCACCTACCTGGCTGAAAGAAGAACATTTTCCAGGTTGGATCTAGTTAAAAGAACCACTGCTTTTGTTGGGAGGTGGTTCTTTAAAAAAAAAAAAAGTATTTTTGATCTTTCACAAATCGACTTGCAAACAGATAGGAGACCTCAAGACCTGTGCAGACATGCAGGCATAGGGCTTCAGATCACACAGGCATCTTCCAAAGGAGTCCTTGGCAACCAGGCCAGGCCATAGCTGCCAACACCGACCATAGGAAGGAACAAAAGAAAAAGCATTTAGATTATAACTTCCCCAGGATCATCATCTTCTCTGACAAGGTTTTGGATTTTGGTCATGACGGGCCTCATGCCCAGAAGTGGCCAACCATGCTCAGAGGTCTTTAAATCAAGCTAGAAGAGATAGCCAAGCATGAAAAAGATACGGAGAATATTTAAGTCACAGATTTATGCAATTAAAATTCATTTTACACTAGGCTATATCTGTTCTCTCACATTAGCTGTTCAATCGACATTTAATCCGCTTACAGGCCTAATCTTCATATAGTACATCTGCAAGCTTGTGATTGCCAAGTTATACCTCTCCTTTAAAATATGTTGGAACGCTCGTAAACATGCAGATGGTCAATGGGAAAAATCGAGGTTTCTGTGGCCTCGCCCAAACGAGTTGGAATTAGCAACAGTACCATCCAATGATCCTTGGATGTTTAAATGGAAGAAATGTTTAAAGGGCAAAACACAGAAAGAGTTCATGACAGAAATCCTAATTCCTGGAGACTTCAATGAATAATTACTTCTAACTAGGCATGGAAATCCACTCCCTTGTTATGCTGCTCATTTGGGAAGGAACAGAGAATAGAAAACTGTAAGAGGCATCCATTATTTCTCAGGAAAGAAAAAAAAGAAAAGCTTTCAAAATGGCTCCCAGAGTCAAACTTGTAAGCCTTTAATTGCTGTCCTTCATTGTGGCCGTGTTGAAACTCGGCAGAAGCCTGATGAGCGTTGGATCTTAGAGGAGATGACACCAGTTCATGAAAAACAAGCCTTTGAACTTCCATTTGTTTGTTTTTTGTTTTTTTTTTTTAACAAGCGAAAGCCTGCCTCTCCTCAGCAAACACAATCTAATGCTCCACTGTGGCCCGTGTCTCTTGTGAACGAGTCTGTGTCGCCTCTGTTCTCATTGTTAGGTATGGAATAGACACAGACAAATAGCCACGGTGGACAATCTCAGCTGTCACCATGGTGTTCCCTCAGTTTTAGGAGTCAGAATATTTATTATCACTTCAAGAGACTCATCCTGTTCACTCATGTAAAACATTAGCAGGCCCATTTTCTCTATCGGGTTTACACAGTAATAATTAAATATGATGTTTCTCTCGGAAACAAGTTTTTATTTTTCAACATTCTGCCCAGTCAGCATTTGAGATGTGTTCTACAATTTATTTTCAAGGCAAAAGAGGGCTGCCTATATTGTATGACTCTGCCGCCTGCTTTACATTAGGCAATTTACAGGCCCTCCACTCTTTCTCTTGCCTGGGACAAGGCTTTCCATCTCTGTCACACCCCTTTACTCCATCTTCGCATTGCTCTGGCCTCATTTTCGATTGGAGGAATGGAATGGGCAGTCCTTAGGAACACAGGTCCCAAAGGGGCTGCCTGAAGAGCCAGGGAAGGAAGGCGGGAGTCTCCTTTTGTGTGGGTCTCCAGCCACCCTTCAGCTTGCCATTGGCTGCTTGTCTTCACATTAGGAGGATGAAGCTATTGAAGGAATTCCCTGTCATTGTGCCTGACGCTCAGCATCCTCTCCACACTCCTGAGCAGATTAGCCAAGCAGCTGTAGGCCTTGCTTGCCTCCTCGCCCTAAAAAAGGAATAATAAACTCGAATAGAATAAAATCTTCACCTGGAGTCTCCATCAGGAAGCATGTGAGCTGTGGCCTCTAGGCTGTGAGTGCCCCAAGTCTGAGGACCCAGCTGTTGCTAGATCGGATGGGCCTTTGTGAAGCTGTGACCTCAGACCAGGCCCCATGATAGAAAGACAAAACTCACAATGACCTTGCCCTCCAGCAGTTTGCTTTTTTTTCTTTGAATGAGCACTTGAGTTTCTTTGCCAAGATAGCAACCTGTATCAGTGCAGGTGAGAAGAGCATTGCTGAAAAGCAAGGATAGGAGAGAGAGCTGGAATTTTGTTAGTATTAGGAACCCCAGGGCGAGGAAGCTTCCTCTGCCAAAGTAGGTCTACAAGGGACAGAGAAGAGGGTGGCTTGGGCGCTGAGAGGTGAGTGACTTGTTCAGGGTCACACAAGCCACTGTTTCTGGGGGCTGCCTAGTTTTGAGGCCAGCATTCTGTCTACCACCCATGAGTTCTTAAGCTAGAGTCTGTGAACTTGGTTGTTATTATTTTTAAAATATTGATCATTATTTTAGAATCATTGGTTTGCTTTGTGATCATTGGTTTTATTGTAGGCACTTCTCAACATGATTCTGAAAAAGGCCCATGCACAGACTTTACCAGATTCTCTGAGAAGTCCACCCATAGGCTTCAGCAGCCTGTCAGAGGGATTGATCCTTTGACTTGACCAGACCACCAAAGGGGCCAGGAAAACAGAAAAGAAAAAATATTCCTCTCACATGACTTTGCAAATAAAACATTTCTCGCACTATAAGTAGAGAATATGGGGGGGGTAGGGGTGCTATCAAATAGCAGAGCAGGAAAGTTGAGGAGTGGGGGTACAGCTGTCATTTGAATTGGAGCTGGAGTAGAATCAACTATTCCAAAGGGATTATTTCAAAGGGCCTGGCTGAGGAAGGAGAACACTGCACACATAATGGGTGGCCCAGCAGCCCTGAGGCTGAGCTCACCTAGACCAGGTTCATTCCTGAGCTCTGATGCTGAAAGGACACTTTATTTTTTCCCTTGGTGCCTTGTGTCCCCACCCTGGTGTTTGTTCCAGGGAAATCTCTAAAAACATCTTACATTTAACTCACGTCTAGGTTTCCAGAAATGTGTGTCAAACATTCCAGGTAGCAAAGCATAGGAGTAAGACAGCCTTTATTTCTCCCCACAGAAAATTCAGAAGAAGCAAAATACTCATAGGATTCCTCTTCACCATCACCCCCCAAAAAAATATCCAATCTATTTTTCAAGTACATGAAAAACTGAAATAGCTCTAAGCTACCCTTGGAAGGAAATGGAATTTTCAATTGCCATCAAGGTAATCTTTGGATATTCCAGGGAATCCCTTTTTATCATTCAGTCAGCAAGTTTTTTTTTTTTTTGTTTGTTTGTTTTGTTTTTGTTTTTGTTTTGTTGTTTTGTTTGTTTTGTTTTGGTTTGGTTTTTTAGCATTAAATTCTAATAAATGCAGAGAGTACAAAGAAAGGCAATGATAGCCTTTCAGGAGCTCCCACTCCATTGAAAGCTCATCTGGAGATGATATGAAAATGTCTCTGCAATTAAGATGTGTGCACAGCATAGATGTTCCCTTCCCCTAAAACAGGTCAAGAAAGGCCTCTGACAGAAAGGGGAGAGCTTGAGGGCTTGAGCTGAGTCTACAAGGAGCAAATTTAGGGCAATCAGGAGGTAGGCAGTCTACTCAAGACTCAAGGTATCCCCCCGGCCCCATCCCCATACCTCGTGCTTTGGACACACTCAACAAAAGGAGACATGCCACTGGGAGCATGGAACAAGTAACCTCCTGCCTATCAGACCTATAATCAACTAATCATCAAGCATTTATGAAGTGCCTACTGCATACTGGAGAGTGTCCTGGGCATCACAGATTGCAAAGAAAAAAAAATATCATCACAGTATCTGCCTTCAAAGAGCTTAGATTTTATCAGAAGACAGCACATATACATATTTAAGCATATAGAATGTATATCACATACCAAGTAAATACAAAGTAATTTGGAAGTTCAAGAGGTACCCTGGTGGGTAGAGGCCTGGACCTTGTTGAAAGGATGATACATTCTTGAAAAAGTCATTTGCAGTTAAGATCACAGTCCTAAGCATCATAAGATGAAAAAAGAGAAGGGAGCTTTTGAGATCTAGTCCAGTGGATGAAAAACCTGTGGCCCCCAGAGGTTAAGGAAGGTGTTTCTGACCTGTCAATGCTCACCCCAAAATGTTCACCGTCAGCTCTCTTGAGCTTCTATCAGCTGTTTGGAGCACACCACCGCTGTTCTGGGACTATTGATCAATTAGTGGGCTCTATTGTGTGGTGCTGAGGATGTTTGATAAAGAAATTTAGATGGAGAGAAGAATTCATCTTGTCATCATTGTACTTGTAGGACTTTTAAAAGTTTTATCAAGCACCCGGTGTTTTAGATGGAGCTGATTGCTGCAAGGGATTCATCAGCCTAATGCACTTAAGGAAACGTAGAGGAATAATTAGGAAACTTAGAGAAATGATTAGGAAATGCTGCCATTTCATTGTCATTAATCAATTTTGGTAATTAACACATCACTAACATTTAAATGGGGCCACATGTATAATCTGAAACCAGAGTACACTTCTGACTTAATAAGTGACAAATAGCACACTGAGCCAAGGACCTGGGGAAAAAAAAAGAGTAAAAATAGAAAACCAGAGGAGTGAAATATACAAGTCATTTTTTTCTTGTTAAAAAAAACTGATTTTTTTTCTCCCTACAAAATTTCATTCATTATCAAGATTAATTTTAAACATTGATTTATAACTCCTGAAGATTTCAAAAGTGTAAAATTATTGAGTAATATTTTAGCATTTCATAAATCTCAACCATGCTTTAAAACGTCCCCTCCCCCAAAGTCATAACAAGATTACAAGATTTACGATTGCTCAGACTGTGGATTATTCTTATGATTTTTTTAAAAAAAAAATGTCTTTCAAGGTTTACTATATTTATAGGAACATGGGACAGCTCCCAATCATATTTGTTGATTCGATTAAAACATTTTCCTGGGATAAAAGCTTGAGACCAGAGAGAAAAAAAAGAAGATTGTCAGAACATTATCACTAGGAAATCTGGCACCTGGGGCCAATTATACTGCTGGGTAAGGAAAGGGCATAGCATTGGCTGCCCAGGATCTAAACAGTTGGGACAAATCCCTGGTTGCCCCATGCCATGGGAAAGGCTGACTGGGAAAATCAAAGAAATCTGGAGATAGAAGGTAGGAGAGGGAGCTTTGTGGAGAAAGAAAACTCTTAGAACTGGAAGAGGAAGCATAGGATTTGAAATAAAAAAGATGAGAAAAGTATTTGGGGAAATGAGGAAAATCTCATCTCCAATTGTCAAGGACGCACTGTATTTGCCAACAAGTCCTCCTGTTCCAGTATCACTTTACTTTCCTCTTTCTGGGTTCTTATTGCATTCATCACAGTCTCTGTTGCAAACCCTTACCATTTCCCTCAAGCCTTCAGACTCCTTCCTCCTTACCCTACTCTGCCTTGATTCTCAGCTGACAAGATCTCACCTAGAAATGGTAGTGCTGATGTGAATGGAGTAGTCTGCTTGCAGGCCGGAAAACCTGAGGCCGAATTCTGCTTTAGACAATTACCAGATGTGAGTTAACCTCCCTGGGCCTTGGTTTCTTCATCTAGGAAATGAAGGGTTAGACTCAAAGGCTTCTAAAGTCTCACTCCCAAATCTCATCTCTGACCACATGATCCCTCCTTCCCATTAGATCCTTCCTTCCACATTCAATGTGGGCTAGCCTCCTCAGTCCTAGAGAGCTCCTTCCTTCCTTCTGTCTCCCTAGCTCACAGCCAATTTGTCTTCTCCCTTCTGCTAAATAGCAGCAATGTGTCTCAAAGAGCAGGAATTTATACTCTGCAGCCCTACTTTCTCATTCGTTGTTCAGTCCTCAAGCCTTGTAAGCTAGTTTCCAAGAGTCTAAGTAGCAGAATGGACAGGGCACTTAACCAGGAGTCAGGAAGACCCAAGTTAAAACCCAGCCTGTGATGTTGGGCAAGTTCCTTAACTGTTATGTACCTCATTTTGCTTATCTGTAAAATGGGATAAAAGTACCTACCTTCTAGTACTGTTTGTTGTAAGGATCAAATGAGATAGTATCGTAAAGCAGTTAGCACAGGGCCTGGCACATGGTAAGCACTATATAAATATAGGTTGTTGTTTTTGTTACCTTGAATTTGAATATTCCACAAAGTACCAATGGCTTCATTGAAGGTAGACTTCTTCATGGAATGACGTATTAACGATATCAAAGTGATCTGAAGCTGTGGGAAACCAATGATGTTTATATGAGAACATATCACAGTGTGGAACACTCCCAACTCCCTCTCCCCCTCCCCCCAAAAAATCATTATGAAAAACCCTGTGACCTCAATCTACCTCTATTTAAGTTTATGTGTGTGTGTATGTGGGGGGTATTGCCTGTTTATCTTGCCTAGCAGATCCATAGCTGAGACTTTTGACATCTATGGGTTTTCCTAGCAGATTAATTCTTGTTATCACCCTCCCCCAGGCTATCCTCCATTCACTCTGCATTTATCATTCAAGGTCCAATATATATATATATATATATATATATTTATATTTATATATATATATTTATATTTATATATATATATTTATATTTATATATATATATTTATATTTATATATATACATACATACACACACATACACACACACACACACACACATATGTATATTGTCTCCTCAATTGGCTGACTTTTGGTTTGTTTTCTCTGGAGCACTGAGAACTCTAGCTAGGTGCACACACTCAAAGAGGTAAATAGAATTTAGGAATGGCCTCTTTTATACAAAATATATATGGCAATGCTATAAATAGAAGCAAAGAACTAGGATCAAACTAGATGCAAGTAATCAGGAAATAGCTAAAAATTTGAGATACAAAAAAGAAATGGACTATTACTCTGATGTTAGAATTGCAATGTGAAATGAGGTAAGCCACGTGAAGAAAACAATATGTCCAATGGTTAAAGAGAGAGAAATTGTAATAACAACTGAAAAATCCTCAAAACAATTATTAAATTCTGAGGATCAAATTTATCTGCAGAGAAAAGGAATGAGAAGCAGCTTTTCCCCTTCTTTGCAGAGGTGGAGTCTATGGGTCTGGAACTCTCAACACAACATCATACTTATTTGAATTTCGCTGAACTTTTGTCCCTTCTTCTAGTTCTCCATTATAAGGAATGGCTCTCTGTGTTGGGGATGCAGTTATTCAGAAGTGTTAGGTGATGCCGCCAGTAACAATTTTATTTTAATAAAAAGAACAAACTTCCTTTCTCCAGCAGCTATTAGGGAAAGGGAAAGATGAAGCCAACTTAAATATTAACATAGCCATTAGTGATGGGTGGAGGGGTAAGGCAAAGTCCAGGCCAAAATGAGAGTCCTCTCAGCTAGGCTTCGTCTTCTCTGAGTTGGGAGGAGACATTTCTTTAGCCAATGGCAGGATGGCTGTTTGTCTGGGATGTAGTAGAAAGTATTCTTGTGTAGGTTTGGGTGGCACTAGCTGACCCCTGAAGCCCCTTCCAACTCCAGGAGGATTCTGTGGGATCTCTTGTCCACCCCACCCCCGCTAAATGTTCCTTCCAGGCCCAGGATTGTCTGAAGTTCTCAGTCCTTCCGAAGCCTGGCAAACACATCAGGTTGGAGTAGGTGATGGCTCTGGGGATCCTCCCATCTCTTTGTAGGTACAGTAGGTTTCCTCCCTCTATGCTGCTATCTTGCAGGATGATAAAATTCGGCTCATATTTCGAGCGTGAGCCAGCCAGCAGGAACAAAGCAGTTAGCAAAATGGCATAAAAGGCAAAGCAGAAACAGCATAGTAGGAGAATGAGAACAAGCCACCAAAGGCGGCTGGGATATTTCCTTGGAATGACTGACAAAGCTCTCCCTGTCCACCAGCCAACAGAAACCTTGGCACGCGTATATAACCAACTCCAACAATGGCCCTGAAGAATGCATGGCCAGGCTGTCCCATTGGAGGGGGTAAAGCTTATCATGGGCGGGGGAGTTATTTTTCATTCAAATACCCCTAGTCCCCCTCCTTCCCAGCAAAGTGTCCTTAGAGCATCTGGACAAAGACAGGACTTACCTAGCCCCAGGCAGTACAGCACACACTGGAGGAAAAGAAAACACTGTCCTTTGTTTGTTTGTTTTGTTTTAGATAAAAGAGGAGAGCTGATTTAAAATCCAGACACCTTAGTTTATGGCCCATTTTTGGTCTAACTGGAAAGAATTTAATTGCCTAGAGAAATGTTCCCCAGGCCTGGTCTGAGAAAGCACCAAATAGAATCACAGGTTTAAATCTGGAGAGGCCCTTTGAGGCCATCTAGTTCACCCCCCGCCCATCCCCCTGTGTTGCCATGAATTACTCAAATGCACCCTGGTGACAAGTGTCTGGGCCAGGATTCAAACTCAGGATTTCAGACTCCAAATTCATCCCTCTTCTCGCTGTGCCATGCTGCCTAACTCAGCTTACAGATGATACATTCTTATGCTCTGGAGAGTTTAACCACAGTTTCAGTGCTCAGTTAATAAATACAGACACACGGATGAAAGATAAAGAGCGGCCAATACTGTTAAAATAGAGATGTATTTTATTCATTCTATCTACTTACCCAGGGACATGTTGCTTTGCCCTTGAGAGCAAAGAAGTTAGGTTTCTGTCTTTATGTCTCCAGTGCCTAGAACAGTGTTAATGCATATGGTACTCACTTAATCATTCGTGGTTGGGTTGAATTAAATAGCCTTTGTGGTCAGCTAAGCTGGCAGGATCCCTACAGCCTTCTGGAAGACTTTGGCTTGTTTTTTAAGAGGACTTGGAGAGAAGCGATGTGGTCTAGTGAAAGAGTGTTGGCATGGGAAGTCTGAAGGCAAGGATCTGAAGCTTGCCTCCATATGCTTTCCCACTGCTCGGCTTCTTAATTTATGCATCTTCAAATGATCGGCTTTGTCAGGTAACACCCAAGTCCCTCTCCCCTCTCTCTCCTAGCTCTAAATTCCTGTGATACATATGAAGAATTTCTAGCACTCTAGCCCTGCAAGGAGGGAGAACAGATTTGCCTTCGGGATGGGACACAGGATGGATAACTAACTTTTACCTGAATGTCAAGGAGCAATGAATTGTGTAGTCTCTCCACAGCTGATGAGATGCTTCAAAAGGGGAAAGAGGTGAGCATCACTCATCCATCTGTGGTTTTAGAAGCAGCCTGGGTAGGTAAAATAGATGCTGATCTTAAAATGAAAAGAAATCTGGGTTGAAGTGTACATTTCAGTCTTTACTTCTAGAAGCTCTGATCAGAAGACTCAAGGTGAAACAGGGGTGTGCTGGTAAATGTTTAACAATGGACTTTCCCAAATCACATGACAGGCTTTTCAGTTGCATATGAATTATTACATTTTCTCCATCACTTTCTTAAGTCTAAACAATAGATCAGGGGCTAATTTGTAGAGTTTATTGATTTCCAAGGTGTAAATGGAAGGATAGCCGAAGCCCTCTGTTGAAACCCAAGTGTCCAAAGCCTGCCAGAGGTTATAAAAGAAGCATTTCCTAACTTCCCCTTCCTGCGTGGTCCCCTAACAGATACTCTAATATGCTCTGATCTTTTTTTTTTTTGCTTTGTTTCATTTTGTTTTGTTTTGTTTTTGCCTAACTCTTCACTGAATCCTGATTTTTGTCTCAGAAACGAAGAGGTCCAGAGATTAGCTAGAGATTAAAATAAATTGATATTAGGGTAGAGAAAAAACCCTTTGCCAGAATCTTAGGAATCTTCCCAAGTGAAGGTTATGAGCTACCATGATTATGCTACTGTCTGCTGATCTTATATACCTCCACAAAGGAGCAGAGAAGGGGGACACACAGACTTGGGGGTCATTGACTCTCCCCAGGCTTCAAAAATGAGCCAATTATAGTAACGAAATGGGATCCATTGAATCTCCAGAAACCAATGGGGCCGAGGGGAGAGGGCATGAGGAGTGTCAGCTGACCAATTCCAACACCCACAACCATGACGATCACTACGCTCCCCTACTGAGCCAAAACATGTTCATCATGTTTAGCCAGCATCATTACTTTACATTGTCTTTGAACCCAATGCTTCTCAGGCGAAGACAAACAACTGAGGCAAAATCTCCTCATCTGTAAAATGGGGATAATAATAATAGCACTGACCAGCTAAGGTTGCTGGGAGGATCCAAAACTAAGACATAGAAAGGGCTTTGCCTATTTTAAAACCACTGTGTGCCTGACACATAGTAGGTGCTCAACACATAGTAGGTGCTCCTCACAGAATCTTTTCTACAGTATGGTGTGGCAGCCTTTGCCTGAAGCTCTCCGGGGAGGGGGGGGGGAAGCCAGGGCTTTTAGATGCATCTCATCACTGACCACAGAATTTTCTTCTTCCATTTGCATTTTTATCTCTAAATCAGGAGAAGAAAGAACAGTGAGGGTAGGGGCCTGTTGACCACACAGCCTGCCCGAATTTCAGAGTTTCAGTGACCTCTCAAAGGCTTCCTCTGCCTCTGATACTTATTAGCACCACGGATGGGGAACTTCAGCCTCGAGGCCACATGTGGCCCTCTAGGTCCTCAACTGTGGCCCACATGGCCTTGAGGCCACAGATTCCCCACCCCTGTATTAGCCTTACGATCATGGTCAAAGGCACTTCATGTCTTCAAGGCTCATTTCCCTCATCTCTAAAATGGGGCACAATAACATTTTTAATGCCCGCCACACAGGGTTGTTGCAAGGCTCAAATGAGACATTTTCTATAAAATGTTGTGCTACCTTTGAAGTGTTATATACATGTCTGTCGTCATTATTGTTTCCTAATAAATAATTTCTCAGATTGTCAAAGAAGTCAACGTTGTAGCTTATCTGAGCTGAAAGGGCCCTCAGACAGCACCTGCCCCCATTTGCTCACTGGACAATGAGGTAACGGAGGTCCAGACAGAAGACGTGAAAACCACCATTAGCTGGGCTTTCCAGCATGAACACTTCTCTGTTGTATTCCTGAAAAATCCCCCTCCAGTATTTGCCACGTTATGGAGAAGGATCTTATCTATTTATCTGGACACAAGCTTTCAAATTTCAACTACACATAGCTTTGTAACTTTGGGTAACAATCCCAATGGTAATAATATTTAAATAGCACTTGAAGGTTTTCAAAACACTTTACTAATGTTGTCACATTTGATGCTGACAACAACCCTGGGAAGCAGGGTTAATTATTATATTATTATTATTATTATCATCCTCACTCTACAGATGAGTAAACTGAGGTAGACAGAGATGAAATGACTTGCCCAAAGCTGCACAGCTAGTTAAGTGTCTGAGGCAGAATTTGAACTCAAGTCTTTCTCACTCCAGACAGAGCATTCAACAAGCCCCTCTCCGTACCTATGGTTTTCTGGTCTAAAAGTGAGCTGTTTGTACTAAAGGTCTCATTTCCTAAAGGTGTGATTCAAAGCAGGGAAAAAGAAAACGGGGACTGCCCAAGGGAAAGTGTGCATGCAGAGCAGGGGCACAGAGCAGGGCACAGAGCTTGGCAAAGCAATGACCCTACAGGCAGCCAGGGGTGCTGTTCCTAGGCTTCCTTCCCTTCAATTTCCCCTTTCCCTTCAAGTTTCAGGGTATTAGTGCTTGTCCATGGTTCATGGGAAGCACGTTCAGCAGTGGAAGAATTGAGTTGTAGCAAAAGGAAGGGGCTTTAATTAGAAACTCTAGTACCAGATCACTCTGCCTCCATCTGTTAAGTTAATTGGTATTCTTAAAGCCCCCGAAGAGCTTCTGTTGCCAGCTTGTTTATTATTTCAGAGCTGTCCCCTCAGCCCCCACCCTGCAAAGAAGTGTGTGCATGTATGGTATGAAGAAATTAGACAGAGAAAATTGTTTTCATGATCTTAGGCTCAGAAGGAGTTTCTTAATCAGGAGAGAATGCATCGGCAAGGAAGGTGTATATTTAATCAAGATCTATAAACACATGTGGATTTTTTTCCATGTCGGTCAATGTATTTTTGACGGGTGAAGGCGTTGAGGGGGGTTCCCAATCAACATACTCTGTTCCCCAGTCCAAAAATGGAATCACAGGGCATTGAACTGTGTTGGAATGGCACTCTCTTTACAGGAACCAACATACTCTTCTTCCATTGGATAGGATGCTGTAGCGTTTGTCATTTTGAGAATGGATGGACATACAAGACAATGATGTTTCTGAATTATTCTTCGGGGTCCCGAGCCTAAGATCTTTTGCCTAGTAGAATACAAATGCAATTATGTTATCAAGATTAATAAAAAAAAACCTCACTTAGGCAGCACCTTACAATTTTCATAGCACCTTCCTTGCTGCAATCTGGACGCATAGATAAGGCAAGCATCATTGTCCCACTTTCACAGGTGGTTCAGAAAGGTCAAGTGGAGGGGGGGGATTTAATTCTCTGCCAGCTCCAAGGTCGGAATCTTTTTACAAGATTTTCACGCTTGCTAATGCGATCACTCCCTCTGCTGATGCCAGTTGTGACCCACTGATATATTTGTACTTGGTCTTCATGACCCCGGCTGAAAATCAACAGAATATAAACTCTTTGAGGGTAGGCATTTTTTTTTATCTGTACATCCAGCTACTATTACAGTGCCTGGCACAGAGTAAGCATTTGAAAAGTGTTTGTTAAATAAGTCAAGCATCTGGTAATGAACCTTTTAAATGAATCTAAGCTGGTTATCACCAGACTGACCTATAGTTTGTTACCAGCATCATACTCACAGCCTTTTGATGGTTGTAGGACACACTAGTGAATGTCCTTCAATGGGGTAGCCTTCAAGAATCCAGAGCCACTTCTAGACCATGATGCTGTGATCAGTTGTTTGCTTCTTAATATGGTGGTGTTTGGGACTCCATAAAGAAAAGTCATGAACATGAGCTTAAATATGGGAGGGAGTAGGGCTGGGATGGGAGGATGACTCAAGTGTGAAAAAGGAAAAAAAAAAAAAGCAACTTCATTGAATTTACAAAAAAGAAAAAAAAAAAGACCTCTTCCTCTCCCAGTATCACAGAATCAATGGCCAAAGCTGAGTTGAAAGGGGCCGTCTAGATGACAGGCAGTTCAGCAGAATGGATGGAGGGAAGTACTTGAATTAAAGAAGATATGGGTTCAAATCATGCCTCATACACTCACTAGCTAAGCAATGGTGGACCAATCGCTTAACCTCCCCGGCCTCAGTTTCCTCACGTGTAAAATGAAGAGTTTGTACTGGACGACAGAGACATGTGCTCAAGGCACTCTTGTAGTTATTATTCCGTGACCTATGAACACAAGTTCTGTCCACAATAACCCCCCAAAGAAGCCGTGACCTTGGATTGTTGACTGCTTCATGTGTGTAACAAGAGCAACAGTAACAGTTGGAGTGAAGATTTCCATAATCCTTCACGGCTGCTACCAGCTTTACACTTTGGCTCGTTTTGTTCTCACGGCAGCCCTGGGAGGTAAGTGCCATTATTTTGCTCATTTTCTAAATGAGGAAATGGAGGTTTGGCAAGGGGACATGTCTTACCCGGGGGTCACACAGTTAATAATGCTGTCTTCACATCAGCTCTCCTCATTCCTTCCTAGATCGGGTGTCAAGCCACTGCCTCGGGTTAAGGTCCTCTAGGATGAAGCAGTGTTGACCGTAAGCCTCCGAGTACACCTATGAGTGCAGTGGTGACATGGGCTGGTAAGCTAGAATTAGTGGCCTGTAGTGACAAATTGAAGGAGACAATGACAAACAGGGCTGTGAGTTTTAAAGGCACCAACGGGCCAGAAGAAATGGGAACATCACTGGGGAATAAGTGGTTAATAGCAGACAAGGAGATGGTGAGAGAGTCAGGGAAATTTCTCCATGCATGGTGTTCTTGGGTCCCCCTCCCTTCACTACTTCTGGTCTGATTTTGGGGGCTCCCTGTGCTTTCCCCTCTAGGTTCCATTCTCAATTACAGAATCTCCCTCCTGGGATTAGTGACAATCTCTGGGGAGAGATTCCTCCGCTTTCAGGTGGCCTGTGGTTACAGGAGTGAGCTGGAAACACAATATCTTCAGTTAGGTCACAGTGATAATTTGCCTATGGTGATCTCTGGCCTCAGAATAATGAATGATAGAAAATCATTCTGGCCAGCAGCCTTCCTCTTCCCCATAAACCCTTTCTTAAATTGCCCTTTGACCAGAACTAATGTACATAATGAAAAAAAAATGCGGTGAGATGAAGTTAGAAGCTGGGTTTTAATGAAGTTTGTGCTGTGCAAGGAAAAGAAAAAAAAAGCCTTAATTGCCAGGGTAGAAAACACGGACACATCCTGAGGGAGGGTTGGTCTAACAGTGGCTTCTCTGCACTTTCCTTCTGGGCAGAATGTCCTGCCACATGGAAGGACGGTCAGACCTGGTCATCTTGTGCCAGCCTGTGTACAGTGCAGGAGCCGTGCCCCGTCGAAGCCGGAATAAGCTTTTTTTCTTTATTAGTTTTAAAAGTTCTCCTTAGCATAGGAATCTTAAAAGGAAATATGGACTGCTTGATGGAGGCATCCAGAGTAGAGCCTGGCAGAGTGCACGTGAGGCCTCCCTGGAGTGCGGGCAGGCTCGTCACCTCACCACTTGTGGGTCTTTGCTAAGTCACTCACGCTCTCCGGCTTCAGATTCTTCCTCTGTAAAGTGAACACATGGGCTGAGGTGACTCCCAATCTCCCTATCACCTCAGAAGTCAACAGGCACATATTAAGCACCTACTGTGTGTTAGGCACTGTGTTAAGTTCTGGAATTTAAATACAAGAAGAAAGAAAAAGACCGTGGCTGCCCTCAAGGAGCTTACATTCCAATGGTGGCAGGTAACACATAAAGGCAAGCCGAGAACTGAGGGGTGGGAGGAGGAAGTACTCATGAGGGAGAGTGGTAGAGACAATTCAGAGAGTCAGGAGTGGAGCCGGGAGAGAAATGAAGACACGGCTAGCCTGGGCACTTTCCTTAAAATGGCATTTAGTGGATGGAGTGCTTAACCTCAAGTCAGGAAGATCTGAGTTCAAATCCAGCCTTGGACACTTCCTAGCTGTGCTACCTTGGGTAACTTATTTAACCTCTGCCTCAGTTGTCCTAATGGGGGTAGTAACAGTCCTACCTCACCAGACTAAGGATCTGATGGGATAGTATGGGTAAAGTACTTCCCACAGGGCCTGACACACAGTAGGCACCGTAGAGATGTGTATTTCCTTCCTTTCTTCCCTTCTGGGAGGGATCAGCAAATCAGAGGAATCCCTGAATCCCAGTGTAAAGTCTCTGAAGACAGACACTAACTCCATTAATTCAATCTCCAGCACCTGGCCCATAGTAAGGCTTCCTAAACAATTGGTGATTGATTAGTCGGCAACATGGCCTCACCACGATGTCTCAGACACCCTCTGCTTGCATTTCTGCCCAAAGGCTTCGGCTCCTGCCTTCCTGCTTTCTAATCCAGACCTGGAGGTGACTGGCAGAGCTCAAGGCTGGAGCTTGGAGCCATGGAAAGGAGCAGACACTGCCTGTAACAGGGATGCAGCACCCTACCCCAGGCATAGGAAACACGGTCAGTGAAAGGAGCAAATAGAAGACAGAGAGCAGGTGAGGAGTGGAGGGAGAGAAGAGAAACGACAGAGTCGTGACTTTGTTCTGGAGCTGAAGCTTTTCATTCTTTCTCTGCAGATCTGAGAAATCTAGGACCTTGGCTGAGAAAAGAAATGATTCCTCCGGGGTGCCTGCAGAGCTGGCCAGGTGGAAGAATGCCTGTCCCCCAAGTCACTGGGTTTCACGTCTATCTGACCCCGTGGAGGGCAGGGGCTTGTTTTTCTTGATAATGGATGTGTTAAGAGAGCTTTGATTGACTTAGCAGCCTTTACCTCCACTTTCTGAATATTAGGCCTTCTGAGGAGGAAAGACCAGAAAGCATAACCCAGTTCTTGTAAATGGGGCAGGGGAGTCCAGGTCTGTGTGTGTGTGTGTGTGTGCGTGTGTGTGTGTGTGTGCGCGCGCACATGCACGTGTGTCTGCGCGGGTGTATGTGCGTGCATGTGTGCATGCATGCATGTGTGTGTGCACGTGCACATGTGTCTGCGTGCGCATGTGTGCATGCATGCATGCTTGTGTGCACGTGTGCGCACCCAGGTGTGTGCATGCATGCATGTGTGTTTGTGTGCGTGTGTGCGTGCACGTGCACATGTGTCTGAGCGTGTGCGTGTGTGCATGCATGCTTGTGTGCGCGTGTGCATGCATGTGTGCATGCATGCATGTTTGTATGCATGTACACCCGCGTGTGTGCACACCCACATGTGTGCGTGCATGTGTGCATGCATGTGTTTGTGTGCGTGCGGGTGTGTGTGTGTGTGTGTGTGTGTGTGTGTGTGTGTGTGTGCGTGTGTGTGAAGTGCCTGCATTGGAGCAGAGCATTTGCCTGTCTTGGTCATGTGAGCGATTGATGTCCATGAGTCTGAACTGGGGTGATGAGAAGCTGCTGGGAAGATGGCTGGTGCCAGCACCAGGATGAGCCCCCTGGCAGCACTGGGGCATCTTGGAAACAGACTTCAGATCCTTGGGGAGTGATCTATGGTAATGAGAGACTAGAGGCTGCACCATGCAAGTAGTATTTGTAAACTTATGTTGTCAACAGCATTCACACTCAGTCCATTGGTTTATACTGATGATGAGCTGAGATCATTCAGGTTGTCCTCAGAGTCTTATTTGGGTTATAAACTTTTGTTGTTCAATTATTTCAGTCATGTCTGACTCTTCGTGATCACATTTAGGTTTTTCTTGGCAAACATACTGGAGTGATTTGCCATTTCCTTCTCCAGCTCATTTTACAGATGAGGAAACTGAGGCAAACAGGGTGAAGTGACTTGCCCAGGGTCACACGGCTAGTGTCTGAGGCCAGATTTGAACTCACAAAGATGAGTCTTCCTGACTCCAGGTCTGGCACTCTGTTCATTGTACCACCTAGCTTGCTGGAGGTTATAAGCTTATTAAAGCATTAAACTACACCAAGGCTTCTGGGATGCCTTGTCCAAAAAGGATTTGTGAAGGGTTTTGGAAACCATAAAGTGTTATATGAATATCATGATTGTTGTTATTGTTATTCCAGAGAATGTATAGACTGCAGAAGAGAAGGCTTTGGAACAATATGCAAGCAGTGTGCAGGCTTTTCATGGACTCTCGGGTGGGACAGGAATTGGGATTTTTCTGTTGAACTTAAAGGGCCAAACTAGGAGAAATGGATAAAAGTCTCAGCTGCACAAATATGGGATTTGTGCAAAGAAAAACTTGAAAATTCGACTTGTCTTTAATCAACATATTAACAAATATTTATTAAGCCCCTACTGTATACCTGACACTGTGCTAGCTATGAGTGATAGGACAAAAACAATATTTTCTCAACATTTTCTCAGATATATATGTGTGTGTGTGTGAGTGTGTGTGTGTACACACACATATGTATATATACATATACACACACATACACACACACATATATATATATATATATATATCAGTCAATGAATAAACATTTATTAAGTACCTACTATGTTCCAGATCCTGCAATGTCTGGGGATATGAAGAAAGACAAAAGACAGTCCTAGACCTCAAGGAACTCACGGTATTTTGGGAGACAATTCATAAAAAGGAGTTGAAAGATGTTCCCCTGTGTGGAAGTATGCCAAGCTCTAGAGGAGTGCAGTGGAATGGGAAATGAAGAGATGACTGCCTTGGGCGCCCTCCTCCAACGAAGAAGCTGAGAGGAAGTCTCCACTGCCCCTCCTCCCCCAATCAGAAAGAAGGGAGGAGCCCCAGAGGGAGAGAGCACTGAGGAGGCTTGATCAGATGGCCCGGGGAAATGGGAAACTTGCTCTTCCTTGGAGACCTTCAAGCAGAGGTTACATCATCTCTTCTCAGGGATATATTCTTGACCATCTTCAGGTAACATAACATGAAATCTGGGGGCCCTTCCAACTCTTACTTTCTCTGATTCAGTCACAAAGAGATTAGGGTGTAAAGCAAATGTTAGGTTTACTCTGCCAGAACTCAGGTTGAGTTGGTGATGAAATGGGTCAAAATGGGGATGGTCAGTACCTGGAGACTAGACAGACTCAGTAGGGCATGAAAAAGAATGGTGAACCTTCCTGGGAGTAACCAATAGAGGGGCCTCCAGCTCACTGGGCAGTCAACATCAAGAAAATGCAGTAGTTGGAAGTGCCATCGAAACCAGTTGGAACATCTGAAGAGCTCTTGGGATCAAAGATTCAGGGGGAGGGTTTGGAAAGACCATTCAACCCAACCCCTCATTTTGTAAGTGAGGAAAACGAAGCCCAGAGTGGTCATGTAATTCCCCCAAGGTCCCAGAGTTGTTGTGTGATTCCCCCAAGGTCCCAGAGTGACTGTGTGATTCCCCCAAGGTCCCAGAGTGGTTGTGTGATTCCCCCAAG
>NW_020954582.1:4652572-4661791 GCF_900497805.2 Vombatus ursinus
CAAGGTCCCAGAGTGGTTGTGTGATTCCCCCAAGGTCCCAGAGTGGTCGTGTAATTCCCCCAAGGTCCCAGAGTGGTCATATAATTTCCCCAAGGTCCCAGAGTGGTCACGTAATTTCCCCAAGGTCCCAGGAAGGGTGACTAGGTGGAGAGGGCACTGGGCTTAGAATCAGGAGCCCAGCCTTAGCCATTTACTAGCTGTGTGATCCTAGGCAAGTCAATTAACCCTGTTTGCCTCAAGACTCATTTAGACTTGATGGCAGGAAAAACTTCCAAAGATAATAAAAAGTAAGATGGAGTCTTTCAGGATCAGTTTCCCCTACCTGAAAATTTTCTAGTGGAGGCTAAATGGACAATCATCAAATGGGTGCTACGGTTGTTTCCTTTTCAGGATGAAATGGCCACTGAGGTACTTCCATCCCTGACCTTTGTGACTCTATAAGTACCTAGCTGGAACCAAGGCAGAACAGCATTACCTAAATCAGTACTAGGCAGGAGACTGGGGACGAGAAACCAAGAAAGTCCCCAGTTCTTGGAACTTGTGTGGAAGATCAGAGTACCTCTGACTTACAAGGCTAGTCCAGCTAGCTAGCAGTCTAGAGGTCCTTTGTATTTCCCCTGCCTAGAGACTCTACCAACCCTACAGCCCTCGGCAGACTCTGCTTTCACGCGGCCTTTAAACGGTCTCCCCACACCTCTGGGGAGAGAAGAATAAGGGAGCAGAGTATTCTAGGGCTAGAGCGAGAAGGCTCAGGGCTGTCTTACTCTCTGGTCACTCGACAAATAGAGACGTTGCCTCCAAAGTCCTATGAATCAAGCTTTACAAGTATCTCAAAGAACAGAGAGGATGGCCACTATGTTCATCAACATTCCCTTTCCTTAACTTGATTCTTTTACCAAGAAAGTCAACTGCACATCTTCCCCAAAGTCTTATAGAACAAGCTCAATTATTTGCATCCAGTTCTCTCATTTTACAGATGAGGACCTGGAAGGGTATGTGACTTGTCCACCGTCACGCAGGTAATGCACACTAGGGCAGGGATTTGAACATACATCTGATTTCAAGGCTGGTGCCTCTCCCTCTGCAGGACTCTGCATGGGGTAGGCAGCATGGTCTGACTTGAAAGATTTAAATTCCTGAAGATGAAGTTAATACCTAGGAACAGAAGGGATAACCATGCTAGGTCTTGTTTTTGTGTTGTTTGTTTTTTCTGTCTCAGTAGAGTAGGCCAACATCAGAAAGGAAGGTGCCCCCAAATACGGGCATTTGGATTGCAAAATAAAATTAACTGGGGGTAAATTATTCACTTTATAAAATAATTAGTTTTGTTCAAAGATTGCTCATAGACGTGAGAGATTTAGAGCTGGAAGGGACATCATTTTGTCCAAATCCCTCCTGTCACAGGTGAAACCAGGCCTTAGGGAAGGTGAGTGACTTATTCAAAGACACACAGGTAACAGGGGAGCAGAAATGGAATTGGAACCCAGCTCTTCGGGCTCTAAATTTAGGACACTTTCCACTATACCCCACAAACCTCAGTAACACTGCCTTTAGCTTGAGAGCTCCTCATTAAATGGATATCTTCAAAATGTTGCGAAAATGTTTGAATTACACACAAATGAACAGGAACATGTCCTGTGCAGGGGAAGTGGGGGAAAACATTGTATACAATGGTCTCTGCTGGGTTCCCATTCCAATTGAAATGTTCAAGAACCCAAAACAGAACAACTTGTCCCCCTTTGAGGCAGAGCTTTGGCAAGAGGCATCTTTACTATTGCAGGTGATAGATGGTACTCACTAGAAAATAAAGAGGAAATGTAGTTCAATTAATTCCATATTAACTGCCTAGTCAGGTGAAAGTTATCCGTCCTTCTAGAGGAGAAAACTTGGGAACATGGGAGAGCAGGGAAAATTAAACAAAAGAAAATAGCTACGGAGAGACCACTTCATTCTAGAGCTGTGTAAGAAGGTCCTGATCCTTTGGCATTCTGTGCTGGGTAGAGCTCATACCAAGTAGGGCAGCTAGGCCATACAATGGATAGAACGGTAGGCCCACAGGCAGGGGGACCTAAGTGCAAATATGGCCTCAGAACCTCTCTTTGTCTCAGTTCGTCAGTAAAATGGAGATAATAATAGCACCTACCTCCCAAGGTGGCTGTAAGGATCAGATGGGATCCTAATTGTAAAGCACTTATCACAAGGCCTGCATGTGATGTTTTTGTTATTTGTCCATTGTTTTCAAAGATCAGGGGTATCGTGATATTGAGGTGGTGGATAAAAGACTGGATGATCCTAGCTGTGTGACCCTGGGCAAGTCACTTAACCCCTGATTGCCTCACCAAAAAGAAAAAAAAAAGATTGGATGATGTATGTTGTATTGACTTGTGTGTGAGTTGGATTTAAGTGAGGCAGAGTTGCACAAAGTCATCAGCCTCACTTTCTCTTCCAGAGTCATCAGAGTCTAGTGGTAAGACAAAAGTTAGGACAACTGGTGATAGTCCAGGACGCAGTGGATGACAGTGGAGTTTTCAATGTCTTACCAAACTCTAAGCACTTCACAGTGTTTACTTCAGCCTCCTTCATGGCCATTGGAACAAGTTGTCCTCATCTACCCATTCCAGTGGGGATGTCTTCACATACCTATAGCAGGCATCCCCCATAACTCACCAATGGGGTTGAAGTCTATTGACTACTCTCAACTTAGTTTAGGCTGTGTGCCAAGATGGTTTAGCAGGGTACATTGCACACGCTACAGCTTCTTGGAGCCACAGGGGAGAGTTGGGTGATGTGTGGACATCAAAGGTGAGTGAGCAGCCCTAAAACGGGCTAAGCAAGCCCTCTCACCAGAGATGCCAGTCTACCCTGAATACCTTATATACCCCACATAGTGGGGTGAGCATATAGTGAGCATTATATAAATGGTAGTGATGATGATGATGATGATGATGTATAGCGATAAGTTATGGGCACCAAAGTTTAAGAAAGACATAGATAAGCGACGATGATTGGAAAGGAACTTGAGTCCATGCCATGTGACAAGTGATTGAAGGACCTGGGAATGATGAACCTGGAAAAGAGAAGACCCATTGGAGAGATGAGAGCTGTCTTCCAGCATTTGAAAAGCAGTTGTATGGAAGAAATATTCAATTTGTTGTATTTAGCCCAGAGGTCAAACGTATGAGGCATGATTGGAAGGTACAAGGAGAAAATTTTAGACTTGCTATCTAGTTAAAAAACCCAAACCAGGAACGTTCCACTATTTATTTGGAGCTGCCTGAAAGGGAATCGGATCACCCTGAGCATCGGCGGGTTTGTCGGGTCTGAGGCTTTCAAGCAAAGGCAGGTGTGCTGTTCCAGGGATTCCTTTCATGTATGAGTTGGGCCCTGTGGCCTTTGAGGCTTCTTCGATTCTCAAAAGCTGTGATTCTGTGAGCTCTGTCTTATTGCAGAAGAAAAATGATCAAGTCACAAGACTGGGTGTGGGTGCTTAGAAGCGGGAATATAGCAGGTAGCCAGGGCAACTAAAGAGAAAAGGAGCCTGTTCCGTGGTTCTGAGAAGCATCTTCAGGAGTGCTGTGCCCTCTTCCCATGGGTGACATTCATGTACGCCTGCCTTCCTTACATGCTTCAAAAAGCCAGATCCATCCAGTACCCCCAGTTGTCAGGTATCATTGTGCTCCTCGGAGGCTGAGAAGATTAAAGGTTAACACTCGAGCATTTGCTAAAAGCCAGATGAAGAGAAAGGCCAGCCTAGAAATTCAAATGGTTGGGGAGATTTTACAGAGATTTTTTTCTGACTTTTGCCCATTTTCCATCATTGTTCCCTGACTGGTGAGAGCAGACAGCTGCTTTTCATTACTCCTTTTGGGCCTGGATCTGCAGAGACGAAGGCAAATCTATTTTTATATTTTTCATTGGCACTATTGATATTCAGTGTCAAAGGGTCTGCCTTTCTATGCAACCAAAGACACTGCACATCTCAAGGATTATTGTCTTCCCTGCACACATACCCACGCCCTTTTCCTTTTCACTCTAAACAAGTTACCTATCCTGATAATCAAATAATATTTCAATGTTGACTTATCACCTCCTTGTTCACATTTAATGATGTCTTTCCCCCTCCCCCTGCTATGTTGAAGGACTCAAAATGATGCTCTCAAGGTTCAGTAAGAAAGAAAGGAAGAAAAACTCTGCCTCTCTATCTACCAGACTATTGTGCTTCATGGGTCCCATCCATTATCCTTTTTTTTTTTTTGTTTTTAATTTTATTTTTCCAGAGACAGAAAATAATGAGGGACACACTCTTCAGGTGTGCAACATTGCCAGTGAAGAAGATAACTTGCCGAGACATAGCCCTTTTGCTTAGCAAAGCTTCAAGGACTTAGCGGATATTCCTAGGCCTTAAGACACCTCCAACTTTCCTGATGGAGGGAGTTGGAAGAGAAGTCACCTTAATGGGATGATCTATTTCATTCCTAAAGAATTAATTATCAGTCAGGTATAGTCACAAAGTCATGAATTTCCCAACAAATATTGGGTCAAAAAGCATTTCAGTTCATTTTCTACCATGCGCATTTTGAATAATGACATCATAGAATCTCAAAGTTGGTTGAGTCTCCAACATCATGTAGTCTCCTTCAAACACACGTCAATATTAATTCCCTCCACAACACCCTAGACAAACAGGCGGCCCACCTCCATGTCAAATCATCCCTGATAGGGAAGTTACTAACATTATGGTACAGTGGAAAGGATGTGCAATGATAATTCATGAGGGTTGAGTTTGAAACCCTTTCAAACTCCACCCCACTCCCTTCGTGCACTTGCTACCTGGGTGACCTTAGATGGCATCACCCTTTCTGTCTCTCAGTTTCAGCATCTGTCAAACACAAGAGGTTGAAACCGATGACTTCAAAGGTCATTTCTAGCCCTAGAGTTTTGACCCTATTATTTAGACTCTGACATGTCATTTCCGTACAGGCTGATGTTGAGTCAATGTTCAGATTCCAGCTCTGCTAATTACGGTGTGACTTTTGGCAATTCATTACCTTCCTTGGTCTACGGTTTTCTCATATCTAAGAAGAGGGGATCGGGTTACATGATGTCTTGCTTCCCTTCTGGGTTTCAATCCATGCTAGTGTGATCCTAAAACATGCACCCCACCCTCCTCCCTCTACCTTTCCCCGTTAGCTCCAAATTCTCTAGAGCTCAATCGAAAAATCCAATCCCTGTTCCTTAGATCAATCCATTCCATTTCTGAAGAAAGAGCTCATTTTCCCTCCATTCATTCATTCATTCATTCATTCTTTAACTTATTCCATATGTAACCTTGAGTAAGGTACTTCACAGAGTAGTGCTTTGTGCACTGACTACAATTGGAGAACCAGAGTTTCTCCCCCAAATCCAGTGGCAATGTCCTGAGTGACCTTGAGTAATTTGCTTGTGTCCCTAGACTGTAAAATCAAAGCAGTGAATGGCCTGACCTCTAAGGCAACCTCTAGTTCTCAATGTTCTAGCCCAAACTCAGCTACTCACTTCTACACACACACCACAGTCCATCGCTGACCTTTGCAACTTTGTCCAGTCTTTCTCACTTGCCTGGAATGCTCTCCTTACCCTTAGTATTGTGAGACTCCCTGGTGAGTTCAAAAGTCAGCTAAAGTGACATCTCCTTCGGGAGGTTTTTTTTTTCCTGTTTTTCCCTAATTGTTATCATCTTTATCTCGTTAAAAAAACAAACAAACAATATATTTTGAAGATATTTGATCTTATCTATTATCTTCATAATGTGAACTATTGATGATAGGGAACATTTTCATGTATGAATCACTCAGTGCTGAAGGTTTTCTTTTAAATCATTTAACATTTAATCGGGGTGGGGGTTGGGGGGAGCACCTACCAATAAACAGGTTGGGCCAACTGAATTCATAAAATCATAATTTCAGATTTGAAGGACTTTTGAGGCCTACAGAAATATATGTTTGTGTATATGCACACATATATATGTATGCATATGTGTATATATGTGTATACATTTGTATATATATGTACATATATACATATATCAAATTCATTTAGTATTTTTATATAGCCTATTCCATATATATATACATACATACATATACACTCATATGGAATAGGATATATGTATATGTAAAGTAAAATTATAATGAATTCTATATCACAAACATATGATACAATAATATAATAAAATTTCAATGAATTACATATAATTCATTACAATTTTTCTTTATTATTTACATATGTATCCTATTCCACATGTATGTGTATGGGTATACACACACATGTACACATAGGCCCAGAATATGATTCCCATTAACTACAACACACTGATAAGTGGTTGGTCACCCAGACTTTCCTTAAAGAGCTACAGCAAATAAATATTTTTCTTTCTCTTTTTAACCTGAAAGACCTATTTATGTTTATTACATTAAATCTAAGCATTACTTTCATGCTTTTTGGACATTCCAATAACCATCAGACCAGAGATGTCCCTATTTGTCATAGGTAGAATTGGGGTAGCTGCACTATAGCCCTGGCTTCTTCTTAATTCCCATACCCGATCTTCATTGTCAATAGAACTTAAATGGGTCACCGTGTATAATTGGATATATACTCCAGTGATAAGCATCTCCCAGTGGGGGAACAATCATATAAACTGGAGCTCCCAGCTCCCACTAGAAAACCTATTAAGAGAAAGTCTAAGGACTATGGAGAAATATATGCCCTATGTCTTTGTTTACAGAACCACTGTATTGAATTCACTGTTTAAGGAACTAAATATTTTTCCGCAGTCATCACCACCTGGTGAGCTGCTAACATTGAGATAGAAGCAACCTTAAAGAAGCCTATTTATCACTCCACCGCATGCAGTTTGAGCCATTAAAAAAAAAAAAAGTTCAGCTGCAAAATGAGTATTTCCCCTGGGTAGTAAGTTTTGTTTTAAGAAAAATTTCTTTGGGGAATTAAACTTTCCATTTACTTTTTTAAAATTGATCTGAGTGTTATAGTTAATTCATTCATCCATTCAATAAACATTTATTAAGTCACAATGAATCAAGCTTCTTTCTAGTGCCTATACAAGAAATACAACACATGAACCCCGAGCCACAGTATGATTCGCAATCTATTAGAAAGTATGCATAAATATTATTGTCCTATGAAAGATGGGGGGACAGCTGTCAGAAACACAGAGGGAGGCCTTCTGAGTGTTTATGCAGAGGGTAAGAGTATTTCCTGAATCTCTTCCTTTGGTCAGAGCAAAATAAATTCAAGTCAGTTTAATTCAATAAACATTTATTGGGCACCTACTGTGTGCCAGGTACATATTAGGAGAAACCTATAAAAAGACAAAAATGGAATAGGCCTTGTCCTCAATATTTTACTGGGAGGATGCAACATGCCCATAGTATAGACAAAGTCATTTAGGGAGAGAGAGCTGCCTCATCAACATATTAGTTGGGTTGGCTGGTGAGAGGGAAGGGCTAAGCTTTGGAGGAGCTGCGGCTCTTAACAAGGAAAAGTCAAGACAGAAAGCAGTAATCAGGCTGCCTCTTCCACCCTGTCCACAGGGATGCAGCTGCCGGCAAACACAATCTTAGCTTTGGTCAGTGGCTCATGAGCAAAAGAGGGGTCCTGGTGGTCCAAGCTTCCCCTATCCCCTGTCTGAGAGGTTTGCTTAGATTTTGACAAGAAAGCATGATTCCAAGAATCATTCCAAGAAGGTTTACCAGGGGCATATTGACACTTGGCCACTGGTAGATGTGAGCAAGGTCAAGAGGTCAGTGGGACAAGAAATAAAACCACTAGGAAGGAATAGGGAAGGGTAGAGAGGGGGAGGAGATTACATGTGTAATAGCTACAGAACATCAGAGCCGCTCTCTAGGCATCAGCTGATGGTGAGAGACAATCAAGTGACTCTCTGTGATTGCTCCACTGAGTAGGGACACGAGTGGGCTTTTAGAGGGACCTTCAAGGACATTCCCTCAAATGCCTTCATCATCATGGAAGCTTACCCCTCAGCGTAAGGTAAAGAAAAAACTGACTCATGTTCTTAACTTGGGCATCTCAGGGAGGGTATCTATCTCCCAGTGCAGGGTAAATGAAAGTGTACCAAATGTTCTGACTGTGGGCATCTCAAGTAGTGATGACCTTACACAAATAAACAGGCTAGGTGATGCCCCATATTAGATATGCAATCAGGAAAAGCCGAGGTGTACAGAATTAGTGGAGAAGAAGGTAGTTCAGAAAGCCAGTTAGTAAGTTTGCATAGCAAATTAAAAAATCTATTGTAAGGCAGAGTTACCAGATGGACCCAGGTCACAAAACAGAGTTTAAGAAATATCAAAGTATCAAACAGTAATGCATATTTACACCACAGATGGAATTTTGTAGGATCATACTACTACTATTTTTGAAAATGTTTTTATAATATTATGTAATATTTAAATTCTTCTTAGAATCTATCTCATCCTGGGATTTTTTTCCCCCTGGGAAGTTCATTTTTAGCTCATCTATTTCTTCCTCTGAAATTGGATTTTTAAAATTGCCTATTTTTTTCCTGTTAATTTGAATATTTTATATATTTAAAATCATTTATTTCATTAATTTGATTAATTTTATTGGCATATATTTTGGCAAAATGGTTTCTAAAAATATCATTATGCTGTTTTATTTCCTTCACCAGAAGTCTTTCAGTTTCATCCCTTAGGGATCTGGATCATATTTAACACTTGTGTAAGGAAGTAAGTTATTTGGTAATCAGGCTGTTTACTGATGAGAGTTTAACTCTTATATTTGCTCCTATTATACCATGTTAGTCTTTTCCCATGTCCAGGAGTATTAATATCTGTTTTAATATTGTTGTCATTTCTTTCTTTTTTTTTTGGCTAGGCAATTGGGGCTAAGTGACTTGTCCAGAGTCACACAGGTAGTAAGTATCAAGTGTCTGAGGCCGGATTTGAACTCAGGTCCTCCTAGCTCCAGGGGCCGGTGCTCTATTCACTGTGCCACTTAGCTGCCCCTATTATTGTCATTTCTAAACAGGTTACTCCACTCTTCCCTCCTGAAATGGATATCTCTTGTAATAAAGTATTGAGAGAGAGAGAGAGAGAGAGAGAGAGAGAGAGAGAGAGAGAGAGAGAGAAAGAAGGAAAGAAAGAAAGAAAGAAAGAAAGAAAGAAAGAAAGAAAGAAAGAA
>NW_020954582.1:4661801-4708274 GCF_900497805.2 Vombatus ursinus
AAAGAAAGAAAGAAAGAAAGAAAGAAAGAAAGAAAGAAAGAAAGAAAAAGAAAGGGACAACAGCAAAACTAAACGACAACCAAATAAGTCTGAGGGTATACGTGGTCAATACGTGAAAAGAAAAGAAGAAATAGTATTTTCCATTCTCTTTTTCAGAGCCGAGTCTGTTCTGTTCATTATAGTCACATGACACTCAGTTTGGGTTTTATGCTCTTTCTATTTATAAAATTATATTCATTGTGCAGCTAGCTTTCCTGATTCTCCTTTACTCTGCATCAGTTCATGTAAGTCTTCCCATGCTTCTCTAATTACTTCACAGTAGCCATTTGTGAGGTATAAGATTACGTTCGAGCACGGTCTTGTGCTACAATTTGTTCAGTCATTGCCTAATCAAAAGACAGCTACTTCCCCCACCTCCTCTTGGCCCCAGGTCTCCGCTATTACAGAAATAAAACAAAATATGAATTCAATTTCACTTTATAAATGAGTAATTCTGTTTGGAAGCAGAGCCCATTTGCATTTTGGTCTTCTTATTCCGTGATTTGTTCTAATTTAATTCCTGGAGAGTTGTGACAACATTTTGAATGAGAACCCTCTTTTAGATCCCATAGAGGTAGGAAATTAGATGAAAGAAATCAGAAGATAAACACAAGGATGGGTCACAAATTTTTTTCTATTTAATCATGTCTTTTATATTACATGGGTTATGATGTGCATAACCTGCAGTTAGGGATTAGTAAGAGGCCAATTTCTAACATTAATTGGAGGGGCTAACTCAAAGAATTGGAAGGCCTCAGAGCCAATGAAATATCTAAACAGTTATAATATCCTGGAATACTGGTCATCTAAGCACTGCTCAACTATTCCCAGTGAAGTTGTTTTTTTCTTTTTTGTTTGTTTTTGTTTTGTTTTTGTTTTGTTTTGTTTTTTTGATAGCTTATTCCACTATGGTAGTTATAAATACAACACAAGTTTATTTTCTTTCTTTTATGTAATCTAAATTTCCCTTTTTATTCCTTTTTTTTCTTTCTTTCTATTGTCATGTGGAGCATATCTGATCCCTTTTACAAATAGCTATTCTATCATTTCTGAGTCTTTTCCTCCAGAACATCCCAATCACATAAACAGATCTTCCTATCATAATATCACAGAATACTACACTAAGAGCTTGAAGAAACCTCCTCAGAGTAGGAGGAAACAGAGGCCCAGATGTGATTAATCCCAGGTCACACAGGTACTCTGGGGCAGAGATGCAGTTTGAACAGAAGTCATCTGACGTAGAAACCAGCCACTTTGCCATGACACATGTTGTCTTCATAAGGGATCTTCTCTGAACCTCTGACCACTCTAGTGATGTTCATATTCTATTATTCCATCTTGTCAATGGCAGAGACTCAACAGAGGTTTGAATTTATGTCTAGTTTTATGATTCAATATTTCCTGACTGACTTAGTTAATTAAATTGTTTACATAGGAAGAAGGCATGGGGTTGGGAGTGGGGGGAGATGAAGGATAGAATTCTTGGGTTTGGGCTTTTTTAAAAAAATTTTACTCTGAACTTGACACTTACTAGCTGTGTGACCTTGGAAGCAGGTCACTTAACCCCAGTTGCCAAAAAAAAAAAAATTCACTCTGAGCTTATCTATTGTTTCTTTTGGCCTAGGGAATGCCAAAATTTATATACATATATATCTTCTAATGCAGATTTGCAATGGTTCTGTGACATGAAATCTTAAAGAATTATGTGGAACACTGAGTGATTAAGCAATTTATCCAGGGTTATATAACTAGTATATATCAGTGGCAGTACTCACCCTCAAGCCCTTTTGATTCTGAGGTTAGATCTCAAATCCACCATACCATATTTCCTTATATTGATCATTAACTAGCCTTTTATGTTCAACATTATGTTACTATTTATTAATTATTTAACATTTAATTATTATTCTGTATGTACAGAGAACATGTATTAGCCTGCTGCCCTCCCTAGCCCACACTCTATATAGAGGTCCCTTTTGACTGCAAAAAACCGATTCTGTGCTGTAGACTATCTATGCGTTCAAAATGATGGAGTCATCGGAAATGAATGAAATGATCACAAAGCATTTAGAATGGTGTCTGTGGTCATGGATAAACTCTTACCAGATTGAGGATATTTGTCCTGGTGAATGTATATCATAGGTTCTATGAACAGCGTGCTATAAACTAGATGCTTTCAGGAGCTGGAGCAGCAGTAAGTCAGCAGAAGTCAGCAAAGTGACACTGTATGATGTCTTGCTGCCTTCGAGGCATGGAGGGCTCTGGGATGCATAGATGACCTTTCAGATTCTAGGTAAGGGGCATTGATTTCTGTGTTTATGGCTATTTAGGTTTATGATTAAATTAAATAAAAATAAAAACTGATTTATGTCTTATTTTCTGAGGACCAATTTGAGGGAAAAATTAAATGAGCTCATAGAAAGAAGCAGAATGTTTAGCGTAACTGATGCCATCCCCTTGTGCCCAGGTCTGGATTATAAAGCAGCTCAGTCACTGAAATGATCAACTTGGGGTGATTCACCTGTCTCTAATGTGTTCTTCCCATCTCAGTTCACTAAATCTATTTTATCTTGATGCTAAATAATATGCTGAAAAAAATGACCTCAGGGAAGGCACCAATATTAACACATTCATTTTTTTTCAAGAAGTTTTCTCTATCCACTCCCACTTCCATGGTCAGCATCTTATTCTGGAAGATTTGGACCTTACTTCAAGGTAGGCTCGGTTTTCTACCCCCCAAATCGGCCTCCAATTCAATCAGATTCAAAAAGTCTTGATTATGTCTCTAGCTATTTTTGGTGCCAGTCATTGCAATAGGTTGTGAAGGTGAAAAGACACAACCACAAACCTCATAAAAGTCCCCACCCTTAAGGAGTTGGCACTTGTTTCTGAGGGCAAGGAGAAAGGCAAACATATAAAGGTAAATAATTTCAAGAAAATTAAAGGAGGGAGAAAGCATGAACAAAGTGCAATTGACTTGTGATTTTGGCGAGTGATTTGGCGATATGAACTTGTGTCTCATTTTAATTACTATGTCCCTTTGATCTGGGGTCAAATCCTGCCTGTGACAGATATTGGCAATGTGACCCTGGATAAAGGAGATAATATCTGTGAAACACTTGAAAACTTTAAGTGGCAATACCAGTGCTAGGTCTTAACATCTAAATGCTTTCCATAGTGCTCTAGGAATATATATTGCAAAGTAGGGGCCGATCTGCAGGGGTAAAGTGGCTTCATTATCCCAACAAAATCATAATTCTGTAAAATAATCTTTGCTGGAATTGCTAAAATCAGCCACAGTGGCAAAGCGTCTTAAGTCATTGTCATAGAAAAATCAGTTGCTGGAAATGGACAAGAGCTTCAATGATCATGTGATATCTCTCTTCAAATACCTGAAGGGCTGTTAAGAATAATGGGATTAGACTTCATCTGTTTGGTCTCAAAGAGTAAAAGCAAGAACTATGGGATGAACAGGAAGAGGAAGGTGCCTTAGGTTTGAATTAGAGGGAGGAAGAAGGAAGAGAAAAAAAACACAAAACAAAACAGCAAGACAGTATCCACCAAGCTTACTAACAACGAGATCCGTTCAAAAGTGAAACGATGTGCCTTAATAGGTATTAGATTTTACTATACGGGCAATCTTTAAGCAGAGGCTGCGTGAACACTTGTTGAGTATAATTATGAGGGTTTCATTTTTAAAGTTAGAGGTTGGATTGGATGTCTTCAGGGGTCATTTCAGAATCTGAAGTTCTATAACCCATTCCACCACTTCCAAGTATTCGATTTCATATCTATATAGGTTACTTTGTCTATTCAAACACTGGAAAGTGACCATGCCATTGAAATACTAAGGCAATTTCATTTCCTGGGGGATTCTTCTTGGATCTAGTGTGTCTGTCAGTCGCTAGTACACAAACTTATAAATAAGTTGTGATAAAATAAATGAGTCAAATTTTACAGGCCAATTTTACTGATCTAATTTGACTGTTCTTTGTATAGATCTAAAGTTGTAAAGTAAAGATGAATTATTCAATGAGCTTGATCGATTCATATTGACAAAACACAGCAGATCACAGGAAAGAAAAGCTAGCAAATTCTAGAATTAGTCTTCTTTGGACACTTTCCTTCAAAAACCAATTCTTTATGTAAAATTTTGGTTTTCTGATATGAAATTAAGGACAGGTAACCTATGAAATACAGAGTTTTATTAATTAATTCATCTATCCATCTATCCATCCCATAAACCTTTATTGAGGGTTTATCTTAGCCTATGATCAAGGCACAGCCTCTCAGAGACATGATCAATTTGTTTAACTAAAATGTCAAAAGGTGACTAGTTTGTTCTACTACCAACTGTCGCAGGCTCTGTATTTCAGGCCATGTCCTTACCCAATTTCTCAAATAATAGGGTTTTTATATATATCTATACATCTATATCTATATCTATACACACACACACATATATATACGTATATGTATATAGATATAGATATATATGTAACACTCACACACGTTTCTTGGTTCATATCTCTATTTTGCTACCTTAATGCTACCTTTGAATCATATACTGACAAGAAAACAAAAAACAGAACCTTGAGAACGCCTCCTTATATAAGTGCATTTTCACATCTCTGAAAATGAATCTTTCTATTTCATTATTAAGGTTTACTAGGATATTCTTATTCTACTGCAAAAACATTATGGCTAGACATATTGCTCAATCATTCACTTAGTCATCACCCATAGATCCCAGAACATTATTATTAGCCCATAACACACATTAAAATGTGTACCTATATAGCTATATCTATCTATCTATCTATCTATCTATCTATCTATCTATCTATCTATCTATCTATCTATCTATCTATCTATCTATCTATCTATCTGTGTATCTTCTTGATTTCTGCTTCCCCTCAGGGAACTTGGACTCTGTTATCTTGTGATAGTTAATTCAATGCAATACGCATTCATATTAGGGGTAAGATATATGCATATTCTGGGAATATAAAGATGCATATTTCAATTCTTGTCTTTTAAAGTGTTTATTATCTACTAGTAAATAGATAGGAAAAATACCTAAATGACTGATACAAATTATAATAACTGCATAGGAGACATACCAATGAAGTGATACTTATGAAGCATAGATCATTGAGGTTAAGTGAGAATATGAAAAAAAGGGTACCTAAATGCATTCCATTTTCCAAATGGATTCCACTAGACCTAGAAAACTTTTCTTCCAGGGAATTAGATGATTTTTCAGATGTGAATTCTGAGATCAGGGATGGGGAACCTGTGACCCCAAGGCCACATGTGGCCTTCTAGGGCCTCAGGTGTGGCCTTGTGACTGAATCCAAGTTTTACAGAACAAATGCTTTTATTAAGGGGATTTCTTCTGTGAAATTTGGATTCAGTAAGAGAGCTGCACTTGAGGACCTAGAGGGCCACATGTGGCCTGAGGCTTTCCCACCCCTGTCTGAGATAATACTAGTGATCTTACAAATAGCAGTGTGCACCTTGCAAACTAGGAACTTGATCAATATTTGTTTGAATGACAGTATAAACAAATGAATCAATGCTTCTTGAAAAAAATACTATACGGTTCAACAAGACAAGTAAACAAGGATTTACTAAGTGTCTACTATATGCTAGGCCCTGGAGTAAGTACTAAGTATACAAAGGAAAGCAAAAACAGTGTGTACCTTCAAGGAGCTTACAAAGTAATATAGGAGACAAAATGCAAACAATTACATACAAAAAAGATAAATAAATTGGGGATAATCTCCAATTCAAGATATTACAACTGGAGAGGGATAAATCTTATATAATTTTGATAAAAAAGAAAGAAAGGCAGAACTTTAAAATTACTTACCAATGACAAAATTCAAGAACTCCATAGCAAGAAGATTGTTTGTGAGTATTTGGAAAGGGAATGGTGATTGTTAAGATCTTTCATGAGTTTATTGAGAAATCATTATGCCAGACATACAATATTATCATTATTGTAATATTTTTGTCATGTAATGCTCTAGATGTTAGAGAACTGAAATTCAACAAGATGTTTTTGCAGTCATTAGCAATGTCCTTGTAGACAAGATGATAGGACAGTTAGGGAGTCATTTATTTAACGGCAGAGTGACTGGACTTGAAGAGTGGTAGTGACAATTCATGTCAGCCTGATAAGAGTTATCTAGCAGAGTGTCCTAGGAAATTGCCTTTGATCTTATTTTGAAACAGTTAATTTGAGAAACAATATGCAAAATAATGAAGATGATGAGGATGATAGCGCAGGCTTGAATGATTAGCTGAATCTAGTAGGTTGTAATTGGGTAACAATTAATGCAAAACCCTCCATTACTTTTCCAAGAAGTTGTTCATCAACAGAATGGGGGATGCTAGATTGTAGGGGGCCACCAGTTTGTATGAAAGAAATGAGCACTTAATATGAGTAAACAGTGTTTCTCAATGACTCACTTAGGCTGCATTCATAGAATGTAAGCATAGTGTCCAGAATGAAAGGGGCAATATTCCCATTGTTCTCTGTTCTGGCAATATCATTTCTGAAAAACTGGGTAGTTATGCTGCATTTTAGGAAAAACCTCTCCTCTGTCCTGACCAGTTTTCTTCTGTATCCCATCCAGAAGAGCCCAATTCCCTCTTTATTTTCCTTCATTTTTCCTGTGAACAAGAAAGCATTCTTAGGCTCTTCCACTATTATTAGGAGGTGATAGAGAGCCCCAGCTCATGCTAGTGTAAGTACTAACTGGCTTTCCTTCTTCTTTTCCCAAATAATTGTACATCTCAGGTTTCAACATCATTAGTCTTGACTCTACTTTCATTTCAGTATGTAGAAATAATTGCAGTTCAATTTCTTTGTTTCTACTGAACTAAGAATTTCTCTTGGAAGTCCATGTGTTTGGTACCTCTCAATTTATACTGCTGTTTTATGTTTGCCATTGAGCTCCATTTTTGCCCTACACTCTATGTGTCTGGTGATTTTTGTTAAATCTAGTAAACTAAGGAAGTGATGAGGGAAGATGCAGTTGTAGTTTATGAAATCACTGGACCTCTTCTGCTCTCAATAACAGTTGTCAAAGAATGCAGACGGTGTCTCCTCCAGACTCTCTGTCAACACCGAAAACAGAAGTTCTAGGGAGCCTAGCATGCCAAATGAAGGGAAAACTGAGTCTTTGGGCAACAAAGTCCACAGCATTGGGGTAAGGGGTGGCAAGAATTCCAGTTGGATCAGAAAATAGTAACCATTCAAAGAAAGAGTGTAAGATAAAACCAAAAAGAGAAATTGAAGTCAAATTGTAAGTCATGAAGTTTAGTTAGTAGGATGGAACTGAGAGTGGGTGGGAATTTGAGGCTTTGGATTTAGAAAGGGCCTTGATCTAGGCAACTTTAATTCTTATCATTCTAAATAATTAAAACTAGAAATTACTGAAAAAGGTCTGGTTTTGAAATAGCAGAAGTTTTTCTCTTTGGGCAATTTCCTACATAACCAATGTCACCAATCTCCTTTCTTATAAGTAATCTACTACCAATATATACAATGGACAGAATGGGCAAGAAGGTGGTGCATTACTGACTACTCAGAAGGTCACTGCATTACTTTAGTAAAAAGTAATGAGGGATTAATCTAAGGTGGCAGAAGTGGTCACAGGTCTGAAGGTATATGAATGACATTTAGGAGGTGGGAATTGACATCTAGCTGTATGTGAGAAGTAAGGCAAAGCCAGAAGTAAAGGAAGAAATGGAGATTTGCATCTGGGTAAATGAATGAATGAAACATTTACTAAGCATTCACTTTGTGCCAAGAACCATGTTATACGCTAAGGAAGGATACAATTACAAAAGCAAATGTTGTTACCCTCTAGAAGCTCACAATCTAATAGAGATGACAGTGCAAACAAATGGCCAGGGAGGGAAACTATGGTTTAACAAATTCCAGGGATCATGATGGAGATATAGAGGAGTAGACACTTCTAGGAATGACAGAAGAGATGATATGATCATGGATCCTATTACCAGAACCAGAGAATAAAAAGTAAGAATGGGATGGTGAAGCTATGGAGAACATGGTGAGAGTAATGAGAGTGGACTGGAGAATGGTTTAGGCTTTCCTGAAATGTTTCCTGAAATTGTCATATTTGTCCAGTAGGACAATAGGGACCATGTGACAGTTTCCCCAGGGCATGTTCTTTTGGAGTGTGCAGGATGATGGTAATAACATAAGTAGAAAAGTGAAAATCAAAAACTGGAAGTCCAGGGTGGGTGATGATGAGTTTTGTTTTAAATATATTGAGTTTAAGTCTCTTGTAAGTCATTTACATGGGCATACACAATTTCCAGTTGGAAACAGTTGAGTAGATTGGCACAACTGTTGAGAATAACGAATAGATGTTGAAATCATTCTCATAGAGATGATTATTGAAACCATGTTGGAGAAAGGAGCTTGGTGAAGTAGAAGATATAGAAAAGAACACTACTGGCATATTTTCTCTGTCAGAAACAACATAGTTATTCTATTCAGAAGGATATGTCTAATATGTACATTTGGGAATTAAATCAACAATGTTACATGTAGTTTCCAAGTAAATAATTCTATTTTCCTTAGGACCTTGAAATTCTTATCTGACAAGGCAGAAATTATGATATCGTACACTTCTCTCAGTTTTCATGACACTTTCTTGATAATCTTTCTATGTGTCTGCTAATTCCTAACATCCCTTCCCCAGCCCATCATTCTGGTATACTTCAAAGCTCTATCCTGCATGCTGTTCTCTTTTCTCCCTGGTAGCTGTTGGCACAGTGGAAAGACTGTCCACTTTGGAGTCAGGAAGAACTGAGTTCAAATCCAAACTTATACACATACTAGCTAGATGGCCTGCAGCAACTCACTCAACCTCTGTTTGCTTCAGTTTTTTTTTTCCTACTGTAAAATGGAGATAATAACCATGCCTACCTCCCAGGATTGTTGTGAGGATCAAGTGGGATGATATTTGAAAAAAAATAAACTAAATTAAACAACAAAACTTAGCATAGTGTCTAGCACATAGAAGGTGCTTCAGCAAAACAAATGACCACTTTGGTCATGTTGGAGAAGACTATCTCATTCTGTATCTCTAATCTATTTCCTCTGCAAAGAGGTGGAAGGCTTTATTTTATCATCAGGTTTTTAAAGTCCCTATTGTTTGCTATTCCCATCAATGTTCAGAGTTCTTAAGAGCTTTGTTGATTCCTTTTACATTATTGTTGCAACCATCACATTGTTTTTCTCCTGGTTCTACTCATTTCGCTCTTCATCATTTATGAGTCTTCTCATATTTGTTATTTCTTATAGTATAATATTATATTATATTCATATTCCATAATTTGGAACTTTTCTACTAGTCAAGGTGTCGAGAAATGGGTAGTGATAGATTTAATAAAAAGCTGTCAACAAAATATTTTAAGTACAGAGAAGAGAAGGAAAAGGGTATAGGAGACTCCAACAAAATCTATTTGGTTACTAAAATTTTACATTTGTATAACACATAATATTTCACATTCATATATTAATATGTTTATATGGTTGATGACTGTTATTTTCACAACAAAACAGAGAAAATAATTTTACAATATATATCGTAATTAAAATATAATTTTCTTGATGGAAAGCACTGTTTTCTGTTTTGTTTTGTTATTATTCTTATCACTTATCACAATGCCTTGTATAAAGTAGATGCTTAATAAATACTTCTTGTCAGGGATCAAATCCTGTAATGCACAATTTCTGTATTGATCAATTCATTGGAAGAACAGCAGTGATATTTGTAACATTACTTTCTTCCAGATGCCCTTGTTCATCCATATATCTACAAACTGCGGTCTCTCTCCTCACTGAATACCAGATTTCAGTCTTGTTTACGGAATAATCACCATGAAATGGAACACCTGCTGCATTGTTCCAAAGTGCATGGACATGATAAGCCAATCAGATAATTCAATTGGCCAACATTTTTCACCACCAGTAAATAATGGATTTATTAGTCGCCAAATGTCAAGGTTGAGGAGAATGCTTGTGCTTTGTCATGGAAAGAATCACTAATCATCAGCAACTAATATTTATTGATTATCCTCTGACTCAATTTTATTTCATAAACATGTAGATTCAAAAGCCAAAATTACATGGTTACTAACAGTTTTATAGGTAAATCTTTAGTGTAGACAGTTCTCCCATTTTCATCTTGGTCTCTTTGATCTCAACAAACTAGTTCTACACCAATAATCAAAAAAAAATAGCAACCAGTCCTCTCTTTACTAATATATAAGTCAATGATGGTACTAAAAAATTCACATGGAATGGAATTCAATACAAAGGCGAGAATTGTAATGAAACAGATGAGGAGAAATAATTGATGATGGCACATGATGATGAAGTTGTTCAACAGCATCTGACAAGAAGATGGAATTGATCCCAGTTTACACTAGGCAGAAATACTATACTATTCTAGTTTATACTTGACATACTCGGTCTGCCCATTGCATTAGAAACTAAACTGTAGTTGTTTGAATTGTATTTTGACAAAGCAAACACTAATTCAGAAAATCATAATGAGGATTCTTGTTGACCACATTTAATAATTTTTAAAACAATGATTAAAACCAATATCCTAATGTTTCTTTTAAGTACATAGACACAGGTCAATGTCCAGGGTATGCTGTTTCCCAAAGTCTTTATGTGGCAAAAGACTGCAGACAAAGAAACAAAAACAAATGTGAGGGGATTTAAAATTCATGAGTCTGAGGAGCCACGAATGAAACCAATCATTGAAACATGAAAGAATTCAAAGAAATATGGTAGTGCCATAGGTAGAGTGCTGGGCCTGGACTCAGGAAGATTTGTCTTTCTGAGTTCACATCTGGCCTCAGGCACTTACTAGCTATGTGACTTGGGGCAAGTCACTTCATCCTGTCTGCCTCAGTTTCCTTATCTGTAAAATTAGTTGGAGAAGCAATAGAAAACCTCTCCAGTATCTCTGCCAAGAAAACCCCCAAAGGGGTCAGAGTTGGACATGATGAAACAATAACAGATTGTTGTTTCTGTTATATTTGTACTCACTTATATTCTACACATTAGTCTGTCAAGAAAAACCATTTATTAAACACTAACTACATACCATGTGTTCTGCTAGATGTTAGGAAGAGCATTCTAACAGAGGGCATAATAGGCAGACAGCTAAGCCCAATGGGGCCCTGGTACAAGGATGGTGGATGTGGGATGATGTCTCCCCATATGGAAGCCTGGGAAGCCTGATTCTGGGAGAATCATGATGACAAAGGGCATGGAGTCCCTTGGTGATGCTGGAATGTTCATAGACATTCTGCAGCTGCTTTGGTCAGTAAAGCATGCGATGAGGAGGATACTTTGCAGAGTCCAACAAAGGCTGTTAGCGTCAGCTGGTGTGTCCCTGTCTCCATGCTCTTGGGGAAGTTGGGCGGCCTGCAAAGGGAATGAAGCTTCTGGCTTGGAAGCTGGAAGGGTCCAGAGGACTCCTCAGCAGCCCCTGCACCTCATCTTTCTGGAGTGCCAGTTTGCAGCCAATGAACCATCAATCCTTGAGATGTAAGGAACACCTAAGTTTGAAACTTCCTCAGACAGTTATTAGGTGTGTAAGCCCAAGCAATTCACTGAACCGCTCTTTGACTCAATTTTCTCCCATGTAAAATGGACATATTAATAACATTTATATCCTAGGGTTTCTGTAAGATTTAAGTGAGATCACATATATTAAGTACTCTGCAATCCTTACAGCCTGATGTAAATGCTAGTATTGTTATTACCACCATTACTGTTACTACTTTACTGAGAAGTAATCTAATGTATGTCCGATGTATATAAATATATAAATAAATTCAGCAAATAGAATATAAATTTCTTGTTTGATATGACCAAGTAAAATGGCTTAAATATGAAGGAAATTTCAGAAACCCTAACCATTCATTTTGAGAAAAAAATTATTGATTTCTGAGAGTTTTTCTCAAGGCACTGTCCTAGTCCCTAAGGGCCTGTAAAAAAAAAAAAAATGCACATTTTGTGCAAAGCTTGCCTTACTAGTATTCTAAATGTATGACCCTTGGCAAGTCACTAAACATCTTTAGGCCTCAGTTTTTCGGTCTGTACAAACACAGCTAGTGCATGGCTGAGACGGTGTTAAAATCTAGGTCTTCTGAACTCTTATTCAGTGCTATACTTATTTTAAGTTCAGTACTGTAATCACTGTCTTATACTATTGTAAGATTCACAAGAGACAAACATATGTTGTGTGCTTTGCAAAAGGACAGCTAGAAGGTACAGTGGATAGAGTGTCAGGCCTGGAATGAGGAAGACCTGAGTTCAAATCCAACCTCAGGCACTTGCTTAGCTGTGTGACCCTGGACAAACCACTTACCCCTGTTTGCCTCAGTTTCCTCACCTGTAAAATAGGCTGGATAAGGAAATAGCAACAACTCCAGTGCCTTTGCCAAGAAAACCCCAAATGGGGTCACAAAGAGTTGGGTATGACTGAACGATTGGACAACAACAGTTTTACAAAAATTTAAATGCTTTGAGAACATGGCACATTTGGTACAAATGGGGGGGGGTATGTATCACCACCAGAGAGCTGTAAAAAATAGCTAGAGCGAAGTACATCAACAAGTACAGGTTAGATGAAAAAAAATAAGATGAATTAATGATTTAGTGATAAAAAATGGATCCCAGTGATGATGGCAAGAGAAAATGAGGAATGTCTCCGGTACTTTGGGTAGATCTCCTTTGTCAAGCTTATGGAAGTTCATTGCCTAGATGGGGAGACAGTCTAGGAAGGAAGAAATGAACAAGTAAACATTAAAGATATAAGCAGCATTGCAGAAGAAGGTGCAGGGCACAGAAACTGATTGAAGTAGTTCACAAGTAAATGGTTTCCATGAAATATTTGTTGTTATTCAATCATGTTATGTCCTACTCTTTTGATCCCATTTGGGGTTTTCCTGGCAAAGATACTGGAGAAGTTTGTCATTTCCTTCTAAAGCTCATTTTACTAATAAGGAAACTGAGGCAAACAGGATGAATTAACTTGCCCAGAGTCACTCACCAATGAGTGTCTGGGGTCAGATTTGAACTCATGAAGATGAGTCTTCTCGACTTCAGGCCCAGCATTCTATTCACTTCACCACCTAGATGCCCATGAAATATCTAAAGAACACATAATTCCTATGCCACATAGGTACATAATTTATTCAAAATATACATAAATAATCTTCCCAAACTTCTCCTATTACATGACAAAAATATGAGCCTAATACTAAAATAAAGGAAAGAGAAAACAGAGAAAGAGCATTTAGACAGAAAGAATCAATAAATATTTATTACAAAATAATAAATTCAGAATTGATGAGGGGCAACAAATTTGGAAATTATTTATTGAACCCGTTTTGAATTTATGCTAGTAAGGAAAAACGCCAAGATTAGGTAAATAATATACACAACCACAGTAATGACATAACTAGTAAGATCATTTGATTATATAATAGAAACAGAAAAAAATAGTCTTTGAGAAGATAAAGAACTTAAAAAATACAGAAAAAGTCACTCTTACTTTAACATAATTCAAAGCAATTTTCTAAAACCAAAGATTATCATTATTTGTAATGGATAAATACTGGAAGTGTTTTGAGTAGGATAAGGAGCGAACCTAGGATGCTTACTTTCTCAATTTTTTTTTATAAAATAATAGAAAACTAATTCTAGAAATAAAACCGGGACAATAAATAAAAGGAAAAAGCATGGCTAATGAGGAGGCAGCGTTATCTTTATTTTCAGATGATGTATTAGTTTACTGAGATATCTCTGGAGTTTCAAGAAAAAAATATTTGAGATAATTAATAACTTCAGTAAAATAACAGGATGTGAAATAATTACTAACTTTTTTCTGCATTTTTTATGCATTTTTGCATATTTACAAAAATCTAGGAGACATATGATGATGAATTCATTTTAAAATAACAACAAAACATATTAGATTTACCAATCAAGACACACAGAATTTATTAAAAAAAATAACTAGAGAACCATGTTTTCAGGGATAAAAGAAAGTCTGAAGAGATGGATAATAATTCATTCTTCATGCTATTGGTATTACAGCAAAAATGACAATTCTATTCCAATTACTCCTGTAGTTGAAGCTTATTCTAAGTAAATTACTAAACAGTTATTATACTGAATAAGGAAAAAAATGAAACAAAACAAAACAAAAACAAAAACAAAAACAAACACTTTCAAGAACAAAAGCTGAACTCTTTGGTCCTCGCTTGTGGGTGACGAAAGTCGCAACTACTTTGCATTGTCACATATGCAACTTTATTGAACACTCTCAGCCACCCCTCAGTGTCCAGGCTACCATGTGGCCTAAGTTTGATCTTAATAAAATGAAATTCATATTTGAAGGTGCATGGGTAGTTGGTGTCAAATATGCTCTAGAACCAAAGATTGGTTCCTTTGTTTTGTCTCCCAAAAAGGTTGATGGTGACATCGCCAATGCCTTAAGTCACTGGGAAAAGCTAAAGATTACAGTGAAACTTCTCATTCAGAATGAACATGTCCAGATTGAACTTGGACCTTCTGCCTCCGTCACAAAGAGTAGGTTTGTGTTAGGGTGACTGCACGTGACCAACATTGACTGAACATTTACCTTTCCTTTTTTTAAAGATGAAGAATGTGGGGATATAATAAAAAGTATGAACGATTGGTGCTTGATGCTTATCAAAATTATTTGTACTTGACAAAAGTGAAAATATTAACATTAGACTAGACTAGAAATTCAAGACTTACACAGGATTGAGATCAGCAGTATACTGTTTGACAGGCTAAATAACAAACTATTAGAAAGTGGTCTACTAGAAATAAATGGCCTTAATCAAGCATCTTACACCAAATACCACAATAAATTCCAAACTGACAATCCATCCAAATTATAAAAGAAATACCACAAAAGCACAAACATATAGACATATACTGAGATAGATGGATAGATAGATAGATAGATAGATAGATGGATAGATAGATAGATAGATAGATAGATAGATAGATAGATAGATAGATAGATAGATAGATAGAAGTGAATTGGAGCTTAAATTTTCTACAATTAATCTACTGATCCAGACTGTTTTCATGGTTACTGCTTTGTAAAATATTTTGAGATCTGGTAGTGTTGGTATCTCCTTTGACACCTTGCTCACTCTCACTCAATATAAGTGGCTAATCTTGACATTTCTACCTTGAGGATATTTCTTAAATCTGTTCCCTTCTTTCTACTAGCCTGATCACCATCTTAATTCAGGTCCTTAGCAGCTCTCAATTCAACAATTTCAATGTACTCCAATTTGGTATGCTTGCCCCAAGTCCATCTCCTGTCCTATGCATATGGATGATGATGTGATTTTCCTAATGCACGCATCCCATTTTGTCACTCCCCTAACGCATAACCATCACTTGCTCTCTATTGACTCTAGGGTCAAATTTTATTTCATCTTTATCCCATCCTTTTAAAAATTTCTATTTTCACATCTGTTTTAGATTATACACAATTATTAGTACAGTGATACATCAATAACTTCCACAGATAAACCAATTTACCTATAGGAAGGTGGGTGCTCAAAAATTGCCTGGTAGGAGTCAGTAAACAAATATGTTTGAGGCTCTGTCTACTAGATGATGGCACAAAGGTGCTTTGGGAACCAATTTAATGAGAAAATATTGACATTGATCACAAATAATTTGATTCAATTTTACAGGAAGCTTCCAGCAAAGAGGGAGGTAGAGTATGTTGCTGAGGGGTTGAACCTTTACTTAGAAACTTCCTTGAATCTTCAGGTCTCTGGGAGCTGAGAGGGAGAGTGAACACCTTGGGTGACTGAGTCAAAGTGACCAAGTACCTGGGAACGGGGAAGTAGAACTTCCATACTTTCCTTTGGCTGCATCGCACCTGGATGGCTGTCTTCAAGTCAGAGCCCCTCATTTCAGGAAGACAAACAAGTCAAAATAAGGTCAAGAAGCTGGAGCCTACCCCATGGAGGGGGGCAAGTGCAGTGAAGGGCCACTACTTCATGCCTTATGAAGATCTTTTGGAGGAGCTGGGCATGTTTAGTCTGGAAAAGAGAAGTTGTGGTGAGGACACGGAAGCTTTCTTTCATAATTTTGGTCTGATCTTTAATTTTTTTATGGTAATTTTTATTTATTTTTTTGTTTTCAACTTTTCCTTCCGCAAGATTTTGAGTTCCAAATTTTCACCCCATCTCACCCCTCCCCCCACCCCAAGATGGCATGTATTCTGAATACCCCTTCCCCTAGTCTGCCTTCCCTTCTATCTCTCCCCCCCTTCTTTTATCCCCTTCCCCTTCAATTTTCCTGTAGGGCAGGATGGATTTCTGTACCCCATTTCCTATATTTCTTATTTCCCAGTTGCATGCGAAAACATTTTTTTAAACATGTGTTTTTAAAACTTTGGGTTCCAAATTTTCTCCCTTCCTCCCTCCCCACCCACCCTCATTGATAGGGCAAGCAACTAAATATAGGTTATATATGTGCAGTTACACAAAACACTTCCATAGTAGGCATGCTGTGAAAAACTAACTCTATTTCCCTTAATCCTATCCCACGCCCCCATTTATTCTATTCTTTCTTTTGACTCTGTCCCTCCTCAGAAATATTTCCTTCTGATTACTCCCTTTCCCAATCTGCCCTACTCTCTGTCATTCCCCTACTCTCTCGTCCCCTCCCCCGCCCCATTTCCCTGTAGGGTAAGACAGATTTCCACACCCAATTGAGTGTGTATGTTATTCCCTCCTTAGGTCAAATTCTATGAGAGTAAGATTCACTCATTCCCTCTCACCTTCCCCCATTTCCCCTCCACTGTAACAGCCTTTTTTCTGTTTGTTTGTTTTTTTTTGTGGGATAATTTACCCCGTTTAACCTCTCCCTTTCTTCTTCTCCTAGTATATTCCTCTCTCATCCCTTCATTTTCAACTCATCCTGTGCCCTCTATATATCTATCTATATCTATATATACGTACATATAATTTTGTCCCTTTCAACTACCCTAATACTGACAAAGATCTCATGAGTTACAAATATCATCTTTCCATGAAGGAATGTAAACAGTTCAACCTTAATAAGTCTCTTATGATTTTCTCTTTCCTGTTTACTTCTTCATGTTCCACTTGAGTCTTGTATTTGAAAATCAAATTTTCTATTCAACTCTGGTCTTTTCATCAAGTATGCTTGAAAGTCCTCTATTTCACTGAACGACCATTTTTTTCTCTTGCAGGATTATACTCATTTTTGCTCAGTATGTGATTCTTGGTTGTAATTCTATCTCCTTCGCTCTCCTGAATATTATATTCCATGCCCTGTGGTCCCTTAATGTAAAAGCAGCTAAATCTTGTGTTATCCCGATTGTGTTTCCATAATACTTGAATTATTTCTTTCTGGCTGCTTGTAATATTTTTTCCTTGACCTGGGAACTCTGGAATTTGGCTACAATATTCCTAGGAGTTTTCCTTTGGGGATCTCTTTCAGGAGGAGATCGGTGGATTCTTTCAATTTCTATTTTGCTCTCTGGTTCTAAAATATCAGGACAGTTTTCCTTGATAATTTCTTGAAAGATGATGTCTAGGCTCTTTTTTTGCTCATGGCTTTCAGATAGGCCAATAATTTTTAAATTCTCTCTCGTGGATCTATTTTCCAGGTCAGTTGTTTTTCCAATGAGATATTTCACATTGTTTTCTAATTTTTCATTCTTTTGGATTTGTTTTACACTGTCTTAATTTCTCATAAAGTCACTAGCTTCCAATTGCTCTGTTCTAATTTTTAAGGAAGTATTTCCTTCCATAATCTTTTGGACTTCCTTTTCCATTTGGCCAATTTTGCTCTTTAGGGAATTCTTCTCCTCATTGGCTTTTTGGACCTCTTTTGCCATTTGGCTTAGGATATTTTTTAAGGTGTTATTTTCTTCAGTATTTTTTTGGGTCTCCTTTAGCAAGCTGTTGACTTGCTTTTCATGATTTTCTTGCAAAACTCTCAGTTTTTCCTCTACTTCTCTTACTTGCTTCTCAAAATCCCTTTTGAGCTCTTCCAAGGCCTGGGACTGATACGTATTCTTCCTGGAGGCTTTGGATGTAGGAGCGTTGGCTTCGTTGTCTTCTTCTGGTTGTATGTTTTGATTTTCTTTGTCACCAAAGTAAGATAATATAGTCTGATTCTTTTTGCACTGCTTACTCATGATCCTGGCCAATTACTTGAGTTTTAAACTCTTTGTTAAGGTAAAAGTCTGCTTCCAATGTGAAGAGTGTACTGTCCCAAGCTTCGGGGCTTTGTACAGCTGTTTTCAGAAGTGTTTCTAGGGACCTGTAAATTTTCATTTCTTCCAAGGTAGTATGATAAGGTGTGAGGTGTTTCCTCTCCACCACAACAAGCTCCACTGCACCAGTGTTCCTTCTAGCCCCAGGACCCAACCTGAGAACTGTGACCCAGATCCAAGCACTGGTAAAGCAAGAGTTTCCTGCCTCAGCACTGGCAAAGAGATCCCTGCAATTCCCCTCTGATCAGCTACTCGATTCCCCCTCAGTCTGTGGGCCGGAAGCTCAGGAAAAAGCAGTGGCCCCAGGCCACGCTTGAGACTTGCCACTCAGACCTACCTCCTCTCTCACCACAGTCACAGACTTTTCCCACTGACCTTCCATGTTGTCTTTGGCATTCCTGGGTTGAGAAGTCTGAAAACTGCCACAGCTGCCCACGATTCAGCCCTCTGAGGCCTGCTCTAGGGTCGCTGTGGCCTGTGTGCCTACGCTGAACTGCGCTCCTCTACCTGCCCAGAGTGATATACCTTTCTGATCAACCATCCAGGCTGTCTTTGGCTGGAAATTTGTTTCACTCTGTCTTTTTGTGGGTTTTGCTGCTTTAGAATTTGTTTAGAGCCATTTTTTTTTGGTATTTGGAGGGCTTTGGGAGAGAGCTCAAGACAATCACTGCTTTCCCTCTGCCATCTTGGCTCCACCCCCTGATCTTTTAACCATTTCCAAATTTGCCTTCCTTGCATCACCTCATCACCCTCTATCTTTTAGCCAATGATAGGTTTGACGTTACTTGAAAAAGGGTAAAAAATATGTTCTGCCCATCTGAAACAGGAAGAAAGGGCACAACTGTGTAGGACAGTGGAAAGAATTCTTCATGAAGACCTGGATTCAAATCTGCCTTCAGATACTTACTAGCTGTGTGACCTTGAGTAAGTCACTTAACCTCCAATTGCCTGAATGTCCTTATCTATAAAATAAAATAGACCATCCCTAACTCCCAGGGTTGCTGTAAGGTTCCAATGAGTTAATATTTATTAAGTTCTTAGAACAGTGCCACAGAAATGTTTGTTATTAGTATTAATTGTTATTATCATCATTAACAGAGTAAGAAGAACTGTGGGAGGTTAAAACACACTTTCACTTATAACTTGTCTGAACTTGAAAAAGTTACTTCACATCTCAGATCATCAGTATCTATACAATGACGGGGCTGGTAAGCTTGCTATCAAGCTGCAAGCCTTCTAGATTGGAGAGACAGCAGATTGGAATGGCCAGTTATGGGAAATACTGAGTCCTTCCCTGGAGACTTTCATTCAAATGCAGCATGGCCACCTGGGTATTTTTTGCTTTAGCATTTTTGTATTATTTGTAGCAAGGGCTCTTGTTCACTGGTGGGTCACACTAGAGGACAGCAGAGAGGCCGTGGACTCTGAAGTGCTGGATTTGTGATTCTATTGGCTGCTCATCAGCACCACCTAACACCTGCAGGGAAAATCTCACATTCTGAATCATGGCAGCATCTTATGCTAGTTCTTATCACCATGGATGTTTGTGTGTTTGTGTTTGTGTGTGCATGTATGCACAAATGTGTGCGTGTGCATGTGTGCATGTGTGTATGTGTGTGTGTGTGTGCATGTTTGTGTCAGATAACACTTCCCCTTCCCTTCCCTCCCCAACATCTAAGAGACAACCGTCTCCAGCAACCAGAGCTACCTTCTCCATTTCCTGGCATGGCCCATCACCAGTCCTTCATTGAAAGCCGATTCATCTGACTGGAGTTGAAGAGAATGGAGGATTTCTGTGGGTGCGCTTGTGTGGATCCAAACGTTCCTCAGCAACAACAATATTAACAGGGGTACTAAGTGGGTAGCCTTTAACATAGCATCTTCACCACATGGGGAACTCGGTAAGGACTCCAAGGCAGCTTCCTAGGGTGAATGAATGCACGGGACTCTTTGGATCCATATTGCTTAATGGAATTTTATTACCTTCAACCCTCTGCATGTGGTTTCTAGCAGACAAGGCATGTGTTTCTGCCACACAGTTATCCTTGCATTTTAAAAGAGTGGGACATTCCTTTCAATCCTTAATTGCTTTAGTCAGATGCTCCATAAACAATACCTATATGAAAAGCAAAGGCCTCCTGGATTTTCTGGGGGAATATGTGCTGCAATTTGGTGTTCAGCTCACAGTAGGTGATCAGCAAATGTGGGCGAAGGGGGTGCTATGTGTCTGGGGAACTGGATTGGTTAAGTACGCCAGGGCACAGAGGCCACGTGCTGCCATGAAAAGAAGCCTGGGCGTGAGGTCAGAGGGCCCAGCTTCACAGTCACCCTCCAGAATTTACTACTGGGGGACCACAGGCAGCCTCTTCCTTCTTTTTGGGTCTCAGCCTCATGAAATTGTAATTTTGAGCTTGAAGGGACTTTGGAGGCCGTCCAATCCAACATCTTTATTTTGTAGAAGAGAAAACTGTGACTGAGAGAAACCAGTATGCAATAATAAAAATATGATAGCCATGATACCCACTATTTGTATAGCACTTTGAGATTTATAAGGCATTTTACAAATATTATCTCATTAAAACCCCATGAGAACTCTATGGAGTTATTATCCTCATTTTCCAGGTGAGGAAACCAAGGCAGAAAATGGCCAAGTTAGGTATGCAGCATCACATAGATAATAATTGTCTGAGGCTGGATTTGAACACAAGTCTTCCCCGACTCTGGATCATCTCTCTATTCAACACATCATCTAGGTGACTTGGTTAGCCAGTTAGTCAAAAATATTAATTAAGCTCTTACTAAATGCTATGGACTAGGATTAGCACTGGAAACAGAAATACTGGCAAAAAAAAAGACAGTTTCTGACCTCAAGGAGCTGACATTCTCATAGGGGAAAATGACACCTAAAAAGCTGAAAATGGGGAGGGGGCAGTCCCTGGCAGGGCACAGTGACAAAGTCTGAATGATAATCTGGAGACAAAGGAAGGGAAGAGTGGTTTGGCCCCCTTCCTTTGAGGTTCTGGGAGGAGCTAGCTGACCAGAGGGAGGGGCCCCAGTAGCAGAATACCCACTCCTGAGGTGGGTGTTCCAGGTGTGGTGATGGGCATAGGATGAAGAGTTTTCTGGGGCATGCCTGAGGAGATCAGAGTCCAGCCTTGTGAGAAATGAAGTGGTATCTATGCCCAGTGTCACACAGCTACTCAGTGTCTGAGGCAGGGCTGAACTCCCATGTTCTTGACCTTGTGGGCAGAGATCTATAACCTTCAGTACTTTGGCAGCCCTTCTTTTGTTCAACTATCAAAGGAAGTTGGTTGGTCTGGCTTATCTTTATGACCTTTCCAGCTGTAGATATCACACACACACACACACTCACACACACACACACTCACACACACACACACACAATTTCACTACCCTTTGTCTTCACTTATAATCCCTGAAGCTGCTTAGCCCCAAACTCCCTTTCCTGGCCCCCTTTCCCAAGGTGAATTATACTCTCCTAGTAGATTGTCAGCTCCTTGAGGGCAGGGTGGGCCTAACTTTTGTGTTTGTGTTAATATAGTGCCTTGGTTGGCACATAGTAGGTGCTTAATGAAGAGGAATTGATGCGCCCAGTAAGCCTATGGTGGAGATGTTCTTTTTGGATAAAACCTGTGCTATCATTGGAATAGAGAATCTCTAGAGATGAAACTCACTCTGTAACCGCTTGTTGGAATTAGTTCAGTAACTGATAGTCTTAGAGGGTGGTGTGGGCATTAAGCGGTCAAATGACTTGACCAGGTTGACACAGCCTTTGTGTGTCAGAATCATTTGAATACAAATATTCCTAATGCTCAGGGTAGATCTCTAGCCACCGTACCAGAGACAACCTCTTTGATGTAAAGGGAGATTATTATCAGCATTTCAAAGATGAAGAAACTGATACTCAACAAAGTTATTTAACACATATTAAACCCTTTGGAAATTTTAAATGCTACATAAATATTAGGAATTATTTATCATCAGAGAGACAGATTAAGGTTTGATATTATGGGAGTGTATACAATTCAATTCAATAACTATTAAGCACCTACTATGTGCTAGGCACTGTGCAAAGCACTGAATTATGACTACGTTCTATTCATTGAAATGTAAGCCCCTTGAGGTCAAGAATTGTTTTCTTCCTTTTTCTTTTTTTCCTCTGCATTCCCAGAACCAGGCACAGGGCAGATACTTCATATAGGCACGTTAAATTAACTTCCTTGTCCCTGTTGACATCACTAAGCATAAATGTTAGCTCCCACTACTGCTGAAATGCCTGTTATAATTGTGTGATCTTGGACAAGTCACTAACCCAGCAGACATTGGTCTCCTCACCCCTAACCTGAGGAGATTGGTTGCCTCCCTCCCAGGTCTAGGTCAATATCTTGAAAAGGTTATCTGCCCCCATGATTGGGGGTCCAGGTGATAGGAATTCAACACGCCGCTGGTAAGGAAATACAAAGTGTTGAAAGAATAATTTCAGAGGGAAAGAATGGTAAGTCGCTGTAGGTTAAAAAGAGGACAGATGCCATAAAATAGCAGACTAATTTTCTGAGAGAATCATAATGGTTATATATGGGGAGATGAACATTTTATTTTGCATTTAAAAAAAGATGACAGGCTGTTTAACACCAGGACATTGCTAGTTTATGTGGGCCAGTTGACCATCTTTGTTATGTTTAAGGACACCAAGAAGGCAATTGGTACTTTTACAATATTGTCTGTGGAGACTTCTTTGAATACTGAAGTTTCATCAAGATTAAAAAAAAAAAAGATTCAATTTTTAATTTGTTGCTTTTTTATACCACATTCATTTCCTGATATACCCCCTTCCTAGAGCATGCATAGCAGACACACATACACATACACACATATGCATATGTATATATAGATACATACATATGTGTATATATAAATGTATATGTGTGTGTACTCATTTCTTTTTATCTATATGTACATTGGGGGAAGTTAATACCTACTAAGAAACTAAAAAGGGAGAAGGGGTAGTCCCTGACACAGCACAACGGAGGAGTCTGGATTGTAGCCTGGTGAACAATGAAGAGATGACTGCTCTGGCCATGTTCCTTAGGGGTTCTGGGAGGAGCGAGCCAATCAAAGGGAGGTGCCCCAATGGCAGAGGGAATGTTCAAGGTGAGAATTCCAGGGATTCAATGACGTTTCCAGGATGAAGAGTTTTCCAGGGTGTGCACCCATATATGTGCAGGTTTTCATGCATGTTTCTATATATGATATATGTGCATGTGTATGCATACATAGGTGTACATATAAATATATATCATCACATAGTGTGTTAATACAAACCGACAATTAGAACCGACAATTAAATCTGGTAATCAGATTTTAACCATAACTTTTAGAGAATTTTGTGAAGAAATTGATTTTCCTATTGAGGAAAGATACACTACAGGAAATAATTCTTTCTTTAAAGATCCCAACTGCATTTTTTTGAGATTAAAAATGATATTTAAGTAAAATGCTACTACTTAGGAGAGGAAGATATGAGGATCTCATTTAACTTTATCTGGCAAAAGATTTTATTTTGCTTTTGTCAATAACAGCTCTGGAACTCTAAACCATTTTCTAATCACAAGGTAACAATGAAATATTGCCAGATGGACTAGAACAAGGATTTGATTATTCTGAAATTGATACTGTTAACCAGTCTTTATAATTACTGTGCCTTTTTCATTATTGATTTGACTGAACTTTTTAATTTAACACATCACTATTATCAATGGAATAAACAAATGAGCTTAAATCTGTACTCTAAATTCTGCGTGTGTAAAAAGAAAAAAAAAAGAACCATCATTTTATCTCTCATTAAGCACCAATCTATTTCCCTCTTCTTGTTTACAAATGCCTGGCACTGAATAAAGAATCCATCTGCTAATCCAGAGTTTGTGATTAGTGTTCATAATCCAGGCAGGTAAGTTACCAAGATCTCTGTCCTGAATCACTTCATTCATATCTTTAAGCATCCTACAATAACTAGGTGATTGACTGACCTTTTTGCTGGCTGTGGTAGCCAGCTTGAGGGTATTTATGTGGGAAGCATTTCCCATCAAGCAGTTTCTGACCACCACCAACCACCTATCTATGACATCTATTCAGAGGAAATAAGGTTACCAATACAATTCGACTCAAAAAGCATCTTAAAAGTAATTAATCTCTACTTGGTAGTGTGTTAAATTAAAACTGCAAAGAAGAGTTAAAGCATTATTATATTTTCCTATATTTCCTCACCCCAAATAAGGGGATAATAATAGCACCTACCTTACAAAGTTATTGTGAGCATCCCATGAGATACTATTTGTAAAAAGAGCGTAGTATAGTGTCTGGCACGTAGTAGGTTGGCATATAGTGGTTGGTATAGTTGGTTTAACTTTAGGCATGATATAAATGCATAAATACTATAATAACTATGATAAACACATAATATAGTACTATTACTATATTGGTATCATATTATATTAGTATATAGCTGTATATCTGTATCTACATCATATAATAGTAGGTACTACATAAATGCTTATTCTCTTCCACTTGGTAGATAATGAGATCACAGTTTTTAGAACAGGTCCTTAGACATCGTTTCATCATTAAAAAAACAAAACAAAACACAAATCATACAATGTAATATCATTGACTGAGAATTGGAAAAGACCATTGAGAAATTCAAGGCCACTCTCCAGAGCGTCAATTTGGAGATGAGGAAATGAGGTCCAGAGAATGGAAATGACCTCCCCAAGATAATCTAAGCAGTAAGCATCAAAGGCACAAGTCAAATTTCCGTCCTCCATTGTTCAGGTCTAACACGCTAGTTAACACATCATGGTATATGAACAAACTGTCAAGATGTAACTGTTAGATTTGGTCTTTTGATGTCATCTGTCCATCCTTGAGTCTGTGAGCTATCCCAAAACATGCCCGTGTCTCTCTAAGTTTTCACAGATGACAATGTCTTCATTCAATCATCACTCACTGTTGTTAGAGCTCCTACCACGCCCATTTCCCCCAAATGTAAGCCTTTCTTAGTAAGTGGGTTTGTAACCAGGAATTTCTGCACTTGGCCCAAAGAGAGAGGGGAGTTCAACCCAAGCAGAGATGAGGATGTGAAGTGAGCCCACGAATTGTGCGTTTGGCTCCCACTAAACCATCTGAGGCTGAACATTAACTCCTTTGACCTAGTTATTATTCTCTTATCAAGTAGGTATGCAGAGCTAGTTTTTAACATATAAAATTGAATTAACCTACATATATATGTATACATATTATATATATATGTATTCATATATATTCTTAAAATAACCACAATTCTTACTACTTTCAAACATAAGTTTTATTTTCCTGTTACTGAACTTTGGTCATCCAAAGAGCAATGGGGTCCCAGGATCTCCAATTTGGAAGACTGTCAGGCGCCGTCTAGGCCAAGCTTGTATAAGAACAAGAGTTCTTTCCCCAACATACCCAATGAGTTCATTTAATACCGTTTAAAGAACTCTACATGTAGAATCAGAGGGCCTGGATCCTCATCTTGGGTTAATTCTCTATGGAAAATGGAGGCGAAAACTTGGAGAAGAATTGCTGATATCCAAAGTGGTTGCAATCTGCAGCAGTAACAGAGATACTCAGACCACTGAGATCACAGGTGCTTTAGTATTTACTACCTGAGGATTATTTTCTATTCTCTTCTTTAATCCCCTTTCTGTATGCTCCTGATTCTCTCAGCTCACCCTGAAATTTCCCTCAGTACCTGGGGCCTTCTCACCCTGAAACACCTCTCTAAGCATTCTAGCCCCTTGTCTCCATTTGGGACAGGTCCAGACCAGCCATGCTTTAGTCGCCTTCTGACTGTCCATTCTTCTTGAGATTTTGCCATCACGCTGCTGAGTATCACCCCTTCTCTGTGCATTTTCTGTGTTGTCTTACCCCATCTCCTTGAGAGCATGGATTGGCCTACTTTTGCTTTGCATTTGTATCCTCAACCCCTTAGCCCAATTCCTGGCATATAGTAATCGTTTATTAAATGCTTGATGTCATCATTCTATGCCACTATCTGTGATCACTCAGGGCTGTACAATTCACCATCTCATTTCTTAGTGTCCATTTGCTGCTATTTGCCACTGCCAAGTTAAGGTTTTCCTTCTGCCTAACCACTTTACAAGTTAGGTTTAGCTCATTTGATTTTGATCTCCAGATGGGGCTTTTTTTAACCTAAGCTGGTAATCATTTATGTCTATCTTTTCAGCTACCCCATGAAACTAAAGTGAACTTTAAAAGTCCACCTACAGTCTTGCTTTTGTGTCCTCACACATAGCCTTGTGTCTGGCATGTAGTACGTGCTTAGTAACACTTGGTTGATTCATTGGCATCCTCCTCACTCACTTGACCATTTGAACCAACCAAGACCACTTTTAACTCAAACTAATAGTTGTAACCGCAAATAACTCAAATGTCTAGGAAATAGGGGGGAAAAAGACCGTAAATAGTTCCCTTCTCATTTTTGTCCTAAAATAATTAATCTCTTTCCTGATGCATGGCCCACCAGGATGCTGTGTCTATTATTATCTGTGTACATGTTGTAGACAGTGATCTTCCCCCCCCCCCCCACCAACCTGAATAAAGCACACATTTTGTTTCAAGGATAGAGACTATTTTTTTTAACTGCAGATCCATTGATGTAGTGCAGTGTCTTTCCTGTGGAAGATGTTTAATGAGTGTTTGATGAATTTGATGTTTGACGCATTGTTGTTCTTTAGCCATTTAATTCATGTTTACCTTTTCATGACCCCATTTGGGATTTTCTCAGTAAAGAGATTGGAGCGGCTTTCCATTTCCTTCTCCAGTTCATCTTACAGATGAGGAAACTGAGGCAAACAGGATTAAGTGGCTTGCCCAGGGTCACACAGAGCTAGTGAGTGTCTGAGACTGCACTTGAACTCAGGTCTTCTTGACTCCAGGCCCAGTGCTCTGACCATTATTCCACCTAGCTACCCAATGTCATTCATAAAGGTGTGTTGATGGATTGTTAAATTATAGACTATTTTTCTTAGAAACTATAGCTCCTTCTGGAAGCTGATATCAAAATAAGTTAAAAGATAGCTGACCAAATATATAAAGGTCTATCTGAAAAATCAACAGACAACACTACATTTTTTCCACTGTTGTTAAAATTATGACAAGCTAGCCCTATGGGCAAATCTGGAAGCATTAAGTGTTTAATATGTGCTAAACACTGAGCTAAGTACTGGGATCACAAAGAAGAAAACAAACAAACAAACTCATTCCTTGCCCTCAAAGAGCTTACATTTTAATAAGGTAGACGACATGTAGATAAATAAGTATATATATATAAGGCGTTGAGAATAAAATGAAGTTAGCCTAAGAGAAGAGTGGAGGACTTATGTGACTAGGTGGAGGTGAGGACTTAGAAAGTTTTCCTGCAGAAAGTAGATTGTAGGAGAGACATTAAGAGACCCAGAGACGTTGAATGGCAAAAGTGAGGAGGCACAAAATTCCAAATAGCCAATTCACTTTAGGATACACATACATACACACATACACACATACATACGCGCAGACATACAGACATACACACATAGAGCCTCACATACATTTATACATACATACATTCATTTTTTTTATTGGACATATTTTATTTTTTACCAGGGATTTTCTTGGGTAGAAACTTCCTCTGCAAATTCTGCTCAGCATGGGCTCTGAAAGTCTCATGCTGCCTGGCACTAAGGGTTATTGTCTTGCCCAAATATGTGTCAAAGGCAGGATCTGAAGCCAGGTTTTTCTCACTTCGAAACTGGTTCTAGATAATATCCACTGGCCATTCAGACTTCCAAAACTCATTTTTCATTGGGTGAAAAAGTAAAATTTATCATTTTCATTGGTAAATTGTGAGAAGTCCAAAGCAAGCATGCCAGTTATTAGAAGTCTTGGAAGCTGGAAGGACTTAGAAATTAGCACATATCCTTCAGGAATGGGGGGGGGGAATAACTCATTCGTATTGCTATAGTTTTCTAAGATTAAAAAAATCCATAAAAAATCTTGTAGGATGTATTGTGCAAACATTGTTTTTCTTATTTTTTGAAATAAGTCCTATCATCCCCATTTTATAGGCAATAATCTGTGGTTATAAGAAGATAATGACTTGCCCAGAGTCCAACAGCTGACCTGTGTCTGAGTGCTAAATCAAACCAAGATCGTCTGACGTTGGAGACAACACCACTCTGCCCCATTGCTCTTCCAAGGTTAAAGGTTAGGTAGCCAAGAAGTATTGGTGCAACTTTCACATGCTCTCTGGCTAGGGGCTGAGGCAAATTGTCAATTCAGACATTCTATGAGAATAGGATCTTTGTACCCCAGACCTTACCACACAGACCTTGCCTGGCATGGCAGATAGTAGGTGCTTAGTAAGTGTTTACTGCCTGACTTACGAGACCAGAGAGAAGAAAATTCTCATAGAATTAGGAAGTTTGGAAAGATTTCAAAGGTCATCTGGTCATCCTCTTATATGAAATGAATCCACCCTCTGGCATTCCTAACCACAGTTATCCAGTCTGTGCCTTAAAAACCTCTAAAGGCAGGAACTCTTGATATCCAGAGGCAGCTCACTCCACTTCTAGATGGCTGTGTGAGGAAGGGCTGCTTTGGTTGTTGGTTTATCTTAGTAGCCACCCTAAAACTCCTTCTTCACAGCTTGCATGCATTGGCCTTTGTTCTGGCTGCTGGGATTAGCCCTCTGACCAGGCCGGAAGCTTCCTCATTGTACTATCCTCTATTCCACATTTTCCCATCTCCGTGATTAGAATAATATAAGATATACTATTAAAAAAAAACTTTCCTAAAATCTCGGTAAACTAAATCCACACCATTGTCTTTATCTACTAGTAATTCTGTCAAATTCTGTCAAAAAAAAAAAAAAAGAGGTCTGGATTGAAGCCAGATTCTCTGTCTGCCCACTGATTATCCACTTAATGATTTCTTTTATAATTTTATAGGAATCAAAATCAATTTCCCTGGTCTCTCCTTCACATATCCTACTCTTTGTCTTTTTTTTGGGGGGGGAAATGTTGGTAATATTTTCTCCTCACTTTTTTATATCACTCTATTTTTCTTTTTAAAAACTTTCTTCTCAATAAGCAAAGATCTGTCTTCTCTCCCTATCTCCCCAACCCCTCACCCCATTTTGAATGAAGGAAAAAAGTGTTGTTATAAACATATACAATCAAGCAATATATGCATTTGTACATATATGTATATGTATACAGATATGGGCGTGTGATATTTATACATATAAATACATGCATATGTGTGTATACCTACACACATATATATATGTGCACATATACATGTGTTTATGTGTGTGTTTATGAGTATGTCAAGGAAAAGCAAGGAAGCCAGCAAAACTGACTCACATAACTGACTTGAAAAATATGTAGAGAAGAGTAAAGTGGGATATTGAAATGGCAGAACCTGTCCAAATATGGAGGCTTTTAAAATAGAATAGAAGTTTTTATATTAAATCCTTGAGGTGATAAGGTTCTAATGGAATTCATTTTGAGTAGGGGAAGGGTGACATGTTCAAGCAAGTGCTTTAGGAAGATAAATTTGACAGCTTAGGGGAGGATGGATTATAAAGGTGAGAAAGCCAACTGGCAGGATATTGCAATAGTCCCATAGTGAGCTGATGAGGCCTATACCAAGTTGGTGGTTGTATGAGAGGAGAGAAAGTAAGTTTGAGAGATGCTGTGAAAGTAGAAACATTAGCCTTTAACAACTGATTAGACATAGCGAGGGAAGAAAGAGTGAGGAGTTGAGGGTGCCATCTAGTCTGTGAGCCTGTGTGGATAGGAAGATGGTGGTACCTTTGATACCAAAATCAGGAAGGGGGAGAGTTGGGCTGCGGCAAGGTAATGAGTTCAGTTTGGGACATGTTGACTTTAAGCTGTCCATGAAAAATACAGTTTCAGATGTATAGCATGGAGCTGGAGGTGGCAGATTAGAAGTCAAGAGAGGGTCTGTACAAATAAAGAAATCTGAGAAACATCTACATAGAATCACATTTTTATCTGGTGAAATTATCAGGGTATAGCATCTTATCACTAACATTAGGTGGAGAGGGATAATTTGATTGGTTCACCCAATTAACTTGACCCTTACATAAAGAATTTGACAACTGAAGGAAACCTCAAGAGCCATCTAGTTTAATCACAACAGGAGAGAAATTCCTATTATACCATAAAACTATAATATACTATATGCAATTTTGCGATGTGTAAGAGGCAGTTGGTGATGTGGAAGGGGAGCTTGGTAGAAGAACTGGGTTTGATATGCAAATCTAGGGATCTTCATGGAGATCCCAATTGCATCCAGGGGAGCTGATGAGATCAACAAATGAGGAAATATAGGAGAAGAGAAGGCCAAGAACAGAGGCCTGTGGGACACCCACAATTCTTGGATACGGTCTGTATGGAAATCTAGTGGAGGAGACTGTTTGATGGAGCGACCGAAAGTAGAATCAAGAAAATCCGAAAGAGGAGAGGAGGAAGCTTCTAGGACAAGAGTCATCATCAATGTGAAAGGCTGGAAAGGTCAAAAAGGATGAAGATGGAGAAAAGGTCATTTGATTTAGTAATTAAATTATGACAGCAGTAAGTTCTTTGGAGGGAGCTGTTTCAGTTTTATGATGAAAATAGATACTAGATGGTCTATTATTTACAATCAAGTGAGAGGAGAAGAAATGGAGGCATGAAAGGTAGGTGACTTTCTCAATAATTTTAGTTGCAAGAAGGAGGAAAAAATCTTTCCACCATAACCAAATTGATTTCCTGAAAAAGTGGAGGGAACTCAACTTCACCATATCAAACTATATTTGCCTGTCAGTTTTCAAAAGAAATCAAACCTATCTATAGTCATAGAAAAATGCTCTAAATCACTATTGATTAGAAAAATGCATACTAAAACAACTCTGAGGTCCTGCCTCATAGCTATCTGGAATGATAAATGCCCGAGGGGATATGGAAAAACACTAATACACTGTTGGTAGAGTTTTGAATTGATCCAACCATTCTGAAGAACAATTTAGGTCTATGGCCAAAAAACTATAAAGCTTTTGGATCCAGTAGTACCACTACTTGGTCTGCATCCCAAAAAGGTCCAAGAAAAAGGAAAAGGACCTGTATGTACAAAATATTTATAACAGCTCTTTTTTTATGGTGGCAAACAATTGGAAATTGAGGGGATGCTCATCTATTGGGAACAGCTGAACAAATTGCAGTATATGATTGTGATGGAACATTATGTTCTTATAAGAAATGGCAAGAAGCATGGTTTAAGAAAAACTTGAGAAGACCTATATGAAATGATGCGAATTGAAGTGAGTAAAACCATAGTGACAGCAACATTGTAATGGTGATTGACTAGAAAAGACTTAGCTGTTCTGATCAAAACAGTGATACAAGACAATTCCGAAGGACTTATTAATGAAAATTCCTATCTGCCTCCAGAGAGAGAACTGATGACCTCCGAGTGAAGATTGAAGTATACGTTTCTCACTTTCTTTCTTTTTTTTTGGTGACATGGTTTATATGGAAATATATTTTGCATAATTTCACAAGTATAATGGTTATCACCACATTGAGTGGGGAAGGGGTTGGAGGGACAGAGAAAATATGGAATTCAGAATTTAAAAAAAGTTAAAATTACATAAATATTGTGTGTATTTGCCTCTGACCTCAGGATCTTCTGGAAGAAGCTAGCAATTTTTTTTTCTGTTGGGGTAAAATGATTACATAGATGAAGTATTTATTAAGTGTGTAGCATGGTATAAGTTTGCTGACGGTCTTTTCTCTCACCTTACCATAGTCAGTCAATTGGTGATTCCATACTCTCAAGAAGCTAATATTCCAATAAAGGACCATATACATAAAACAGAACTAGAAAGAGGAATAAGCAAGACAGCAAGTGAAGAGATGGAAAAGTCAAGAGAGTGAGCTCAGCTAGAAGTGAAGTGAGCATGGCAGGAACCCCACATGGTATTTACAAATCTGAAAGTCAAGCCATAAGTATGGGGACATAATTAATGTATTGCATATATAACACACAAATTCTGTAAGGTATCTAATCAATTCCCCTCAAGTTATAATCAGGGTACTGATCACTCTTAAGGGAGTGAGGTAACTTGCCTCAAATTACAGAGCGAATAAGTAACAAATTTCAAACCCAGGCCATTGGAGGGCCAACCCTGCCCCCTTTCTCCTGTACCAGCATGCCTCGATTTAGCCAAATCCCAATGCACTCCGATCTGTGGTTTAGCCACTGACTTTAGGACTCTTGGATTCTTCTTAATCACCAAGTAAACTGCCATCTGGCAAAGATGAGTTCTGTGCCTTTCTTTCATTTTCTTTCAACAGCAGTGAAAGAATCTATTTTGAATTTCTTAGTGGTAAATATTCAGTAGAAATGACCATATTGTTGCCCAGTTCTATTTTTTGTTTGCAAATGCCAACATCCATTTTTCCACACTTCAACTTCTCCGTATTTGTGATTGACAGCTTTCACGCCTTATAGAAGAAAACAAGAAGTCTCAATGAGGCATTCAAACTTCCCTAGAACAGATTTTCATGTCTCTTTATTCATTCAGTAAATATCGAATAAGTTCCTACTAAGTGCATAGCAAAGAATATTAACCAACCTACAAAAACAGCACTGCTTGGATCTTTCTTCTCCTTAAAAAAAATCTCAATTCTGTATTTTTTTAGTTTAAAAGTTAGTTTACATTATTACCCTTCTTAAAGTTGAATACTCCTGGTCTTTCATATTTTTTTTTATTTCAACTATTCCTATTCTGTATATTTCATTTTTTGCTCAGTTGTTTTGAATCATGTTATGAACCAATGGATCACTTCCTGGAATTGTAGATAACACATCTGGGTTCAGATACTAACTCTGACACCATGACCGATTCACTAACTGCTCTGAACCTCAGGCTAATCTCAAGAAATCTAAGCTACAACTGGGTGTTAGCTGCCTTGGAGGATGGGGTTTATAAAACAATAAAATCATAGACCTTTGAGTATTCAGTGTGGTTTTTATCTGTTGCTGATATGACATATGATAGGAAAAATGTTCCTCTACAGAAGCTGTTTATGACTTTTGAATAAGATGGGTGAAGTCAGTCACATATATAATGTTCCACACCATGTCCCTGCTTATTTTATTCTCAATAAAGTCAGGTTAAGACAACTCAACAAGAATTAATTTAGTCCATCAGTCAACAAGCATTTTGAGAGCTCCTACTATGTGCTGGGTGAGCCTGAGTAACCGGGAGGATGAAAATATTCTAGACATTAGCAGGCAGATTGGGGTCAGTGCAGATGGGGGAAGGCCAATGACCTTGTCCTGGATATGTTGAGCTTGAGATGCCTGGAGGGCTTCCGGTTCAAGATGGACAAAGCGGTTGGTGATGCACTAATGTAGCTACACATTTAGATCTGGAAGCCTGGAAGGAACTGAGTGGTCAGGATACACACACCAAAAACCAACAAAAAAATTTCCTGTCTTCCAAAAGTTAGCATTCTTTGTGTGTGTGTGTTGTGTGTGTCTGTGTGTGTGTATGTGTGTGTGTGTGTGTGTGTGAGAGAGAGAGAGAGAGAGAGAGAGAGAGAGAGAGAGAGAGAGAAAGCATAACAATTTAAACAAGTACAAGTCTTACACAAAATACATTAAAAAGTCACTAGAGAGGTCTGAGGAACATTTAGAATTTGGGGAATAATGTAAGGTCTCTTGTATAAGCTGGAACTTGAATAAAGCCTTGAGTAGATCAGGAATTCCAAGACATTGAGGTAAAGAATGATTGTGTGTGTGAGGCACTGTGAACATGCAAAAGCATGGAGATGAGAGATGAAAATGTCGTGCATGTATACAAGATAGCAAATAGGTTAATCTTGCTTGAATGTAGAGTTCATAAAACTTAATGTTATCAGTCTAGATAGAGAAGTCAAAGAACTTACTGCCTTTACTTTCTCACTTCCCTGTCATTTCTCAATGCCTTGCAATCAGTTTTCTGTTTGTTACTGAAAACTGAAATTAATGCCTCTAAGTTCAACAAATGAGTTTCTGCTGCTAAGTAAAATGATGTTTCCTCTTTCCTCATATTTCTTGACCTCTCTGTAGCATTTGGTTCCCGTGACCCGTCTCTCATCCATTCTTTCCTTCCAGAGATTTTGGTACCTCTCTCTGGGCTCCTGTCCTTCCATTTTAGCTAATCCTTCTTGATGTCCTTTGCAAGATCACCATCGATGAGCCACCTTCTCTGCATGGATTTATCACAGTAGCCTTTTCTTAACTTTCTCTTCTCTTTCCCCACTTACTTTGTAGCTGCTTTAGTTACCTGCTATGACTTTAACTATCACTGGGAGTAGATGACTCCCAAATCTATACTTTCAGCTCTTGTATTTCCTGAACTCCAAGCCCACATGTTCAGCTGATGACTGGACAGTTCTATGTTACTCTCATTCACTCCACATGTCCGATTAGTTTTCAAGTTTTATCATTTCTCCCCCCATAACATCCCTTATATCCATCCCCTTCTCTCCACTCACATGACTACCACCCTAGTTTAGCTATTATTTGTTTCTGGCCTAGCCTATTGATATAATCTCCTAATTGGTCACACTGCATCCAGACTGTTGCCTGTTTGGTCTACAGAACTGCCCAAATTGATATTTTTAAAAGTAGGGATATGATCATACCAACTGCCTGCTTAAGAAACTTTAGGCGCTGTTGGGTAAAATTTATCCTCCTCATATTCGCATAGAAATACCTTTGGAATCTGTCTCTAGACTACCATTTTTGTCTCACAGCAAGTCATTCCTTTTCATGTACTCTCTAGTCCAGACAAATTGATATTCTTGATACAAAATATATCATCTTTCACCTACAAAGTTTTGCCCAGGCTGTTCCCTAAATCCCCAAATACCCCCCTTTTTACCTCCACCTCTTAGAATCTCTGTCAATCTTCTGCTTCAGTTGACATGTCATTGGAGATAACTCTTCATTTGCCAGTGGTTAATGCCACCCCTATCCCTTCATGTTTAGTATGTATATGTCCTCTTTTAATTATTCTATTTAATTATTTAATTATTATTTTTATTTAATTATTCTATTAACCTATGTTACACAAGTAGGAGGTAAACCTTCGAAAGACAGGTTAGTCTCATGTTGTCTTGCTATCTTCAGTGCCTAATACAACCCTAGCACCGTAGCTGCTGCTTAATGAATACTGTTGTTGTTGTTGTTTTTTTTTTTTTTATAACCACAGCATTCTTCCAATTTATGGAAGGTCCATCTTTTTCATAGGACTATTCTTCCTCCAATGTTGCATGGTTTTCAATCATGGAATACATGATTAAAATGCCAGAGAAAATTGTTTTCTTTAATATTATGTCAAGTATATTTTATTTTGCTTTATGTCATAAACCCCTTCTCAGAATAATATTTTAATGCATAAAATAAAAATATGGGATTACAAAATATATTAATTACATTGAAATATAGTTCATCTAGATAGTTAGCTATCTGCAGGCAGCTAAGTGGCCTAGTGGATAGAGTGCCAGGCCTGGAGTCAGGAAGACTCATCTTCAAATCTGGAGTTCAAATCTGGACTCAGACACTTACTATGTGACCCTGGGCAAGTCCCTTAGCCTTGCTTGCCTCACTTTCTTATCTGTAAAATGAGCTGGAGAAGGAAATGGCAAACCAATTCACTATCTTTGCCAAGAAAACCCCAAATGGAGTCATGACTGAACAACAACAACAATCGATTTATCTATAAATCCATATCTTATCTGTATATCTACAAGTTAAGAACCCATGTTTTAGAAGCAACAGGAACCTTCTGGGGCTTCTTAACATAAATAATGCACTGACAATCTATCAGGTAAAAAAATTCCCAACAAAATTCTATCTAGTGATATCTGGTCGTATTTTTAACAATTGTGTTCAACACAAATAACTCTCTTCCACATCTCAAGGGCAATTGCTCTGTTTGTTGTTGTTGTTGTTGTTGTTGTTTTCACATCATAAAAGCTCTGCTCCAGTGTTCTGTTTTAGCGTTAACATAACCATTTATTCTAAAAGGCTGTGCTACAAGAGTATGAATGTTGGCAGAGCTTACCAAGTCGGATCGGAATCCAGTCTAGGCTCAGTGACAAATCTGACGTGTGTGTATGTACATGCATGCACATACATTTGCTCATATGGCATGCATACGCATAAACCTTAAATGAGTAATTTGTACAGCCTCATCACCACAAGGTCGGATGCCAGGTAATCAATATCTTCAATGACAACAGCCCTAGAATTCTGTGTAGTAAGGCCTAGAAGGATTGTGAATCTCTATTGGTAGGGGAATAGTAGAAATAGAGCTCAAATTGGAATCAATCAGACCTGAATTCAAAAGTCCCCTCTAAGATTACATACCTGTGTGACCATGGGCAAATCACTGATGTGACCTTGAATATCTTCTAAGCCTCAGTATTGTCATCTGTCAGAAAAGAGGTAATCCTGGCTACAACTTCTTCACAGGGCTGCCATGAGACTTAGACTATTTTTCAAACATATTTCAACCTTCAAAACATTAAATAAAAACACTTAATATTTGTCTTATCTTCTCATTCTTCTCTCATTATTTGCTAGAGATCAGAGATGAATGGTTCTGGGACAAGTTCTATTCTTGTGATTAGTTTTTCATGTTTAATATTTTGTGGTCTCGTGTGTAGGCGGAAAAGGACTCCTTTTTATAATTAGAGTATGGGATGCACTCTTCACTTGAAGGCATCTCTGGTAGAAGGAATCATGGTGGAAAGGATGATAAGAAATTCATCTCTTCTCCGTGCTATTGTGATTTCATCTACGAAGTTTCTATAATTTAATGGTACTGGTGATCAACCAATCAATCAATTTTTAAGAGCCATCTCTGTGCTAGGCAGTGGGGATACAAGTGCAAAGAATGAAATAATCTCCTCCCAATGGACTTTCAGTCTAAAGGGAGAGAAAGACATTCAGAGCTATGGACAGCTTAAAGATAAAATTAATAAAACAAATATGTACAATAATTGGGAGGGAGGACACTAGCATTTGGAGGAGTAAGGAAAGGTTTCATGTTGAAGACGGTTCCTGATCTGTATCTTCAAAGAAGAGGCAGCACTCTCAGGAGGAGAGGGATGAGAATTATCCCAAACCCTACAATACCAATGGCCTTGTGAGCTCATTGATATGGGTATCACCATCAACAAGGCAACATACAAGCCCTCCATGATATCTCATCTTGCTGGAACTTTGTCCATGACCTTCATAGGTTCCTCATGGGGAGTTTGCTCAATATGTTAAGGGCCTTGTGGCTATCGGTGGCACATGAGTACTTTCTATAGGTTATTCAATACTTATTCTAGGTCTCTGGCCCTCACCCATGATTTTGCAGTCCTACATTCTTCCAATGTCATCTTTTAAACCATTTTCATGACGCAATTCTTTGTTTGTCATGTGTTTCAACCTGCTTTCACAGACCATCAGTGTCGACATTCTCTTATGTGGGTATCCACTATTTCAATTCTTCAGATGTATTCCATGATTGAAAACCATGCAACACTGGAGGAAGAAGAGTGCTATGAAAAAGATGGACCTTCCATAAACTGGAAGAATGGATGAACAAGTTGTATAGTAAATGTACTGAAATAAGATTGTATTATAAGAAATGATGAAGGGAATAATTTCAGAGAAACCTGGCAAGACTTGTATGAGCTGATGCCAAGAGAAGTGAGCAGAATCAGGAGAACAATTTATATACTGGCACCGGTATGGTAAAGGCAAAACACTTGGAAAGAATTAGGAAGTCTTAACAGCATAATGACCAAGTAGAATTGTGGAGGACTAACGATGAAACATGTTGCCCATGTCCTAGTAGAGAGGCAAAGGATTCAAAGTACAGAATGTGACAAATAGGTTTTTGGACCTGGTCAATGGGTATATTTGTTTTGATTGTGTACACGACTATATGTAATCGTATGAGGACTCATTGAAAAAGAACCTGATATTGGAAAAGATTGAAGGCAAAAGGAGGTGGGGATGGCAGAAGATAAGATGTACAGAAAATATCATTGAAACAATGAATATGAAGTTGGACAGACTTAAAGAGATAGTAGAGGACAGAAGGACCTGGCATGCCATGGTCCATGAGGTCACAAAGAGTCAGACGCAAGCGAGGAGTGAACAACAACAAAAATACATATTTGTAACCAGGTCTGTTTTTCTTTAGTTCTTAAGGGCTGTGGGGTTGGGTTGGGAGGGGGAGAAGGGTAATTTTTGTGTTTTGAAAAAAATTAATTTAAAAAGTTGGTTCTTTGTTTCATTCAAAATCTTGGGATCATCAGCAAAACCAGGCATTGTTCTCTGAGCCAATTGAGGCCGTTCTCTACTTCCTTTGCAATTCTAATCTTAGCTTATCCACTTTTGGATCCACAGCACAGGAAAAAGTGTATAGATGAGTTGTGTGGATAGACTTAGGAATAACTTCTTGATAGTCTTTGTATGGTACTGGTATCTGAAATAGGGCAAGAGAATATAAGTCAAGCCATATTCACAATAGTGAGGCATTCCATGGAGAAATTAAGAGTCCATGGACAGTAATCCATTTCAATACAGACAGAGGAACACAATAGGTTGCTGTCCACACTGGTGAAATGAGGGCTCCTCAAACTCCCACTCCCCCTTATCTAATGCATTAGTTCTTAGACTATTGGGCAATCCACTGTATTATCTTCTTTAAGTCTTAAACATTTCTGATTTAATAGATTTTTAGAGGTAAGAACAGGATTTGTTGAATGAAGAAATATACAAATTTGAAAAATGAAGAGACAAATATGTTATCAGTGTACTTGGTCTGAGAAATGACTTCCATCTGGTATTTTAAGTAAAATATTATAAATCCTCAAGTTGCATTTTCATGTGTATCAAATTAGAGAATACATCATTTTTATACTAAGTTATGAATAACCTTAGTTGCCTCACCTTTTGCAGAGGCAAGGAACGTTCCATACCAATTTTTACCCCCTGGCTCACAGTTTCCACAGCACTAAATAAACTCACATCACTTAGAATAAACAACCCATGGCTCTTCCCCGGAAATGGCATGAATAATACAAAGGAAGAAAGGAGAAAGCAGTAAAGCAGTCATTTACATGCATTCAGTCCTACTTTCCAAATCCGTTATTTAAAAAAAAAAAAAAACTGTTGAAATCCACATACAAAAGGCTTGCAAATATTACATCTCTGAAATGCACCCACTTTCAGGCAAGATAATATTCACAAGATGAAATTCTCCAGAGAAAACGGTTGCCTGTTTTGAAAGCCTTATTGCAAACTTTAAAGCAGGCTTTTAAAAACAGTGTTTTTTTTCCCCTTTTTTGTTTGGAAACTAAAGGTCAGTGTGATAGGAAGAACACAAAGCCAGCATCCTGCCTTCAGACAACTGTTCACACAACCCTGGAAATGTTGCAGAATGTGGGGGCATGTAGAGATATGGGTCAGTCGGCAAAGACAAGCATCAATGATAACAACTCGATTAACTCCTTTGGAGGGAAAAAAAAGTGCTAAATCCAAGAAACATATGGTATTTGCACTATTGTTATGCTTAGAATAAAATATTAAACAGCCTAGATTACCTTCAGTTGAGCAAATGGACATTGAGTCTCTATTGTGTGCACTGTATGTAGATCACAGTGAAAAGAAAGAGCTGGGGATAAAAGAAAAACAAGTGACCCTGCCCACAGTCAGCCCTCAAGAAGCAGACAGTCTCCTTGGGGATTAAAATTGATACATAAATAATAAATGACAGGATGTGATGGGGAATAGTAGAAGTAGAGACTGAGGAATCTGGGACAACACGTCTGGAAGAGAGGAAGATTGCATTCTTATTAAAATGTATATGCATTAAAATCATACTGTATTAAAATCATAAATCAGAAACTGAAATCTTATCAAAACTGAAACCTAATAAGTATACGATTGTGACCTTTCCACATCTGAGATCACTGCTTCTCTCCATTCTAATTAGTTTCAATCTGATCTAAAGCCAGAGATGCTAACCCCTGCCAGGAGCTCAAATATACCGTAGAGAGTGTGCAAGTGGCCACATGTTCCCAGAAAAACAAAACAAGGTAAGTCAAATATGAATTTGCCCACCTATGGAACATCATTTAACCCTGTTTTCTATTAAGGCCAATAGGGCCACTTCTATAATCATAATTCCACTACAGTTATAGAGGAAGTACAAATGAAGAGGAAAAAAAAATACAGGAGGAGGGAAAGCCAGATTGGACTATTTGTTCCAATATAGACGAGCTCCATATAGAAGAGATCTTTGTTACGGGCAGTGCAATCAGAAGGGCCTTAAGGGATCTGAAGGGCTCTGAAGGAGGAACAGCAAGGTGGTATATTGAATAGTGCTGGCCCTGGACAAAGAAAGATTTGAGTTTAAATCTAGCTACAGACACTTACTGGCTGTGTGGTCCTGGGCAAGTCACCTCACCCTGTTTGCCTCCTCAACTGTGAAAGTGGGGATAATACCCTAGTTCATAGAGTTACTGTGAGGATCAAATGGGATATTTGTAAAACATTTACCACGATGCCTGGCACATAGTAGGCACTATGTAAATGTTGTTGTTGATGTTATGGGAGGCTATCAAAGGCTTGAAGGGGAAAAAGAAAACTATCCATAGACCATAGTTATACCCTGACAAAAGTCATTTGCTAGCACACACATAACTACAGAGCTATATGCATCTAAATAAATATTTATCAAATTTAATTTAATTGGTGGGCTTATCTATTTTAATGACTTCTCTAATCATCCTTTGTGGGGATGAGATGACTCTCAATTCTCTGTAGTCAAGAACCTCTCCTCTCAATTCCACCTCAACATTTGATAACATCAGTTTAGGAATACACATATGTACATGCACAAACACAACACACACACACACACACACACACACACATAAAAATGTTTCTTTATGGGGCTCTGAGGTAGGGCTACAATGGGTACTAAAGGTTTTTGGAGAGCTGGTAGTTAAATTTTCATTGTGAACATTTATGTCTCAGAAAGCAGCAACTGCAACAAATCAGGGCTTGATTTATGGGTTTGTTGATTGGATGGGCTAAAGAAAGTAATAATAAAGGTTAAACTTGATATGTGCATACTTCTGAGAGCTAGGTTATTAATCATTTGCAGAAATTCTGTGCATTATTCTATGAACTTTGCTTCAGTTCAGCAGAAGTACAGTAGAAGGTTTAGGGAATGAAGTCATTGCCAGACTAGAACCTTAATGATTGTGTGTTAACAGCAACAACAGTATAACAATAACAATAATAACAACAACAACAACTGCAATTAGTGTCATTCTGACTGGAATTCATATGCTTTAATGTCTACAAAAGACCTCTGTCTTCAGGGAATGGTAACCCACTCTTCTCCCTCAACCTCATTCACGGACTGTGTTCCATTCATGGGTGGCACTAATTATTAGGAATATTTTTTTTTTACATCAAGCCAAAATGTTCTAATCAATACATTGTATGCATTGCTCCAAAATTAATGTCATATTTCTCATCCACCCAACAATGCTTAAAACAAATATGTTTTTCTCTTCAAATCTTCTCTTGGCTTAAGTCATCCCTTTGTTCAAACATTCCACTTCTGGTGTGTTTTCCTGTCCCATTCCCACTTGTTCACCTTTTAGACATGCTCACATTTGTCATTGTTCAATTTAAAATGTGACACACGGAAGTGAACCCAATACTCTGGATGTGGACAAAGGCCAATAAAAAAGTGGGATTATCCTAGACCATGTACTGAAAACTATTCTTCATGAAGTACATTATAATATATTATTAGAGGCAGTGTGTTACACTAGAGAGAGCGTTGATCATGGAATCAAAAGGATTTGGGTTCAGTTCTTATCTTTTATATTTAGTACCTGTGTGACCCCAGGAAAATTACATTTCTGTGCCCTTAGAGTAACTCCCTTGTAAGTATTTACAAAGCCAAGATTGGTTGTGGTCTACATGGGTTCAAGGAGCTTCCCACGTTGATGAAAATATAGCATCATCATGTACTATTTTATTAAATTTTGGAGGCTGTCATGTAAATTATGATTCATATTAATCATAGAGTTGACTAGAATAGACTTCTTACATCGTAATTATTATCTAGCCATTCACCTATATCATAGTATAAATTTACCTTCTTCTCTTTTTTGTTTGTGTTTAGTTGGCGTTTTCCTCTACCTTTCAAAATCTCAAATTCATGTCGTTTTGTAAACAGTGATATAACTCTAATTATGAAACTGAATAGTTGTACTCTTCAGTCAAATGTGACTCCAATCGTCCTTACAAAATCTTTGCATAATCCCCAGTCATGCGATTCACTATTTCTCAGTTATAATCTTTCAAATTCTCAAAACAATCAGAAACAAATGTTATTATGAAACAAAATATCCTGGATCTACTGATACCACAGTCATTCCTTTACCTACAAACATCTCCTCTAAACAAATATATCTTAGGGACAGTTCTCTCTCTGGTCCTTAGTACAGTACATCTCTCCTCAGTGTTTTATTTGAGAGTATGTGTTTATTTTCCAGTTGATTTTTTAAATCAATTCTCTTTACATATTTTTCTGTTGCTTTCAGTAAGAAAAATACATGTACAAAGGGACCATAGTTTATATTTAGATCTGCTTTGGGTTCGTGGTTTCCTCCACTGGGTTGATGGCTTCCTCCATTTTTGGTAACTAAGTATTTGCAGTACTTCTTGATTGACTCAATACCATCTGCCATCCTTTCATTTTAGGAGCAGTAGAGGACAGAGTTAACTCTTAACCATACGATGAACAGTGGCTGAATTTTGACAGCATTCATGACAGTTTAGGGTTAAATGAATGTGTGGACATTAAAGAAAGAATTGGATGAGATGACCTTTGATGTCTCTTCCTACTCATAGATTCTACGATTCTAAGCATTTTATTTTATTTTTATCTTTAGCAAGCTTTTTTTCTTTTTAAAAGTTATTTAGTATTTTATTTTCCCCAATGACATGTAAAACAACTTTTTAATGTTTGTTTTTAAAACTTTGAGTTCCAAATTCTCTCCCAACCCCCTCCGCCATTGAGAAGGCAACCAATTCGGTATAGGTTATACATGTGTAGTCATCAAAAATTATGTTTCCATATTAGTTATGTTGTGAAAGAAAACATAGACCAAAAAACAAACCTCAAGAAAAATAAAGTGAAAAAAAAAGATGCTTCAATCTATATTCAGACATCATTGGAGATGGATAGCATTTTCATCATAAATCCTTCAGAGTTGTCTTGGATCACTGTATTTCTGAGAATAGCTAAGTCACTCACAGATGATCATCTTATAATACTGCTGTTACTTTGTACACAGTACATTTCATTTTTCATCAGCTCATGTAAGTTTTTTTCCAAGTTTTTCTGAGAGTATCCTCCTCATCATTTCTTATAGCACAGTAGCATTCTATCACAATCACATAACATAATTTGTTCAGCCATTCCCTAGTTGATGGGCATCCCTTCAATTTCTAATTTTTGCCACCAGAAAAGAGTTGCTATAAATAGTTTTATACATATAGGTCCTTTTACTTTTTTTAAAAAAAAATCTCTTTCGGGATACAGACCTAGTAGTGATATTGCTAGGACAAACATATGTATGATTTTATAGCCTTTTGGGCATAGTTCCAAATTACTCTAAAGAATGGTTGAATCAGTTCACAACTCCACCAACAGTGCATTACTGTCTCATTTTCCCCACATCCCCTCCAATATTTACCATGTTCCTTTTCTATCCTATTGGTCAATCTAAATAGGTGTGAGGCAGTACCTCAAAATTGTTTCAATTTGCATTTCTCAGATAAATAGTGATTTAGGGCACCTTCTCATATGGCTACACATAGCTTTGATTCTTTCGTCTGAAAACTATTCATTTCTCTTGATCATTTATCAATTGAGGAATTGCACCTATTTTTATACATTTGACTTAGTTTTCTTCTATATATTTGAGAAATGAAGGCTTTATCTGAAACTTGCTTCATTTTTTCACAGTTATGATTGCTAAATATATTTCTCTCCATCCTATACTCCCCTGTTTATCCTATTCTCTCTCTTCTTTCACCCCATCCCTCCTCAAAAGTGTTTTGTTTCTGACTACTGCCTCACCTAATCTGCCTTCACTTGTATCACCCCCCTTTTCTTATCCCCTTCCCCTCCTACTTTCCTATAGAGTAAGATAGATTTCTATACTCAATTGAGTGTATATGTTATCCCTCTTTGCGCTAATTCTAATGAGAGTAAGGCTCACTCACTTCCCTTACCTCCCCTATCTTAACCTCCACTGTAAAAGTTTGTATTGCCTCTTTTATATGAGATGTTACCCCATTCTCCCCCTCCCTTTCCCTTTCTCCAAGTGCATTTATCCTTCTCACCCCTTAATTTTATTTTTTAAATATCATCCTTTCATATTCAACTCATACCTGTGTCTTCTGTGTATATATATTCCTAACTACCCTAAAAATAAGAAAGTTTTTATGAGGTACAAGTATCATCTTCCCATGTAGGAATGTAAACAGTTTAACACTATCAAGTCCCTTATCATTTCCTTTTCCTATTTACCTTTTTATGATTCTTTTGGGTCTTGTGTTTGGCAGCCCAGTTTTCCATTCAGCTCTATTGTTTTCATCAAGAGTGCTTGAAAGTCCTCTGTTTCACTGAATGTCCATTTTTCTTCTTAATGATTATACTCAGTTTTGCTGAGTAGGTGATTCTTGGTTGTAATCCTAGCTCCTTTGCCCTCTGAATACCATAGCCCAAGTCCTCTCATCCTTTAAAGTGTAAGCTGCTAAATCTTGTGTTATCCCAACTATGGCTCCACAATACTTAGACTGTTTCTTTCTGACTGCTTGCAATATTATCTCCTTGGCCTGGAACTCTGGAATTTGTCTATAATATTCCTAGGAGTTTTTCATTTTGTGATCTCTTTCAAAAGGAAATCAGTGGATTCTTTCAATTTCTATTTTTCTCCTGGTTCTAGGATATCAGGGCAGTTTTCCTTGATATTTTCTTGAAAGATGATATCTAGGCTCTTTTTTTGGGGGGGGGGCAATTGGGGTTAAGTGACTTGCCCAGGGTCACACAGCTAGTAAGAGTAGGCTCTTTTTTTTTTTGATCATGACTTTCAAGTAGTCTAATAATTTTAAATTATCTCTTTATCTATCCTGGATCTATTTCTTAGGTCATTTTTTTTAATCCAATGAAATATTTCACATTGCATTCTATTTTTTTTCATTCTTTTGGTTTTGTTTTATTGTTTCTTGATTTCTCATAAAGACATTAACTTCCATTTGCTCAATTCTAATTTTTAAGGAATAATTTTCTTTAGTGAGCTTTTATACCTCCTTTTCCATTTGGTCAATTCTATTTTTTTAAGGAGTTTTTTCTTCAGTGAATTTTTGTGCCTCTGTTTCATTTATTTGACCAGTTCTGCTTTTCAAGGAACTCTTCTCCTCATTAGCTTTTTGTACCTCTTTTACCATTTAGCCTAGTCTGTTTTTTTAAGGTCTTATTTTCTTCAGCATTTTTTTTTCTCTCCTTTACCAAGCTGTTGACTTGTTTTTCATGATTTTCTTGACTCACTCTCATTTCTCTTCCCAATTTTTCTTCTACCTCTCATACTTGATTTTTAGAATCCTTTTAAGGCTCTCCCATAGCCTGAGATCAATTCACATTTTTTCTTGGAGGCTTTGGATGCAGGAATTTTGACTTTGTTGTTTTCTCTGGAGTGTGTTTTGATCTTCCTTGTCACCACAGTAACTTTCTAGGGTCATATTTTTTTCTCTTGGTTCCTTGTTTTGTTTTTTTTTT
>NW_020954582.1:4708284-4813692 GCF_900497805.2 Vombatus ursinus
CCCCCCTAATTCTAAGTTTAGTCCCCTTTTCACCACCCTCTCTTTAGGCATAGGAATAGAGACCTGACCTGTGCTTTCATTGATATGGTACCCCACCCCTTTGAGAAAACTCCCTTCACCAATGCAAGTTGCCATACTTTTTGGAACTTCTGTTCCTATTTAGCCGCTAGAGCGCAGTCACACAACCAGTATTAGTTAGAGGCAACTTGAACCCAAAGCAGCAGCAAACTCCATTATGCCATTCTGACTTTCTTAATATACCATGCAACCACATTCGAGGATTACTTAATTTAATTTTCATTATTTTCATTTTTGAATTTTTCTATGTGAAATATGCTAATGATATTTAACTACTTCATTGATTCATAACATACTAGGTTTGAATGATAATATCAATTATTCATAAATAATAACTTGTACTTTATAGTGTTTTAAAGTTGACAAACTATTTTATATGTATTAGCTCATTTCAGTATCATTATAACTCTATGATACAGGTATTATTTTTTACCTATTTACTAACGAGGAAACTGGGTCAGACCGTTTAAGTGACTTATCTATGGTCAAGCAGGGAGCAATTTTTAGAGGCAACATTTGAATTAATGAATGAATGAATAAAAAAATCCTAATTAATGAAAAAGAATTTAAATGCATATTATGAGGCATGCCTTGTCTTAATGCAATATACAAACAAACACAAGTACAAATTATGAAGAGAGTCCCTGCACTCAAGGAGTTTGCATGTTAATGGGGGAAATCAACCCATAAACAGATGCTACAAAGTTTGAGGGAAGGTGGGGGGGATATACATAGCCCTGTAGTCCAGAAATGGTTGGAAAGTGAGAAGGAGATTTGGTTATGGGTGAGATGTTGTTTGATTTTGTTTTCACAAAATCATAGAGGACCAATGACATCATGGAACAATGTCTTGACCCGTGTGAGAATTGGATTGAAGTATGGCAGAGTTACACGGATTCATCAGCCTTGCTCTCTTTTAGAATCATTGAAGTCCAGGGGCAAGACAAAACTCAGGATGACAAGTGATGGCCTGAAATGCAGCGGATGACCTTGATAGCTTTGATATCTGACCAAGCTCTAAGCATTCCAGAGTACCTGTTTAGCCATCTTTGCAGCCTTTGGAACAAATTGGTCTCATCTACCCAATCCTCTGGGGGAAGTACCCGCATTCCTGGGGTAGACATCCCTCTAACTCACCAGTGGCATGCCGATTAGCTCAATCTGGTTTATCCAGTCTACCAAGGTGGTTTACCAGGATGTGGCCACTGTACATGCTACAGCTTCTTGGAGCTCCAGGTGTGAGGTGAGTGCTGGGTAGACACTAAAAGCATGGAAGAGCAGCCCTGCAAAGGGCTCAGCAAGCCCTGACACCTGAGGTGCTAGTCCTCCTTGATTACCCCAAACACCCCTAGGTGAGAAAAGGCATAATCTGCTCATTAATCATAGACCAGAGCCCATGGGGTAGAATCAAGGACTAGGTGGGAAAGGGTCATAAAGGATGATTGGAGTGAAATTGGCATGGCTTAGCTCTGCCAAGGAAGAATGCAGGTCTTCTTGGCTCTGGTTCCAATCCAACACTCTATCTATGCCTTTACACCACATAGATGAATATGGCTTCTTCTGTGATTATTATCCATGTATTTGGTAAACCCCCAATAAAGAATGTATCTCATGTACAAAGAGACTTCTTAGGGAATCATTTGCCACCCATAAAATTCTATTCAAGGATAGAACATTGATTCTCTCTTCTTAAGGCACTGGATCAATCAAAGTGTCTTGCAGACATCTAGATGTCACAATGGATAGAGACTTGAACTGGGGATCAGGAAAATCTGAATTAAAATCCTGACTAAGGCAATTACTAACTGTGGAACTGAATACAATTCATTGTTTGTTTGCTTTATTTTGTTTTGTTTTCCCCTAGAGGAGAGATCAAGGAGCATTTTTTTTTTTTTTTTTTTTTTTTACATTTGGGCATACAGTATTAACCCTACCAGCAGATTTGCTCTGAATTGCTTTCTGGCAGAAAGCCCTACTCTCACTCCCTACTTTTTTTTGAGAAGTCTTCTGAAGAAGATTACTTCTAAATAAAGGATAGCGTGAAGAGGAGGAGAGAAGTGGGGTTTACGGTGAGGTACCCTGGAGAGCCACGAATGCTTGCTTTGAATGAAGTGGAGGTCAGTTGGGAAAATGGAGTTTCAAATGTCAAGAGGGAAATTCAATTGATCCTGTCCTTTCTGTTACCACAAGCTCTGCATCTACATTCATACAAGCTGATATGGTGAAGGACCTTTAGTCAATGCCCAATGAGATATAGTTGAAGAAATTTAGGATGTTTAGCCTGGAGAAGGGAAGATTCAGAGGGGGAAAGAGTGTGGTTTTCAGGTGTTTAAGCAGCATCATGTGGAAAAGGAATTAGGCTTTTTCTGTGTGGTCCAGATGAAAGGAAGAGGAACAGTGGCAGGGGAGGGGGAGGAGATTAAAAAGACATAGACATCACCTTTGTTTTACATTCGACCTCTTACCAGTTGGAGCTTTCCAAAATGGAATCACCAAAAATTGGGAGGCATTTGACTCTTTCTCTTTTAAAATATTCAAGAGAGAATGGAGTAATCCTTACATATAATGTACCATGCCTCTTTGGGGGGAGGGAGGTCTTGGTTGGATATATGGCCATTGACTTTCCTTTCAGCTCTGAAATTCTGTGATTCTCTGAATCTCTGAGTATTTAAAGCCTTACACTTCATACAACTTTTCTCTGTTCTGATACACTTTGTGAAAGTTACAGTTAGGGAGAAAAGTAGAGAGAATTTTGCAGAGAGAAAGCCAGAAATCCCAGTCAGAAGAAAGAAGTCCCCTTTACACACTGATTGAGTGATTGTTTAAAGATTTTCTCTTCTTTCTGTCATTTTCTGTTCTGTTGTATATTACTAAAGTAAGAGGTGAAGACAGAGACAGAGAGAGAGAGAGAGAGAGAGAGAGAGAGAGAGAGAGAGAGAGAGAATGTTAAAGGAGTAGGAAGAGAAAAAATGCTAAGACTAAACAATAAATATCATTTTGCATTCTCATCACTACAATACAGCACATGGCTGGAGAAGAACTTGCTTTGACTTTCCTGACCAACCTTTTCAACACATATATTTGAATACCTACTATGTGTATATACCCCTTTGAATGACACATCTCAAAATTTGCCCATTTGACTCAGTAGAAAATATTATCTTCTAATAATAAAACCATTAAAAATGCATTAGACTAGGGCTGGCTTTCTGAGGTGCAGGCTGCACTATGTGCACTGTGAACTGAAGGGTGATGAATGGAATACTCCCTACCTTCATTAATCATTCATTCATCCATTCATTTATTCAATCAGTGTTTATTAAGCGTTTAATATGTTAAGCACAATACTAGGTACTTAGTATGCAAACACAAACCCCAAATACTTCCTGCTCTCCAGGAGCTAACATTAGGCCGTGCAGAAGCATCATCTACAAAGGTAAGAATACAAAATAAGAGTAACCTTCATATAGTGCTATAAAGATTACAGAATGCCCAGCACGCATCATCTCATTCAGTCTTCACAATAACACAGTAAGGTGTATGAAGGGAGAAAAGACACATTTCAGAAACATGTTGTGTGATGAAAGTGTCCCATTTCTTCTTCCCTGGGCAGGGGGCTGTATGGCCTGGGGGTGGGGCAGCTTTTCAACTGACCCTCAGTGTTTACCATGTGCCAGGAGGTGAGCACTACTAGCCAGGTTGAGCAAACAAATGCTCCCATTATGGGAAGTTCAGTCAACAGTTTTCCTTGTATGGCAGAACGATTCCTCCACTGGTAAAGCTAGGTACTGAGGCTGCTCTGAGTGTGCAAACTCCCTTAGTATGCTCTCATGGAAGCCAAGCTAAGGAATTCTCCTGAAGATGGAGGCTATTATCACCTCCATTTTACAAATAGTGTCACTGAACCTCAGAGGTTTTAAGTGGCTTGTCCTGAGTCACACAGCTATTAAGTGTCGAACACAAGATTTTAACTCATATTTTTCCTAAATCCATCAAATTATCCACTAGAATGACCTGCCTGTTCAAGTACATACAAAGTAAATATGAAGTAATTAGGGAAGGGTGGGGGACAATTTTGGAAACTGTGTTTGAGAATGAGGGGAAGACCAGAAAAGACCTTGGGTAGGAGGTGGCATGTGAGCTGAACTTTGAAGGGATCTAGTGATTAACTGAGGCAAAGTGGGAACCATCTAATCAAGAATCAGGAAATGATCACCTATCCAAAGTCCTGAGGGCAAGAGTTGGAGTCCTTTGTATGGAGAACAGCAAGGAATCCAGTTTGGATGAAATGTAAAGTGTGAGAGTTGGAGCATTGTGTAAACACTTAACAAAGATGGGAACCTTCTATAAGGGGCATCAGATGTGAACCAGACAAATGTGCATTTTATCTTAACGGCAATATGGAGGAAGAAAACCTTTTGAAGAGGGTTGTGACATGGTCTGATCTGTATTTAAAGAAACTTGCTTGTCAGGTCTATGGAGGCAGGTCTGTGGAGGCTGGCCTGGAGAGGGGAGTGAGCAGGGTAGCCAGAGAGATGCATTAGAAGGAGAGTACAATGGTTTGGCTGAGAGGTAAGGGGGGCTGTAATTTAGGATGGGTCAAAATTTGTGAATAGAGAAAAGGAGACAAGTAGGAGAGATTTCCTGGAGGTCTAATCAACGAGACTCATTTTGTCTCCCCAACTATACTCTCCTCAACCAGAACAGTCAATAATTGAAATCTTAGAACTGTCATCCTTTCTAAAATTCTACCTTGTTTCTAAAGTCAGTCAATCAATGAACAGCTAGAGGCAACTGGATGGCATAATGAACAGAGAGCTGGGCCTGGAGTCAGGAAGACCTAAGTTCAAATCCAGCCTCTGACAATTCTAGCTCTGTAACCCTGGGCAAGTCACTTAGTTTCTGCCTCAGTTTTCTCAAATGTAAAATTTGCAAATTAAAATTACATTTTAACATTTATTACATACCTACTGTGAATCAGGCACTGGGCAAAGCAATAGGGATATAAAGAAAAGCAAAAAAATAGTCTCTACTCTCAAAGAACTCACAATGCAGTAGGTGAGACAAGATGCCAATAATTAGGTACATTGAGGATAAAGTGGAAATAATCAGTAGAGGTAAAGCACTACCAGGAAGGGGGATGGGAACACATTTTCTGTAGGAGGTGGGCTTCTAGCTAAGACTTGAAGCCAGGGAATCAGGAAATAGAGATGAGGAGGGAGAACAGCTCAGTGATGGGGGAGAGCCAGTGAAAATGTGTGAAGTTGGGAGAGTCAGTGTCTTGTGTGAGGAGGGGCCAGGAGGCAGGAATCATTGGATCACAGACCAGGGGGAGAAGGTGAAAGGCCTAAGAAGAGTAGAAAGCCTTTGTGTGTGTGTGTGGGGAGGGGAGGCAGGTGACTAAGGGCTTTAAACTGCAAATAGAAGATTTTATATTTGATCTTGCAGGTGACAGGAAGCCACTGGATTTTATTCAGCAGGAGATCACACATGCACTTTCTTTTCGAATGAAAATCTCCTCATAAATAACAAATTAGGCCATTAAACTCTGCTATTTTCCAGATTCCTAAATCAGATTGGAGGATGAGATACAGGACTTGAAAGTTTTTTTGAGGGGAATCTTATGAGATGTGAAGGGAATGACCACAACATAGATTGCTCTCTGAGAAAGAAAAACTCACTCATTCAGAGCTTAGAGGGAGTTTAGGTGCCATCGAGTTCAACTTGCTCCTTTCACTGAGGAGACTAAGTCCAAGGCAGTAAAGTGATCAACAAGGCCACCCAAGTTCCGAGTGCTGGAGCCGAGACTCTAATCCCGGATTTCTGACCCCAAATCCAGCACTCTGTTCCCTGCACCCTTCTGTTGCTTAGGGCAGATGGAGTACAACACCGGGGTGCTCTGAGCAGCCAGGGCACAGAAGAAAGGCAATAGAAGGCAGAGGAAGAATCGGAAAGAGGAAGGAAGAATGATTAAAGGACCAGGGGGCAAAATAGAAGGAACCCAAGCTGGCCCTTGATCATTTCCTAAGTGCTTTATGACTGCCAACCGTTTACCAAAGGTTTGGTCCAAAGAAACAAACAGAATCAGTTTCCCCCTTAACAGAAGCTTTTCCCTAAGAATAAACAGAATGGAGTTCCCCTTTACCAAAGGTTTGTTCAAGAAGAAACAGAATTGGGTTACCCCTTACCAAAGGTTTGACTAAGGAATAAACAAAATCAGGCTTAATGTATGCTATAATGTGCTTATTTATTCTCATTAAGTCAGAGAATCGTGCATGATGGAGTCAGAAAATAATTCTGAACTCAGAGGTAGACAAGTTGAAGGAGGTCCTTTGTACACTTAGGGCAATCCCGACTCAGGATGTCAGTGTCAGCCAAAATTGTTTGTTAACCATAATGTGAGAAAGGAATTTCTTAATAGGATAGGCTATAAATACAATAAGATAAGAAAATGTGGAGGTGTCAATTGAAATTACAGATCCAGGATGTCTGTGTTTCTTTTATCATTAACACAACATAATATAACACAAGAAAATATAAGAAAAAGTCCCATTATCCAAGATAGTGTCTGGTTCAAGGCACCTTGTCCTTGGTAGTCAAACAGAAGAATGCTCCTGGTCAGCTTCTTCTGGCCTTGTAGTTGCTGACACAGGAAGGGACATTTTGGGTTCACTCAGGGAGCAAAGCAAAGCATATCTGTTATGCCAAAGCACACAAAGCATCATGGCAGGTTAAGCCCAGAGTGGGCCAAAAATGTCTTTCTCCTAATTGGGCAATCCAAGTTTTAGGCTTTTCTCAGGCGATGGGGGGCTCAAAATGTTTGGGGAAGGGTTCACATGACTTTTTCAGAGGATTCTGTTCATCAATGATTAGTATTAGGCCACAGTGAGAGATGGTAGATTTAGAGCCAGAATACTTTCCAGACTATCTAGGCTGACCTTCTTATGAGGAATGAGCCCAAGAGACGCCAGGTTCAATGTCTTGCCAGGGTCACATAACTACTGTCTGCGCCAGGATTTGAATTTAGGTCTTTCTGATTGCAAGCCCTACAGTCTACCCATCATCCACTCTGCCTCATTTTGGAGGAAGGAAAAGCTCAGTCAGAACCTTAGCCTAGACAGCAAGACACAGAGCCTTCTTTAACTGGTATATGTTTTCAGGGTCTCCAACCAATGAAACCTGGAAGACATGGGGGTGGGGTGGCAGCTCTGGGGTTTTCTTTCTCCCCTCCCTTGCCCAATAGCAGCTTGCACTAGGCAGTCTGTGTAATAGGAATTAATGCAATCTAATGAATTATCATTACAAATTCAATACAGTTTCCAAAATAAATGAATATAAATTAAAACATCCTAATTTAGGTTTCAGCATTGCTTCCCTCTGTGGCCCTGAGCAAGCAAACCACTTAACCTCTATCTTAGTTTCCTCAAACAGGGAGGATAACAATTATTTACCTACTGTGCAGGGGGGTGGTGGTGAGGATTAATTAGTTAATGTTCATAAAGTGCCTTAAAGAGGAAAAGAGGAGGCTAAGTGCTGCTATTAATAGCACATCCTCTTCACTTGATTGCCATGAGTGAGGACATGGTGGGTCCTCTTTTACTGTCCGAATACAGGTCACCCTTGTTTTGGTGCCTTCACACTTAATTTTGGCGGTGGTCTGGGGTGTGTGATGTGCATGATCATCTTTGCCATGGAAGGCCAACGGCCCATACCTCCCGTCTTGAGACCGAAGCGAAATGTGAAATCCAACATTGTGCATGAAGAAGAGGATGAACTGTAATCCAGGATGTTCCAACTAGCCAACCGCCTGGAGGTGACCAGGATCTAAGAGCACATACTGTCCTCATGTAAGCTTAGAGGATTCTATGTTGTTTGGAGGGGGTGGTATTTATTGGTAGGTGATTTTTAAGATTCTTTAATCAGGTCTGATTATGTGACTCCTTTGCTCAAGAAGTGTCAGTGGCTTCTGATTGCCTCTAAGATCAAATGTAAAGTCCTTGTTTATTACTTCAAGCTCTTTATATCTTTGCTCTTACCTACTTTTCTCGACTATTTTCACAAAACTCCTTTTCACAATTCTGTAATCCTGCTGAACTAACCTAAATGCAATTTATCATCTGTGATGCTACACATGCCTTAGTTTAGGCTTTTCCCCATGCCTGGAGATCTGTCCCTTTTGAATCCCTCTTCTTGCTACCCCTAGCTCCATTCAAGGCTGAATTTAAGGACCATTCTCAAGGGGTCTTTCCTGAGCCCTGTTTGTTGCTAATGCTTTCCTCACAATGACTTTGCATTTTCCTGGTCCATGTTTCATATTTATTTAGTGCTGTGCCATGGTGTAGTTTCTCCTTTCTAGAATGTAAGCTTCCTGAGAGTGGGGACTTTTGGCTTTTGGCTTTGTATCCCTAGTGCCTAGCATAATACCTGGCAAAGAATAGGCACTTAATAGTTTCCTTAAATGAATGTAATTGAATTAGGATTGTGTGGGGCGGAAGATTAATGACTGAAGTCTGTCTTAGACTGGCTCCCGTGACTTTCACATTCCTCTCCTATACTGATCTGAATTTACACACTGCTCACTTGTAATCCCACCTGAACTGGGCCACCTACTTGGTCATTCTTTTTCCAGAAGTTTTGACCTTTGACACATTTCTAATCAGAACAAAACTTAATTCTTGTGTCTCTCACACAAGAGAGACCTTGGTACCATGCTCTCTGCTTTCCAAAGGGATTTGTGGAAATCATGAAGCCTAGACAGGCAAAGACTAAGCTGGAGGTGAAGGTGGGTGAGATGGGCAAGAAAACGCCACCTTTAACTTGTTCTTTCTTTGTACTGGTGCCAGCCTCTTTTGGGTGTCTCATCTGGCAATGGAGCCCTTTCTGCTGCCCTAATCCCTCTCACCTAAGCCTCCCTTTTTTCCCCAACCTAAGTGTAGTGAGATGGTCCTGCTAACCTTTCTTCCTGTCCTCAACGATTCTAAATAATAACACCCATGGCAAGTAAGGAACAATGTTTACCAAAAAAGCACACGAAAAGAAACCTTGGCAAGAAGAAAAGGAGTAGGAAGAAGGAAGCAGAGATTAATCAAAGTTAGCAGTAGCTTCATGTAGTAGAAGGATACACATAAGTATGCCCAAACCCTCAGTGTTTCTGCATGTTATTTGAAAGAATAACCTATGAGCAGGAGATCACAAGAGAAGTTGCATTCAAAATAGCCATGATACATGGAGATTAACTGATCAAGTCAAAGTCTGGACTCCACTAAATACAACTGTGAACTAACTTTTGCAAGAGTACTACTTTTCATTTTACAGATAAGGAAAATGAGGAACAGAGAAGATGAAAGGATTTGGTGAAGGACATTCAAGTAGCAACTGGTAGAATGAGGATTTGAATTCAGGACTTCAGACTCCAAGACTTCTCACCGCACCAGCTAGTCAGCTTCTGGACTTTCTAGTTTGGTAGGCAAGATCTGACAAGTTGGAACAAAATTAGCACAGCCTAGCAAAGCCTTCAAATACCTCAGGCAGCTAGGTGGCAAAGTGGATAGCATACTGGGCCTAGAACCAGGAAGACTCATCTTCCTAAGTTCAAATCCAGCCTCAGACATTTAATAACTGTGTGACCCTGGCCAAGTCATTTAACCCTTTTTGCCTCAGTTTCCTTATTTGTAAAATGAGCTAGAGAAAGAAATGGCAAACCACTCCAGTATCTTTGTCAAGAAACCCTCAAAATCAGGTCATGAAGAGTAAGATATGACTGAAAAATGACTGAACAGTTAAATGTCTCAAGTCACCTCCACACTGCAAAGAGGCATGGAGCACCAATTCTAAGGAAGATTGCCATAGATAGCCTAACAGAATCCATATGGAAGTACAGTTAGGAAGCTATTTGTCGTTTTTGTTAAGTATCAGACGCTTGGAGTATTTTCCCATGCATAAATTCTCATGTTTAAATTATTATTAATTATAATTATCATTAATCAATATTTATTAAATTATTATTGATCATAATAATAAAATTATGAAAAAGGGTTAAAATATAACTCGTGTGATCAGCATGTCACTTTAAGCTCCTTTGCCCTTCAGTTTTCTCATGTGTAAAAAAAGGCTATCACACATGGAATCTCTAATTGACAGGATTTCAGAGAAGATACAGAAAGTTAATGCCTTTATAATCATACATATCTATATGGACAGTCTGCCCTGCATCCCCAGAATGTTCTCCCTCCTCATTTCCATCTCTTGGATTCCCTAACTCCTTGCAAGACTGCATTATGGAACTCCAGCACCTCTTCCTTTAGGAATCTGGTTCTGATCTTTCTGCTTATCAATATCTCTCCTTTCCCTCTCACCCACCATCCATAATCATTGCATATTTGTGCAGGAGTGTATGAAATATATATGTATGTATGTGTGTTGTATATGTATGCATGTTATACATGTACGTGTTCTGCAAACATGTTGTCTCCAAACAAACTCGTTGGGGCAAGAACCGTCTCCCTTATGAGTGTTCGTGGCCAGTCTTGTGCAAGGCCTGAAGATGCTAAGCAGAAGCTGTGGCTTGTTTGATTAATTGATTGATGGTGAGGGCCATCTGCTCAGGTTCCTTCATACTTCCCTGCTAGATTTCGAATTAACAAGCATTTATTAAGTGTGCACTATGTAGCATGCATTGTACTAAGCAGCTTCTAACTATTATATCTTTTGATACACGCAAGTTGAGATGCCTGTTTCAAGATCATCAAATTCTGTCACAAGATTTTCCCTTAAGAGAAGGCATAGTAGGACACTCACCTGAAATTTCTCCTTTCCAGACTAACATTCTCAGTTCTTTCAATCAATCCTCATGTGGTACGGTCTCAAGACCTTATAGATAGTAGTCCTTAGAGATCACATGGTTCAGGATTTTTTTTTTTTTTTGATTCATGCATCCCTTTGACAGACTGGAAAAACCTACAGACCCCTTCTCAGAACAATGTTTCTAAATGTGGAAAATAAAATACATGAGGGTACAAAGGAAAATACAAGTTAGTGAAAATAAAGCTGTATTTTCCCCATCCAAGTTTACGGACCCCTTGAAATGTGTCCCTGAACCTTGTCTGTGAATCCCCTCATCTTGTCCAGCCCCCTCCTTTTCCACATGAGGAACTGGGTAACCACATGAAGAGAAAGTGACTTCCCTAATATCACACATGATTTGGGGCAGAGCCAGGGTCCAAATGTGCATTTCTTATTCCACAGGTTGGTACTCTTTTCAATGCATCACATTGCTTTAAACTACCTTTGGAAAGTCCACATGCACTGTTTCTAATAACATTTATATAATTATCAAAATACACAAATACTCCTGGGCTCCAGCATCTCAACTAAAGAGATGCTGGATATTAAGTCTGTGGAAGCTGTTTGTCAAGGTGCTGGTATAAAGCAGGCTGGATGAAGATGTCCCAAAGCTGTACAGGATGGCTTCATTTGGGCAAAGGAATGGCTGCTGGAACATGCATGCTTTTCCCTTAACAGAATGAAGAGAAAACCAATAAAACTAAGAGGCAATGGGTGCAGATTCTTAAGATTTGGCTCACTTGCATTAGTGATACAAATGCTCAGACTCCTTAAGAGTCTGGCCAATATGGCAGATCTTTAATAAACCTTGTCTTTGACTGAAAGGAGGCTTGGGTTCAATTCATTTGGGCAGGACCCACCTGTTGTGATTTTGGGGTCCCAGCGCCCCTAAACCTCTAAACCTCAATATGTTGGTGACCCATGTGGGGAAGCTGCCAAGTTCTTCTGCAGTCAAGACTGGAAGGTATGTAAGCCTCCCCCCACTCTTTCTTGCCATGAAGTTGGGGTCACTCTCTAAGCACCTAGGAAGGCTTGAAGGTACTTTTTGGGCAGACCGTTATGAGCCTGTCTCACACTCAGCCTGACACTCCCAGGCTCTTGGTCTGCTGGTTGGCTTCAAGGTCATGGACCTGAGTACACCTTCTGCAGTATAGAGGACAAGGACAAGGATAGAGGACCCCCTATCTGGAAGCATATGCCCAATTCTATCAATTCTCTTTGCTAGGGAAATTGAAAAAACTGCATGTGCTTTTCGGTTCCCTGAGGCTTACTTACTCCCTTCCCTCTATACCCCTAGATCCTCATTCTTGGAGACTACAGGGAAAAATCACAACAGCTAAAAACATCTTAGCAAATCCTGGCTGAACACCTCTCATAGGAGAAGAGAGTTTCACCCTTTCTCCCTCATCTTCAAAATTCACCTTTCCCCACCTGGCAAAAGGAAGGAGGGCGGAGGGACAGCAGCTGCAGCGTGGGCCCCGCTGGCAATGTCCTTGGGCAACCTTTGCCTGGAAACATCACCCAGGTTCACTACATCCTGCTCACCCCCCCCCCCAACATAAACCCCTAGCAGCCCTGGGGAGAAAGGGAAGATGGCTGGCTGCCTACCTCCAAACTTGGGCAAGTCCACTCTTTTAAAACTGTAGTTTTAACAGTTAATGATGAGATGTTGATTCTCTGTGTAAAGTAATTTGGAAATGCATTTAACAAAACTAAAGTCACTTGATTGGTCATGGGTTTGTTTCAAGCTTCAAATTGGTAAACTTTTTGTATCAGTTATGTCATGAAACTTTTTATAATATGGTTACAGCTAAAATCATTTGGCTAATGTTGGTTATTATTTTAATGTGTAAACTTGCCAAAAAGCATGTTTGGGTTATAGCTTGCTGAGAATTTGCAAGTCCAGGAAAAATTTTTCCAAGCTGTGATTAATGAAACTTGCTGTTTGAGGTAAAAGCTCATGAGACCATAAACGAGCTTATTTTGAGTTGTTCAATTATCCATCGATAATCAATAATCCACCATCTGAGAGAAATGCCATAAGCTATTCAGAAAGAATGTGATACTGGTGGGAAGTCAGCATCAGGAAAAGCTTAGAGTACAGTTTTAGCCTCAGTCTAAGATGGGATCCTCCTGGCTCATTTTCCCCATTATGTTCCTTTGAAAAGGAATGCTACCCACCTGGCTATTCCTGAGTCTGGCTATGAGTTGTATTTGGTACCACATGGTTGGAAAACTAAATTATCTAAGTCCAAATAGAGCCAAGGATATTTTATCCTGTCATATTTGGCTCCTAAATCTTCTCCCTGCTTTATCCTTTTATAGCAAATTTCTATAATCAGAGCAAGTGGTCAGTAAAAGATCAATGCAAGGGTGTAAGATCTTGCTGTTTTGACCTGAATATTTAGTCATTCAATACCCTTAAACAACCAGAATTAAATCAGAAACATATTCAGTTCGGTTTGGGGAGGAAAATTTCAGTGATAGTTGAAGTGAAAGTCAGTCTCTTGGTAAATTCATTTGTGTAACTATTGAATCCAGGGAAGGAAAGCTCCTACCTGCAAAAGTGTTACTTAAATTTTGAAAAAAGTAATGATATCAGATAATCCTGTAGGTCAAATGTAAATGATTTTAATGGGGCTCTTACACTTTTACTTCTCCCTATATCTGGGCTCTGCAGTCTTTTCTGTCAGATTTGCATCTTCCAGATTACAAGCCATTCACCTGCAGTTGGTAGCAAACACATGGTACCAGTCAATGTTCCCCGTCATCCCTGGATGAAGCCTGTGCTTGGGTCCAGTTAGCCTCCTCTTGGGGACCCTCTCAAGGCAGTCACAGCTTCTGGCCCCTTGCCAGTAGGAAGCAGTTTCAGAAGCCAATTCTTTCACCCCTTACCCCAAAAGAACTTGGGTCTCATTTGTTTGAGGGGGGAATAATAGGGATGGGATCTGAACCCCTAAAAGGAAAAGACCATATCTTTGGAATCTAGACCCCAAAAAAGAAAATCTCTGGACTATCCCCAAATCTCTGATGTTTACCTGAGGCTGTAATCCACTTAACTGGCCTTTCATTGTGACTATGCCCAATCTCCCATTTCTGTTCTGTTATCTCCCAATTGCCACTGGTCACTTCCCACCCTTAATCCTATCTAGACTCCATTCTCCCTTGGCCATGTGGTCCTGTTCACCATAGCTTACTGACCACACCCATCCAGATCCTCCTTAGACTCCTCCAGTGATCCCAGACTACTTGGCCACTCCTGCATCCCACAGTCTTTCTGTATATAATGCTCATCTGGCCTCCACTAAGGTGCTCAGATTCTTGAGATGTGACCTGCCTGCATTAGGGATACACATGCTTATATTCCTTGAGAGTCTGGCCAGTATGTTGATCTTTAATAAACTTTGTCTTTGGCTGGAAAACAAAACAAAACAAAACAAAAAACCTAAGAGGCAATGTCAATGATTTGAACGTCCTGAGGCTTCAAAGCCAAAGGTTGCCTGTGTTCTCTCTAGTCTCTTTTCTCTTGTGGGGGTGATAATAAGGGCAGATTATCACTCTTGTTTTCACTGAATACCCCTCAGTCCCAGGCTGACTCTGATCTGCCTGCGGACAGACTGATGGAGACAGACAGACAGACGCTCGCTAAACAGTGCAGCAGACGAGCATTTTAAAGAGAAATCACACAGAGCTCTGGAGTTCTTTGGGGGCTCAGTTGTCGCTCACAGGTGTGGGGGCCTGATTAATCCTAAGGGCATGACTTGATGAATGAGATGGCAGCTCCTTGATTATTTCAGCCCTTTTTAGAACTCAGTAACATATATTTTGTCATACTCTCTGTGCAGCCATATCTTTTTAATGCCAATATAAATGATGACTTTCCATGTCTATCATTGCTGCACATTCTAGCCCTTGTCTGTCTGAGGTTGTTGTGCCCAATGTCTGTTTTAATGAAGGTCCATCAATGAACTGGGAGACAAGTGTTTCTGCCTATCAGCTTCCTGTCATGGTGGAATGTGAGGGAGCTGCACAAATTCAGCAGCAGACTTCTTGCCGTGGTCACTTATCATTCTTTGCTACATGAGGTTCATGGCCTTCCCTAAAATTCCTATTACACAGACCTTCTTTGGGCAACTCCTCACTCCTCCTGAATGCCTTCATTTTGATCTGGGGCTTTAGAGCTAACATAAATGTTGTTGCTGCCTTCTCTCTCTCTCTCTCTCAAAGTAGGGTCATGAAAGGAACTTTGGAAGCCCTCTGGCTCTCAGTTTCCTCATTTGTAATATGGGGATAGCAGTAAGACCTAAGTAACACACTTGCTTTAAAGCACAAGTCAAGTGAAGTGATATCTTTATGTGCTTTGCAAAATGGAAAGTGTTTTATAAGTAGCCACATTAATATTATAAAGTCCAACCACCTCATTTTTGGGAGAAGAATTTAAAGCCCAGAGAGCTTACATAAGTTGACCAAGGTCACACAGATATTAAGTATTAGAACTGAGATGTGAAACCAAAATTAATTAAAAATGAATTAAAATTCCAGGGCTTTTATGACTGCATGCTCAAGAAAAGATTTATTATTTCTTCAGCACTGGAAACTGCAGGTATGGAAATTACTCCACCAGCACAGATCACACCACATCTATGACTTATGTTTAAGGATTACAGACTTCAAGTTGGAAGGGACTCCAGAAATCAAGTCAAATTCCTTCATTTTACAGATAAGGAAACTGAGACCCAGAGGAGTACAGTGATTTGCCTAAAGTAAATAGCAGAGAGATGATTTGAACCTATGTTTCTGAGGCCAAATCTATTATTTTTTTTTTTTCCCAAAACACCCTGTCTTGTAGCAGGTAAGTACTAGGGAACATGTCATGTCATTGAGCAGTGAAGGGACTTTGTCATTCAGTTTGTTTCAGAGGTAGGATGACTTTTGGTCGCCAAACTTTAAGAATGACACTGATAAACTGGATAACATCTAGGATGTGAAGGGCTTCGATGCTGAGAAGGCATTTAGCTTGCTCCACCTGCTCCCAGACAGCAGAAGCAGACACAATGAGTAGATGTTACAAAGAGACAAATTGATCGATTTTCCAGAAAACAAAACTAAATGGCAACAACAAAAACCTTGGAATAACTGGAACTTCCCCAAAGGAGAATGGGCTTCCTTGAGAAGGGTGGGCTTCCTTCTCCTTCGGAGCCTTTAAATCAGGTTTAGGTGCACCTCCTTATGGAAGTTCCTTTTTGGGTACAGGTGGGTCTAGATAACTGGAGAGGGCTTTTTCAATTCTAAAATCCTATGAGTTTTGTAAACTATATCTTCCTATTTCAAAGTCTCTATTCACAATGCCTCAATTTCCCCTAGATGAGTTTCAAAATTACACAGAGTTCTTTGCCTTCTCCCCCTTCTTCAATCTGCTCTGAAAATTTCTGTAGTATATATATTTACTTGGTACAACATTTTCCTTTTCTTAAAACAAACCTTGATTCTAATTATTGCACCAATAGTTAGTTATACTATGGCTTCAGGGATTATAATTTACCCCTTATCTGCACATAATTGAATGGCTTTATGTTCTCATTGGCTAATTCATTCATTCCAAGAGGGAAAATCACTGTCATGCAAGCCTGCCCATCCTTTGTTTGGATGGTCCTGAAAGTTTACCCAAAGTCCATCCCAACTTTTCAGGGTCTTCCTTGTATTCTCCATTCCCAGTAATTACCACACCTGTTCATCCTTTATAGTAAGTGAAATAATTGAGCTGTAGCTGGGCTTCAAAGAGAGGATGATTAGCTGAACAGCTAAGAACGTTCTGCAAGCTTGCAATCAACTTGAAGCAGCAAGTTTCCCCCACATCGTTGTTAAAAACCATAATTTATCAGACGCTAGCAGACCAGTCGCACACAGTGCTCAGCACAGAGGCTTTGCCCAAGAGGCTTAGGCACTCCAAAAGAAAGAGGGCAAAGTGGTTAGTAGACATCTTTTGGTTTCTTTCTTTCCTTCCTTCTCTCTCCCCTTGGCTTCTTTTGGATTCCGCCCACAGACATTTCCTTCTAGTGGCTGTCTTTAAGGAGTGTGAATATAGCAAAGTGAAAGACTGTACATTCTGTTCACATTAGCAAAAGCTGGTTTTCTATTCTGAAAAGAATGGAGTATAGACATTCTTTTAATCAGCAGAGTTCCACAAGGGAACAGCCTAATTGTGAACATGGTCAGCTCAGCAATGGCTAAACATTTTAAATAAATATAAAATGTATATTCACATTGCTGTTCTTGTTGGGATGACAGGAAATCTGGCTCCTGGGGGTTGATCTAGGTCACTGACTTGATTCAAATGAAGATGAAACCAACATGGATACACCTTCAAGTGCAACAACCTGACTCATTAGTCAAATTAGACATTTCAATTGAGAACGGCTGAATCCTGTCACATTATGGACTTGTTAAATGTCTGGAAATATTTTCAAATTCCTAGAGATCCCCAAAACCAGAATGTAACCAAATGTCAGTCATTTTTATCCTTAATTTGAAAAATGCTTGCTAATTTGGGCAGAAATTTAACTCATGTGTTTTCAGAATCTCTTACATTTGTCTGATTAAAGCATTGCTTTCGGGAGGGAAATTCAAAAGCAAGATTTTGGAGGGTTTTTTTTGTCATTAACATCCAAATCCAATCAGACTTAGTGAAATTTGGTTGATATAGTTCAAAACTTTTTTTTACCTCAGGCAAAGTAACCAGGAGGGTGATTGTATCAATCTGTCTTCCCATTTTCTGGATGGTAGTTCACTTGAATTGATGATGGCCAGGAATGCAATTGAATTCTGTAGATACAAATCCAGGTTTTCAGTTGAAGGACCATCCATCTGTCATTACTCTAGTATTTCAACATTTTTAAAGAAAATAATAAAAAGAGAAATAACATTCATGCACAGAACAAGGAGGATGATAATAACTAGCAATGCAGGAAAGGAGGGTTAGGGTCAAATGTTGCTTGTTTTCTCTGTGAAGGAGAATAATCTTCAGTTTAGAAAGAGAAGAAGAAAAATGGATTTAAAAAGATGTCATTGCCCTCCTCAAGTCATTGGAAAGAGAAGACATGAAAGGGTTAATATCTTCTTGACCCATGCTCGGGTACTGAAAGAACTAGCTGATGTGATTATTGAGCCACTATTGGTGATTTCTGAGAGATGATGGAGAAGAGCCAGAGGACTAATGGAGGGCTAATGTTCCAATGTTTAAGAAATGTAGAAGAATGGAATTTGCAAACTATAGAACAGTTCCTGCTTAAATTCTGGAATGTCTTATTGAAAAAGATGTATGGTAATAATACAAAAAAGGAAGAAGCCATTGCAATGAGTAAGCATGGGCTCATCAAGGAGATATTACGGCACACTAAGCTCATTTCTTTCTTTTTCTTTTGTTTTTGACAAGGTTAGTCAGGCAGAAAAGGAGAATTCTTTTGATAATTTGATGAAATTTTAGGAAAGCCCATGATGAATCTTCTCTTGCTGTTTTATGTTTTGTGTTTCTATATATGTTTTATATGTGTATTTATTGATATAAATATGTAGACTAGACAACTTTATGGACTCAAAAATGTTGAAGGGATAGGCACTAGATGGTTGAAATTCAGTTGAGAGGGTGTCTCTACTAGAGTTCTTCAGTGATTTCTTTTTTCTTGGTCCTGTGCTATATATATTTTTCAATGACTAAGGTAAAAACATAGATGACATGTTTATCAAATTTTAATGTGGCAGAAATCTGGGAGTAATGCCATCTAACGAATGAATAAAAGAGTTGTTATTAAAAATACTTAACTGACTAGAAACTAGATAAAACTTAGTAAGATTCATTTCAATATAGACAAATATAAAATCTTGCACTTAGATTAAAAAGCATCAGCCCCTATAAGTACAAGATGACTAGGGAAATCCAAGAAATAAACAGCCAAGGATATTTATGGGCTGCAATCCAACTACAAGTCAACAACACAGAGAAAAGAATGAGACAATAAGCTCAGGTTATAGTGAATAGAACATTATACTGACCACAGAGGTGATGGGCGCTTGTTACTTTGCTCTTTTCTTCCCACAGCTGGACTAGTCTTTTCAGTTGTCCATACGTTTCCCATTTGAGGAAGAACTTAATATCTAGAGTAAATGGAGAGGAATCTGAGAGAACTGGAGTTTCATCCCAGGATCCTTTGAAGGACTGGTGGTGTTTAATGTAAAGAAGAGAAGACTTAGGAAGGGCATCATCGATGTCTTCAAATATCTGAAAGGCTATTATGGGGAAGGGACATTTGCCTTGTTCTTTTTGACACCAGAAGGCAGAAATAGGTGCAATGTGTGGGAATTTCAGAGCGGGAGATTTAGATTTGATATAAAGGGAAAAATCTCTGCCAAATAGTATTGTATAGCCAGGTGGTTATGTGGACCTGAAATGGGTTGATAGCAATAGGAATGAAAAGCAATGCTTGTAATCCAGAGACACTGAGGGGTGACTTATTTATCATTTGGATATTAGTCCTAAGATAGAGAAAAGTTAAAACATGGACATAAAGTTTTGAGCCTAGGTAAATGTAATAGTGGCTCTAGGAGCAACAGAAATACGTGAGTTGGGAGGAAAAGCTTGTTTCTTGGTCCGGGTTGCACAGAATCTCTGTCTTTCCTGCAATGTACTCTTCTCACATCTGTCTCCTAGAATCCTCTAATGCCCTGGAATGCTCAGTTAAAGGCCACATCCTAAATGAAACTTTTACTGATTCTTTTCCCCTCACCTCTAGGGATACATGTGTTTCCATCCCCAAAATTTAGCTTTTGTGTATTTTTAATGTATAGCATATAGTTTCATTTCTATATGTTGTCTTCCCTGATGGAAGGCAAGTTTCTTGAATATAGTAGCTATGTGACCATGGGCAAATTATTTAACTTATCTAAGTCCTAGATTTTTGATCTTTCAGGTGGAAATAATCATATCTGTTGTGACTAACTCACAGTGATATTGCCAGGCTTCAATGAGATAATGTATGCAAAGAGCACACAGTGCTTTACAAATGCCTGGATTTGCCGGTATTCTGTATCTCTTCATTTCTCACTGTTCAATAACAAAGAAAGGGAAGGGAACAGTAAGTTATACGGCACCTATGTGCAGGCACCATGCTAAGTGCTTTACAAATATCATCTCATGGAATACTGTTGTGCTATAAGAAATAACAATCAGGATGCTCTCAGAAAAACCTAGAAAGACTTCCTTAAACTGATGTAAAGCAAAATAAGCAGAACCATGAAAATGTTTTATGCGGTAATAGCAATATTGTATGATGATCAACTCTGAATGACTTAACTATTCTTAGCAATACAATGACTCGAGACAATTCTGAAGGACTTATGATGAAAAATGCTGTACATCTGTAAAGAAAGTCTGAATGCAGATTGAAGAATACTTTTTCTTTACATACTTTCTTTTATTTCATTTTTTTGGTCTGTTTTTTTTCGCAACATGACTTACAAGAAAATGTGTTTTGCATGATTTTACATGTACAATCTATATCAAATTGATTGCCTTCTCAATGTAGAGGGGAAAAAAAGAGGGAGGGAAATAATTTGGAACTCAAAATTAGAAAAAATGTTAAAATTATTTTTACATATAATTGGGGGGGTAAATACAATATTTATTTTAAAGCAAATATTATCTCATTTAATTCTTGCTACAACCCTGTGAGGCAGATGCTATTATTATAATCATTTTACACCTGATGAAAATGGGGCAAATGAGTTAATTGACTTGCCCAGGGTCACACAGTTCCTAAGTATCTGTGACCAGAATTCAACTCAGGTCTTCCTGATTCCAGATGCAACATTCTATCCCCACCACCACCAGCTGCCTGGTGATCCAGACATGAATAAGAATCAGATAGGATGGACTGACATGGATGGGTTGTAATTCATATCATTAAAACTAGGGCTGATGTCAATGAGATAATACTGAACAATTCATGTACTGTAATTGATTTATGCCACGTATTATTTGTACCATAGGCTATTCCTTATTTTTGTGTCAAATATTTTGTTCTAACTTATAAGGCTGTGAATTTTGGGTACATATGTATCGTATCTGTTGTTAACGACATCCTTCCTGTACAGGTCTAGGATTATAGAGTCATCAATTGAGAGACAGAAGGACCTCAGACATTCCCACACTACTTTATATTAACTAATTTGCACATATTCGCACTTACTGATTTTAGGCTGCATTTTTCTCCATGTGTTGGTGTCTGTTGGCTACACCATTAGAATGTAAATTCCAGGAGAAGAGGATTTGTGCCATTTACTTCATCCTATCACCAGTGGCTGGTACACAGTGCAGGTACCATTAGGAATCATCAGATCTACCTCCCTCATTAGAATCTGAAGTGGAAGGTCTGTGTTAAAAGGCTTTGATAATATTTTAAATTGAGCTTAGTATCTTATATAATCAAACTGTTTTCCAGAAAGGCAAAACAGAAGCATGCAAATTATTTCTTAGAGATTTGGTCTGGGAGTCACAGGGAAAATTGGGAATTGTCTCACTATTCTAGCTTACCCTGTGCCTTCTGTTATGAATGGAAATCATTGACTCTGCCTAGTACCTTTGGCCTGGGAAAGGTCTCCTGTAGGCTGTCCACTTATGCCAGCTTTGTACTCCAAGCCTCTTATTGAAATGTTGTAGAGAAGGCCAGTTTCCAAGAGTAGTACATCATCTTGGTAGCTTTGATGGACTGTCCCTTGTTCCCTCAGCCTTTTATCCTAAGTGTCCATGGGGTGGTCCTATCTTCTCGTGTCTCCCAGTTACCAGGAGTCATGGTCAAAGGGCAGACATCCAGAGCACAGACACTGTGAAGACTGCTTCACTTTTCAAGTCTTACCTGGGACTGAATGAGCTTGACATTGTCTATTGCTGTCCTGGCAGGTACAGTGACCCGGTGTCTATTCTACTCCACTCTTTTATCTCTTTTCATTGTATACATTTCCAAAAAATAAAATAAAATAAAATAAAATAAAATAAAATAAAATAAAAATCAGGGAGAAGTAGTGACCCACTGAACAGCAAGTGGTACTATAAAATAGGGGTTCTGATAACAGCTCTTTCCCAGGATTCTTGTGAGGATTAGATAACACAATTTTTGTAAAGTGCTTAACACAGTGCCTGGCACAAGGTAGGTGTTTTAACAAATACTTTGTGGTGTTGTTGTTGCAAAGTAATCTGTGTACGTAAGGGGGCTATCCTTGATAAAAAATATGAGGAAGAAAGCAATAAGATGTCAGGAACTTTCTCTCCATCAGAAACATCATTACTCACACAGTTAAAGGCATGAAGAATAAAATTTGTTGTTGTTGCTGGCTGAATACCAAAAGAAAAGAAAACAATTCATGGATAAAGTAAAAGCCTTAGAGCTTCTCTTCCATTAAGAAGGGCCCTCATGAATTTCATCTTCTTTTATTCACCCCATTGTACTACATGGTCAAGATTTTTAAGGATGTTATTTTATTTTTCTCAATTACACATGAATCAATTTTTAACATTTATTTTTTATGTATCTTTTTTAGCTACTGGAGTTTATTTTTCTTTTTTAACATTCATTTTTATAAGATTTTGAATTCAAATTATTTTTCCCTCTGTCTTTCTCCTCCTTCCTTTCTAAGACAGTAAGCAATTTCATATAGGTTATATGTGTGCAATCATGTAAAATTCATATTAGTCATGTTGTGAAAGAAGAAACAGCACAAAAGAAAAAAAACTGTGAAAAAATAAGTGAAAATAATATGCTGTGATCCGCATTGAGACTCTCTAAGTTCTTTCTATGACTATGGATAACATTTAACATCATGAGTCTTTTGGAGTTATCTTAGATCACTTTTATTGCTGAGAAGACCTAAATTAATCATAGTTGATCATCACAAAATATTGCTATTATTATGTACAGTGTTCTCCTGGTTATGCTCATTTTACTCAGCATCAGACCATACAAGTGTATACACAATTTGATGACCTTTTGGATATAGTTCCTGCTCTCCAGAATTGTTGGATCAATTTACAACTCCACCAACAATGCATTAGTCTCCCAATTTTCCCACATCTCCAACATTTATCATTTTCCTTTTTTTGTCATATTAGCCAATCTGATAGGTGTGAGATGGTACCTTAGAGTTGTTTTAATTTGCACTTCTCTAATGAATAGTGATTTGAATCATCTTTCATATGACTATAGACAGTTTTCATCTGAAAATTGCCTGTTCATATCTCTTGACCATTTATCAATTGGAAAATGACTTGCATTCTTGTAAATTTGACTCAATTCTCTATACATTTGAGAAATGAGGCTTTTATCAGAGAAACTTTCTGGAAAAAAATTCCAACTTTCTGCTTTCCTTCTAATTGTGATTGCATTGTTTTGTTTGTGCAAAAACATTTTAATTTAATATAATTAAAATGATCAATTTTGTGTCTTATAATGCTCTCCATCACTTGTCTGGTTGTAATTCTTCGCTTTTCCATAGATATGACAGGTAAACTACGCCTTGCTCTCCAAATTTGTTCATGGGATCACCCTTTATTTCTAACTCATGTCCCAAGTTTGTCCTTATCTTGGTATATGATATGAGATGTTGGTCTATACCCAGTTTCTGTCATACTAGTTTCCAGTTTTCCAAGCAGTTTTTGTCAAATAGTGAGTTCTTATCCCAGAAGCTGGATTCTTTTGGTTTAACCAGCAGTAATTACAGTAGTGATTTACTATTTTCTGTCATATTAGCCAATTTGATAGATGGAGGTGGAACCTCGGAGTTGTTCTTATTTACATTTTTCTAATCAATTAATGGCAACATTTTTCGTATAATTATAGGCAGCTTTGACGTCTTCTGTAAACTGCTTGTTCATACACTTTGACAGTTTGTCAATTAGAGAATGATGCATATTCTTATTAATTTAACAAAGTTTTCTATGTATTTGAGAAATGGGCCTTTTGTTGAAAAACGTACTGTAATTTTTTCCCCAGTTTCCTGTTTTCCTTCTAACCTTGGCTGCATTTCTTTTTGTTTATGCAATATCTTTTTTTTAAATTTAATGTAATCAAAATTATCCATTATATATCCTATAATGCTCTCTAGCTCTTATTGGGTCAGAAATTCTTTTCTTCTCCATAGATCAGACAGGTAAAGTATTGCATACTCCCCTAATTTGATTTATGAGATCATCCTTAATTTCTAAATATTTTCACCATTTTGACTTTATTGTGATTTTTGGTGTAAGATGTTTGTCTATACCTAATTTCTGCCAAACTGCTTTTCAGTTGTTCCAACAAATTTTCTCAAATAGTGAATTCTTCTCCCCAAAATGAACAACAACAGCAACAAAACTTGGATCTTTGTGTTTATCAAACACTAGATCATTATGGTCATTAACTTCTATGTATTTTGTACCTATCTATTTCACTGATCAACCACTCTATTACTTAGCAAGTACTACATTATTTTGATGATTACTGCTTTATAATACAGTTTGAGATCTGGTTTTGCTAGGCTACCTTCCTTCACATTTTTTTTTGTTCCTTTGATATTCTTGACCTTTTGTTTTTCATATGAATTCTGATATAAATTTTTTGAGCTCTGTAAAATTATGTTTTGTAGTTTGCTGTGGCACTGAATAAGTAAACTAATTTAGGGAGAAATGTCATTTTTTCAATACATTTGGGATCATGGTTCTGATACCCAGTTTGCTAGCCATTCTTCATAGTTTTGGGTAATTTTCAAATTTGTTAAAAATCTGTTTGATATGTTTTTTATCTATTTGATATCATTTATTCCTGTATCCATGTTATGTATAAAATTTGTGTTTGACAGTAGAGGGCCAAGCGTAGAAACCTGAGTTCTTTTTTGTACAGACTCTGTCAAGGTGAAATTAAAGCTTATACATCAGCTTCTTGAAGCCAGTCTTTCAACCAAATTTAAATCCATCTAATTGAATTATTTTCTATTCTATACATCTTTTTTTCTCTCAAAAGAATATTATGATTTATTTATTGAATGATTTGCTAACCCATAAGGAAACTTGATCTGTAGTACTGCCTTGAACAACCAGTTTAATAACCTTGTCAAGAAAAGAAAATAATCTTAGTCAGGCATAGCATGACCTCTTTTTGATGGTACCTTGCTGACTTGTAATTGTGGCTTTCTTTTCTAGATGGTTGCTTAGCATTGCTTTAATGATCTGTTGTAGAATTCTCTCAGGAACAGAAACTCAGCTCACTAGCCTGTAGTTCTCAGACCATTCTTTTGTGACTCTTTTCTTCACAACTGTGCATAATATTTGCACTTCTGCAGTCTTGTGGAACCTTCCTTGATTTTGATTACCTGTGAAATATAAGTGGCAATGGCTCATCAATTTCATCACTGAGGCCACTGGTTCTGTCAGGTACTTTCTTTAATTAGCCCTGATTTATCAACTTTCCTCCCTTGGGCAGCTGGGGATTTTTGTGTGTTCATCTGGTAGTTGAGTCATAGATTGGCAGTAACAGTTACCACCCTGTGAGTATCTGAGTTTGGTTTCAAGGGAAACTAGGGTTTCTTTTACTGTCTCTAGACAAGTGATTATTTACTTCTACCCCTGCTAAAAAAAAGGGGGGGGGGGACATCATCTCACAAAGTCCATTCAACTTTGGTGAAATTCTAATTGCTAGGAAGTGTTTTTTTCTTTTCATTGCAACAAGCCTAATTTTACTCCTTTACAATTTCTACCTTCAGCGACTAGTTGTATCCTCCAGAGGAACAATTCTAAGCTCTTTTATCTATTTGAAAATTATTGCTTTCTTTCCCTTGAGTTTTCATTACTCCCAAGAAAAAATAGCAAAAACACATACATCCTCAGTTCATTCCACCAAAACCTAATGTTATAGAGTGACTTTAGACATTCTGGTGGCCTGGCTGTGGATGTTGTCTTACTTATTATCACCCTCCCTAAAAGGTGGCACCCAGAACTGAAAACCATATTTCAGATGTGCTTTGACCTGAACAGGGCACATTGGAATCACCATCTTCTTATTAAAGGAAGCTATTTCTTTTAATATAGTCCAAACTCACCTTAACTTTTTGGGTTGCCTTATCATCCCATGGACTCATATTAGTCTAATAATTCACTAAGCCCTGTGGATCTTTTATAAGAATTATTATTGACAATACTATCATTTTGTCCTACAAAGAACTTTATGTATCTTGCCTCATGTTACACTCATGATAACCTTGGGAGATAGGTTCTATTTTTATCCTTCTTTTACAATTAAGTAAACCGAGGCAAACAAAATTCAAGTGACTTGCCAGGGTCACACAGTTAGTGACTGAGGCTAGACTTGTACTCCTAAACAGGAGTCTTCCTGACTTTAATCCTAACACTATCTCCACTGCTCCACCTAGCTGTAGGAATAAAGATTGGGATAGAGAATGGACTTCTGATTCCAACACTATAGGGAACTCCTAGATAAAGAAACTCTTACCAATATGGGTTCATTCTTTCTTTGCAATGCATATTTCTAAAGGGTTGGCTAGGCACTGAGAGATTACATGACTTGCCAGTATGCTAGAGGTAGAATTGACATCAATGTCTTCCTGGCTTCGAGAATGGCTCTCTAACACACCATTCTATCTCTGCACATAGACAGGTATTAGAATTGGACAATAAGTGTGATCCACTCTTGGAGAAGAGAACACCGAGTTCTTTTAATGATCCCTATCAATTGATTAGTACACAACCAACTTTTTCTCTACAATCTTGACTGTGGCAGATAAGAAGGCATAATGTTTCAACTTTGGGCAGATGTATTTGCAAGGTTAACATAACATCCACTGAAAAGTGGCTTACGGAATAATTTGAGAAAAAAATAGTGAGCTGAAAAGGAGGTATGCCATTCATGGACCATGATCAATGGATAAGAGATGGATTGCTGAGTATCATCGGTGCACAGAAAATGCAAATAAATAAACAACAGACAAAAAATCTCAGAGGAAGGCCTGTTTCACATCAGGTAGAACCTTGTCAGGGAGATTATGGATTAGCAGCAGTTAGTATGAATAGGATGAGGAAGAAATGATGGGTTGTTATTTGTGCCAATGAAAACAGTTCCAATGTTGATGGAATCCCAGGTCATTGAAGATGGGAACCATTGAAAGTTAATAAGCAAACTATAAGACCTTTTGTGACGGAGGAGTTTCAAAAATCTTAGCATCATTGGATGATGATGTAAATCATAATTGGCACAAGGGATAGATGACATAATTGTAGAGTCCTTGGGTGACTACTTTGAGGAAAACATTTTTGAGAGGCCTAACTGATGTCATTGCAACACTGAACCATCTCTGGGGTTTCATAAATGTGAAGTTCTTTGGAATGATAGAGATTACAGATCATCTAGTTACGCTGAGCTGTAGGCTTATCCTCTAAGAGTCTGGCACATTTCTTCCTGGATTTGCCACATGGGGTCTGAACAATGTGCTGAAGATATTCCTTAAATTATACTGATCTCACAAGGGTACCAACAAGATTCTCTGACTGTCTGACTGCCCTCCCTTGCCCATGGTACATGACATCTCATTTTGTCCCTCTATAATAATTTCTTCATGATATCTTTTATTCTTTTAGTAAATTAATACAAATAAATACCAGTATGTTAGTAAAATTGTCAGTCTTATTGTAGAGCTGGTGTGATATTAAGGATAAAACACTGGAAATAAAGTTAGAAAGGCCTAAATTCAAATTCGCTATTTGATAGTTATGACCTGTGAGATCCTCTATCTGTCTGTTAACTCCCTAAGATTTACCTACTGAATCACAGAAATACTGTGGTGTGCCTTAGTGGGAGGACTGGAGTCCACTTTGTTAAGTAAATCACAAGTTTGATTTCTTTGAGTTCTTGCCTGGGACCACCAGTTAAGGACTGTCCAGGCCACCCATTGACCCATCTCTTCCAGTTCCACTTCTGACTCTCTGGACCCTTTCATCTTACTCCACTCCGATGCCCCCCACCCACACCACTTCCACTTCCCTTTTATGTATTGTCTTTTTTCATTAGAATATAAGCTCATTGAGGGGAGGAATTGTCTTTTATATATATTTGTATTTACTGTACTTAGCAAAGAGTCTTTAGTTAATGTTTAATAAATGCTTCTTCTATCTATCTTTCATTATTTCATATTCAAGGAAAGTGGGAGGCTCAGATTTGCAATGTCAAAGCATTGGTAGTTAAGGGAAAAGATTGAATCTAGTTGTTTGGAGTGGGGTTTCTGGAAGTGGGAGGGTGCATTCTCTATTGGATTCATAGAATAACCTAAGGTTCTTAAAAAAAGGAAATGACTCACAACAAATAAAGACCCAAGGTAGGCACTGTCTTTGGCTTCATAATTGCACCATAACTACAAAAGAATGGCACCTTATAAAATAGCATTGCCTTTATTTGGGAGTACGGCCCTCTTAAAAGAGACACATTGGGCCACATTTGAGGTGGGAGCAGCTAAGATGATATAAAGCTTGGGGAAATACAGATTGTTTAGAAAACCTCTGGGTAGTAGGCAAACATTGTGCTTAAAACAGCACGGAAAAGGCATGTCTGCTGCCAGACATAATAGACCAGACACAGTGCAAACAACTAGTTATTCTCCCTAGTCAACAAACTCAGGGGGAAAAAGTCCAAATTTAGGACAGAAGTGGATGACAGTAAGTGCATTCAGCCTGTTGATGGCCCAAGTTGTCAAGGAGGTTGGTTTAAGCCTCACTGTCATAAGCCTCAAAACAAGGTAGCCATCAATTGGGCGGATGGTTGCTTGTTTGGGGAAGGATGCAGTGAAGCTTGACATCTGGCAAAGGAGATGGGAACACTGATCCAGGAGATTTCCCCTCTGGCTTGAATGATTCTCTCATTGACTACTGCATGAATGCTCCTTATCTGACATCCGTCGGAACCATAGCTCTTGTAAGTCAGTGTTTCCTAAGGCAGCATTCGTCTAAGAGAGCACTGGATTTGCTGAACAGGTTCTTTTGTTTGTTATTGTTGTTTTTGTTTCTTGAGTCTGAGAGACTGAAACTATAATTGGGGGAGCTGTGTGGAGGAAGACATTTGTAGTTGGACTGGGGGAGGAATTTTTAACGAAGAGAACAAGGCTCTGCCTTTGTCAATATAAACGATCGTTTTGAGGACTCAAATCATCACCTTTCCTTATGGCTTAAGCAAGTTGGTGCTGAAACCAGCTTTTGTTTGCAGGGTGCAATTATCTAGACAATCTATCTCTGGCTTAATTGGAGTTGACTGCATATAATGAAATATAGCAAAGATTACAGTGATAAGATTTTTTAACTTAAATCTCACAAAATGAAAGATGGTCATTTTGCATCCCCCAGCTAAGCGAGGGTCATTTTTTTAGGGATTTTCAAGTCTTAATACACTGGCTGGCAATTAAATGAAGAATGAAATTATAGGCTGATAGCCATCGGATCTTGTTTAATGGGTTCTATTCTGTATTTGCCCTTCTTTTTGCAGTGATTATACTGTATGTGGGAAACATTCAGCCTTCATCTCTACCTTTCGCACTAGAGGCAATTGCTATCAAACAGCAGATAAAAGAGCAGGAGAACAAGCTCTTTTTTAAAGTTTTTGCCTCTAATGAGTTTGCAAAATCTGCAGTGTCCACTGCTGACGGAGTCTCCAGCAGAGGATTTGCTCACTGTCTCATTAGGCAAACAGTAAGTAGTGAGAGCAATGACCAGAAAGTAGCAACGATAATAACAACAAATCAGACATGGAGGAAAACAACAAAAACAGCTCCATGATTGGGAAGTTAGTGATGGGAGCTCTCCAAACACATCCGAGAAGAGAGTGCCATAGAGATGTGACACTGGGGGATGAGGGGAGGGTGGTGAGCTAGAGCCACACTGGAGAGGAGTAGAGAGGATGAAGGGGGAGAGATGGGGCTGGAGTGACCTCACTGTTCATGTCATCAGAGCAAGCGTGGGACACACAACTCTGGGGAGGCACTGGCACAAGCCATGTCTCAGGAGCTGCTAGCTGGTACGTAAAGGGCCTGAGAAAGAGCTGGTTAGTTCAGATATGCCAAGATGGGATTGGGCAGCTCATCAGAATTAGACAGTTGTTTTATGCCTCTGTGATTCTTGAATTTGTGCATTTCTCATTTAGTAAAACAACAAAACCCAGCATATTTCTAGGTTAGCTCAAGCCTTCTATGTGATTGTAGCTCTAACACCCAACCAACAAAGAACTGATTTACCTTTTCATCTCCCTTGTTTTTTCAATACCAGGTAGGCACATTCAGAAATATTGGCTTAGCTGTCAGAAAGAGGCCATTGCTTGTGCACTTTCCCGTCTTCTGAGACCAAAGCACATCTTACTTCCGGGAGTTACTGTTTGACACTACTTCTCCTCCTGATGTATTTGGGATAAAAGAAACAAACGGAAAAATCTAAATGAAAAATAGGTGGAAAGTGATTAGTATTTTCTAGCAAAAATTCACTTCAGGTGTATGAATTCAGACCTATTGTGCCCTATACATTTACAAATATAAATAAAAGCAAATTTCAAAGATGATGTGTTCCTCTGTAGTCAGCCTTGAATAAATGATTCACAATTAAGCGCCTGATTCAGTAGACCTTAGATAGAATATTTTTTTGTTTCCTCATCCCTGCTGACACCTTTCCAACAATTCGTTAACCCCACAAATGAAATTAATAAACATATGATATTTCTTTAACATCAAAACACTTTGCTTCTTCTTTATACGTCAATCACATTTCAGAAGCCCTCCCAAGGACCTGTTTAAATAATGATTATGGGATTAACAGGGGATATGATTTAACATGGTTACTTCAGACCCCAATAATCATTGTCTAAAAATGATAGCAGACACACAAACACACACACACACCACTTTTCAAATGAGAGAAGTAGCTTTGGAGCAGAACAGAGAAGACGAAAGTGGTTTCCCTAGGAACAAGACATCTTACAGCAGCCCCTCCTTCCATTTCAGGGTTTCTTTTCAGAGTCCTGGTGTGCATGTTCGCTTGCATGGAAAAGCCCACATTGTTTGACAGTGTTGTCAGCCAATCTGAAGCAGGAAGAGAAAATGACCAAGATGGCAATGCACGTACATTGTCAGGAAGGCAGTGACATGGGGACATTTGGAAAGTGCTATATTAACACGGTGCCCTCCACCACAAGGCCTTTAAAGTACAACCCATTTGTAAGAAAGCATAGTTGGGGTTTTGTTTACACTCTAATACATGAGGTCCGGGGGGAAGGATGCTGGGGCACTTGTAGCTGAGTGCTTATTTGAATGCCTTTCAGGCAGACAAGCTGGCAAGGCCTGGCCTGGCAGCTGCAGGTCACTGTGCTTGGCAGGAGCCTTTGTTGCACAATCAAACTTAGCTGGTGAGATAATGGGGACTTACAGCAACTTAACTGTGGGGGAGCTTATGGACATCTATCAAGCTAGGTTAATGGTGGGTGAACAGAAAATGGTTTAAGGTAATTTCCTAAAAGGCAAGCTACAGTAGGCCCTCTATTTACATAATGTAGTAGGCTACATTAAAAGATTTAATTTTTGTGGCCACATACACATTTTCTTGTGATTTCTTTTGTATCCTTTAGGGAAATTAGGCACTGCAAAATGATCTCCTGGAGACTGCTTGGGTGGACCAATGGAATTAAATGGCGTTTGGCATTTGGGCTTTGCTTGGAGGAGTATGTCTTATTCTCTCGCATTCAATTGACCTAACTATCTGGCATAAGGTCAAAAAAGTTATGAAACTGGTTGTGACTATGAGTCATTGGTAGGGCAAGTCGCAAAAGTCAGGGCGGATGAATAGGACCCATGGTCCTGTTATAGGAAACTGTCCATCCAGTCCTATTTATAATAGTTTTTAGATAGGAAACTGTGACTTGACCCTGAATACAACAAAATCTCAATTTTCAGGAGCTAAAAGTAATTATGGAAACACAAAGAATTAAGGAGGACAAATGTATTTATGTTAAATCTAGAATATCTGCTACAAGCTAAAATAATTTGGGGTATTAAAAAAGAAAAAAGTATTTACTTAATATATATGTGTGTATATACGTAAATGTGTATACGTGTGTACACATACCCTTTGCATAAAGTCACTTGCACATTGTCTTGCCAATTAGACTGTTAGCTCTTTGGGGACAAAAAAGAGTTTTTTTTTTCTTACTTTCTTTGTATGCCTAGAGTTTAGCACATTGACTTTAGCAAATAGTTAATATTTAGCGAATGCTTTTTGACTTGATTTCTGACCAATGAAACAAAATAATTCATTGAGATATACCTTTGAGAGGTGTTGCTGATGTGATCTAAACAGTGGATTCATCAGTTTGGGAACTTCTAGTGTGGAAATATGATCCATTTCTGAAGATCAATTCATCTGTGACATTGAGAATTTCTAGAGAGATAAAGGGGTAAAGTAATCTTTCAATGATGGTATAGTTATTTTGTGTTCATATGGGGATAGAATCCGCGATTAGCCCAAGGTTCATCATCTATCCATTATATCATGCTATCTTAATGTTACAAACTGAACAAGATGGTGGCATTCCATTATTTGCATGTTTCATTTATTCATAGAGCATTCTAGATCTATATTGAAACAGAGTCCTCAACAAATCACAAGTAGTGTTCTAGCATAATGGTGCTACTGATCATGCTGATTTCTTTCAGCGTCTAATAATACCTATATTGGGATAAGCCTCTAGTAATGGATATTTTAATGAACTGAATGAGGTGTTAAAGATTCTGAGTATGATTTCTCCTATCTCAAAAGAAAAATCATCGTCCTTATCACCAGATTCAGAGAATTCTGATCTCCTTTCCTCTAAGCACCAAGGAGGAGTGAATTACCAAATTGGTGATTTTGATTGACTATAGGGAGCTCCTGGACAGAAACGCCCGTACCAATTCAGAGTGGTGCCTTCAGTTTATCATATTATAGAGTTGCCTAAGAGGTCAAATGGCTTGCTTAGGGTTACAGAACTAGAATGTAGTAGAAGAGGGATTTGAAACTGGACTTTCTTGACACCAAGGATGACTACACATTCAATAAACTTACTTCATTGTGTTATGAAATCCTTGGGAAATGATTATATTTCTGTTAGTTCTGCCTACCTGACTAGATTATAAATTTATTTATGTCTATTATTATTTTGCACACAGATATATATTCATACATATATTCATACTTGTATGCATATGTACACACACATGAACACATATATCAGAATTCTAGAAATATATTATATACTTATAAAATCTCCTGATGTTAGAAAGGGAAAAAAAAAATATCAAATCTCCCTTCTAAAGGTAGAAACTTTAACATAGAATCACAGACCTTAAATTGGAAGGAACCTCAGCCATCCTCTAAGCCCACCCCTACCTGAAAGGAGGTCCCCTGATAGCACGCTTCACAAGCGATCATTCAAATGGTTCACAAACTCAGGAGACAAGCTATTGAGAACATTTCTCAGAAGTTGTGTTAAATGTCCATTGAGGCTCTTTAAAACTCTGGAATTTTCCGTGATCCCATTTGATTCTTGGCTGGCTCCTGCTTTGAATAAAAAAAGTCAATTAATCAATCAATCAATATATTAACCACATGATATATTTTGGGGATTGTACCAGGTTTAGCAGGGAGGCTAACAAGACAAAGGGACAACAGTGAGACTCCTACCATCAGAAAGTTTACGTTCCAATCAGAAAGGCAACGTGGACATGTAGAGGTACACATGAAACACACGCAGGGAACTTTAGAGGGCAAGGGAGTAGCATGTAGGGGTAACAGGAAGACGAAATCATGAAACTTCAACTTCAACTGTGGCTCAAAGGAATTCCAGTATCTCAGGAGACAGGCATTGGGAGGGAGAGACTCCAAGGCATTCGATTGGCACAGAGCACTTGTAAAGTCCATATCGGTATCAATTCTGACCTAAAGCAAAGGGACTAACTTTATGAGGAGGAGGAATAAAAGCTGACATGTGTAGTAAGGGAAGTCTTTCAAAAAAAATGATAAGGGAGAGAAGTCATTCAAGGGGAATTTTTTGAAGAAGGGTACAGAGGCAAGCCAGTTGAGGTCCAGAGTGGAAGATGGCAAATGACCAGAATGGCTGGGACCAAAAGTAGTAGCAGTAATAGCTCACATTTATATACTGCTTTACCATTTACAAAGAGCACCACGTGTCTCAGCTGATCCTCAAACAAAGCTGTGAGATAGATGCTGTCATTATCCCCGTTTTATAAATGAGGACACTGAACTTCAGAGACCTCATGTGACCTGGTCAAAGTCACTCCAGGATCCAAGTCAACATCTGAACTTGGATTTTCCCTACATGGACATTAGAACTCTGTCTACATGCCCCACAGCTGAAGAGTGCTGCTGGGATTCCATGGCCGAGAGAGTAAGATAGCCTTGAATAGCTGTCTCAGAGAAGGCTGAATACTTGTTTCTGAGGGACAGTTGAAGAGTAGAAGGGGAGCTACAATATCACAACATTAAATGGGCTCTGATTTGGCCACCCTGTGCTTGTCATTTCTGAATAAGGATCCATTCTATCCCCAAGTGGTGATGCAGCCTTCATTGGAGTCCTATAGGAAACCCCCTCTTTTCTGGGGCAGCTGACTCTACTTGGGCACAGTTTGAGTTCTTGGCAATTGGTTTCCTCAGATTTAGCCAAAATCGAACTCTCTCAATATTCACCCAATTATCCTAGCTCTGTCTTCTGCAGACGAGCAGCTTAAATACTCAAATCCACCTAACAGCTTTTAAATACAGGCAGATAATTATCATCATGACCCTGCTGCCCACCAGGGCCACTTCTTAAACTTAGTCTCATCCCCATTCTGCCTACTTCCTCTGAATTCTCCTCATGTTATCAGCTTCACTGAGGAAATATGGACCCCAGAACTGAGCACAATTCTCTACCGTGCTCTCAATGTTGTCTTTGAAGCATCTCATTTACATGCTGCCTATTCTCCAACCATCATCACCATCTCGTGCTCTGTCCCAAGATCATCTAGATCTCATTGGCAGGCTTATACCTTATCTTGCTGGGATGCAGGCCTCCATGTCACTTCCCAGCTCTTTCCTCACTGTACCATCATATGAGTATCCTCTCTCCTTCTTTGTCCCCTTTGCCTGCTATCTTCCTCCCATAGAACCTAAGCTTCTGGAGGGTGTGGACTATTTTGCTTGCTTATATTTGTATCTTTCACAGTTATCATAGTCCCAAGTATGTTGCAAGTAGTTCAAAATGATATATCTGTCTGTCTGTCGATGCATCTATCTATCTATATATCTATGTATCTATCTGTCGATGCATCTATGTCTCTATCTGGGATTGTCTATTTTTCAATCAATCAACTATCTGTCTATCTAGGATATTGTTTTCTTCCTTCCTTCCTTCCTTCCTTGCTTGCTTCCTCCTTTCCTCCTTGGCAAGTTCCCTCCCTCCCTTCTTTCTTTGCTTCCTCCTCTCGCTAGCTCCCTTTCTCCTTCTCTTCTTTCTTTCATTTCTTCCTTTCTATCTATCTATCTCTATGCCTAGACTAGAGTAGAAGGCTATGATCAAATTATGAATTGAGACACTTGTTTTAAATACCTACTATATGAGATGCACTTTGCGTAGTTCTGGGGCAAAAAAGATGAAATGAAACAATCCCTTCCATCAAAGAACTTAAATTCTTTCAGGATAGATAATATATGTATGTGCATACTAAGCATGTGCAGAATATAATAATAATATTTGCTTGGTTGTTGTCCTTTCTTCTCAAAGAGCAATGTCATCACTATGTCAGAGTCAAGTTTCAGTGTGTCCGACTGTGGCTGATTAGACTAATACAAGCTTGGAATGCTCTACCACAGGTTGGGCACAAATAGTCCATGTGAACATTTGAGGTGGATTCTCTGAATGTGTGCACTGTGTGTGTGTGTGTGTGTGTGTGAGCGCGCGTGTGTGTGTGTGTGTGCATGTGTGTGTGTGTGTTTAGCTACTTCAATTCTACTTTGCTCATAGAGCACAGCCTGATGAGGGCACACCATGCTGGCTGGTGGTACTGTGCCAGTGTCTCTCATGTCTCACAATCAGTTCCAAAGTTCTTAAGCGGGACCTTGGGAATGTGCTTGTATAGCTTCTTCTGACCACCGTGTGAGTGCTTGCCCTGTGTGAGTTCTTCTTAAAATAGTTTTTAGGCAAGTGGACATTTGACATTCGATCAATGTGGCCAGCCCATCACAGCTGCACTCTCTGAAGCAGAGTTAGAATGTTTGGCAGTTCAGTTCGAGAAAGGACCTCAGTGTTTGGTATCCTATCCTGCTAGGTGATCTTCAGAATCTCCCTAAGACAATTCAAATGGAAGTGTTTCAGTTTCCTGGCATGAGCTGATATATTGTCTAGGTTTTATAAGCATACAACCAAGTCAGCACAACAGCTCTGTAGACCTTCATTTTGGTAGTCAGTCTAATACCTCTTCTCTCCCACACTTTCCTTCGGAGCCTCTCAAACACTGAGCTAGTTCTGGCAATGCATGTGTCAACCTCATTATCCCTGGAAAGTATACTGCCAAGGTAAGTGAACTTATCCACAGCATTCAAAACTTCTCCATTTGCTGTAACCAATGGTTCCATACATGTGTGGTGTGGTGCTGGCTGATGGAGTACCTATGTTTTCTTGGTGTTGTTAGGCCAAAATTAGCCTAAGCAGCAGAAAGAGATCCATACTTTGCTTCAGGGGCTGCATCGAGTTCACAATCATCTGCTAACCATGCCCCAACACTCATCCACTTTGGTCTTGGCTTGCAGTCTTTTCAAGTTGAAGAATTTACCATCAGTGTGGTAGCTGACCTTGATGCCTTGCTCATCTTCATTGAAGGCATTTGACAACATGGCTGCAAAGATCGTGCTAAAAAGTCTGGGAGCAAGCACACAGCCTTGTTTCACTCCATTGGTATATGAGAAAGCATGAGAGCATTGCCCATTATCCAGAACCCAGGCAAGAATGTTTTTATGAAATTGACGTACAATACTGATGGACTTCTCTGGGCAACCAGACTTCCGCATCATTTTTTATAAGCCCTCATGAATGACTGTATAATAATAACAATAATGATGATGATAATAATAATAATAATAGCAGCTAACATCTTTGCAAAGGTTTTTGCACCTATTACATTCAATTTTCACAACAACACTTTGAGTTAGATCCTAAATGATCCTAATTTTACGGATGAAAAATCTGAGGTTGAGAAAAAAAAATCAGACTTGCCCAGAATTCCACAGCTAGGAAATTTCTATGGAAGGATTTGAAGTCAGAGCTTCTTGCCTGCAAGTCCAATATACTCCCCACTATGGCAGCTGGCAGTCAGGGTATGCTCAGACTTGCCCTTCCTTGTATGAAATGTGTGTCGCTATGTTCTTCTTGCTGTTTATTAACCACATGGGAGCTTTGAGACTGGCTCAAAGCCTTTGCTACGGATACAAAATACATAATAATAGGACTAAAATGGAAGCAAATAACAACAGAGCTAATCAAGAGAGAAATTATATAAGAGGCAACAGCAATTTCCCTATTCTGATCACTTTTATTTTCTTAAGAGATGTGAAGACTAAATTAGCTATTAAAAAAAGAAAAAAAATCTCTCTTACCACTATTACCTCATACTGACCTTGAAGGCTATGGGACACCCCTTCTGGTTTTTTTTTCAGATGAACTGCTGTTTAGCCATGCCTCTATCATCTTGTTGGGAAGGACTACATAGGTTTCTATGTGGCTGCAGTATAGATGACATGTGGTCAGACAAGGCAAATCATTCTGCTTCCCCCTTTACAACTGGGGCAATAGTCCTGTGCTACTGTCCAAAGATCTTAAATTTGGAAAATGTAGAAGAGACAAAGCCCTGTACCATGATGGGAGAAGGGATTCCTTGCAGAACTTCTATGGCCTAATTGTGTCACTGCCAGTCTGAGCTAATGAGACCCTCCAGCTGCTCTCTCGGCCTTGGTCGTCTGGGCATCTATGGACATTGGAATCAATGACATTTGCCCCCATACTCCCAAAGCTCAGTGTAGAGAAGGAACTGCACAGGCCTAGCTCCAATTTGCTGGGAACAGAGATGGTTATGCTGAGATACTGACTTGGAAAACTTTGGGGGCCAGATCTTGGCTCAGGGCACTGTGGCTGAGGGAACGGGAAGAGCAAAGAAAATGCCAACCTCCCTTTCCCCCCAAATTTCTGGGGGATTGAATTGAAGAGCAAATGAGAGTGCTGTTGTTTAAGCTATATTTCTCAACATACTTGGTTTTTCATCATCTACATTTTTTAATGCATTGCCCTTCCTTCCCCTCCCCCAAAAAGTCATCCCTTAAAACAAAGATTCAATCAGAAGGGAAAAGAGGAGTTTCACAAAAGTAAACACCTCTTTATAAAAGTCTGTCATTATCTAGAGTGTATCAGATCTGCAGTCTCTCACCTCTGTGACTAATGGAAGGAGAAAGCACCTTTCCATATTTTATCATATTTATCATTTAATTAAACTAAACTAACTGCTAGGAGAGGAAGGTTCTAGGTTCACAGCATCTAGATTGATATCTTGAAAGGAAGGATGTAAATGGCCATTTGCGATAGAACTCAAACTAAGGTATTTTGTGGACACACACACATGCCTTCAGACTAAGAAGCCAGTGCAATCTGATGTAGATTGGGAGTCCAAAGGGTGAGTGATGACGAGCTGTGCTAAAGGTCTGGATTTAAAGAATAGCAAATATTCAAACTAATACCAGTACCCGCATTTGCATCTGTCCCTGTGAACACTGACTTCTTAGACCAGACAAGATTTGAAACTGTTAGGAAATATTTTCAAATCTAACTCTATCATCTAATTCTCTTGTTTTGTGTCGTTTGCAAGTTTGACTTGGAGTCAGAAAGTATAGGTTCAAATCCCAGGTCTGCTACATGCTGCTTTAATGTAGAAGGGTGAGGGGATTGATTAAGAAAGCTACCAAGCAATCACCCCATCCCACTTAACCATTATACCTTTATCAGTTAAGAACATATCTTGATGTTACCTAGATCTTAGCAAAGGTGGGTTCCCTCCAGTTTTCAATGCTATAACCAAAATCTTGGTTTAATTTGGTAGAATATAGAGGGCTGCTGAAAGACTTTCACTAGGAAATGACTGAATAAGATCTATCCGCTAAGAAATTTTATTTGTCAGTGATGCTAAAGTTGAATTACAGGGATGGGGGAAGAATAGAGGTGAGGAAGCCAGTGGTCATAACTATGGTATGTGACAAAATGATAGCATATATGAGGGTGGTGACAGAAAAAGAAATGACAGCCTTTATGAAGGAGAATATGTCAGAGATGCTACAAAGGTAGAATCAATAGCAACTTGTAATTAGCTAACATGTAAGTTGACAGAGAGTCAAAAATAAAACCAAGGTTTCAAATATAGGTGATGGAATGGGAAATGTGGTAAATTGGACATGAATAGGGATGTCACAAGGAGAGAAGGTTTGGGATAAAATCTAATAAAGTCACTTTTAGACAGGTATTTGAGGTATCACAATGGGAAGTTTGGTTGTAGAACTCAGGAGAGTAGGCAAATCTGGAGATATAAATTTGAGAATCATCTTCACAGTGGTTATATTTCAAACTTGAAAGTGTATTCCTAATCAAATCTAAATGAGATACCTAATCAATGAAGATTTATTAAGAGCCTTCTGTGTGTTACATAACATGTTATGTGTTAGTGATAGAAAGACAAAAATTAAAAATAAAATCTTTGCTGTCAAGGACCTTATATTCTATCAGGGAAATGAATACAAACATGTATAATCATATACAAAACAAAGCATCATTTCGTCATTGTGTGTATGTGTGTGTTTGTGTGTGTGTCTGTGTGTGTGTGTGTGTTGTATAAAATAACTCAAGGGTACACAGCCAGTGAAGGAGCAAGTCAAGATTCGAATCCAGGCCTTAAATCAAACCTGGTGTGTTTCTGCTCTTCCACAATTCTCTCCTACCAACCCTTGGGATGAGGGTGTTACACTTAATGAACTATTTAATGTTCTATTTCAAGCCTTATAAAATCCTTTTCTCCTAGAGCAAAGTAAACTATTATCATAGCTTTTCCATCTTATAGATATCCAAATTAAGGGTCAGAAGTTATTACTTTCTCAAAGTTTCAAGCTAGTAAATACGTAACATGGCCTCAGGCTGAGTATCCTGCCTCACCCTCATCTTTGTGGACTCACATCTCTTTCTCAGGGCTTCTGACGATGGCTGCCCTCAAGAGTTTAGGGTCAACCCTCAGGGCTTAGGTGTTTGTATAGTACTATCATTCATGAGCCCCACTCTGGTAGCTCCTCAATACAGATTAACCAGTTAATATAAATTAACAAGTCAATCTAAGTTTTCGAAAGTTGTAAACATGTTGCAAAGAGGTAACTCACAGGCCCTGGTTGAATAGAATTCCTCCTCCCATGACTGTGGAATCCTAATAAAGTTGTGCTTATATGTGGTTTGTCTCTGCTGAGTTCTAAGGGTTGGAGCTTTGTAGAATTTGAAATCTGCCTTTCCTTGGTGTGTCTAACTCAACATTGACTCCTAGCTCAGCCACTGTTGTGCTGAAGAAACTTTTATTGATGACAGTGAGTTCTTATTTTCTTACCTTTTAAAATTCACAAGCATCCATCGTCTGATCACAGAGCATAGGAGAGCAGACAAGGACTCCCTCCAATCAAGTGATTTCCTCTCAGGTCTTTAGCTGGAGGTATTTAATCACTAGGTTCACCTGCTATTAGAATGTGGCATTTCAAACTGACTTCTTGTTTTATCCAATTCCCATAGGGCATGCCTGATTCTCTTCAACTTAGTACAACACATTTCCTCTTCTTATTCAATGTACACCTAAGATACACTTTTGCTTGACTGTTTTTTTTTAAATTAAATTTATTTTATTTTCAGTTCCAAACTGTCTTCTCCTATTCACTCCCCCCATCTAAGACGTCTAGCAATTGTTCACACCCAGTTTATACCCTTGCCTTACTGCCTCTGTAACTCAGCTAAAGAGTCATTCTTACCTAATAAACGTACCAGGGCTTAAAGGATCCTGTGATTGAGGGATTAGGACATTCCCTTCACACATTTTATACGTACAATCTGACCCAGGCAGTCTGATTGCACATCCTCTGCTTTTTATGCCTCTCTATACCAAATACTTTTCTGATTAAGCTTCAGAAGTCAAACTTGCTATATATCCTAACCATTTCATTGTTGTTGAAATTATTGAAGTTTGCCTAATTCTTCACGCTCCCATTTAGAGTTTTCTTTGCAAAGATACTGGAGTGGTTTTTCGTTTCCTTCTCCAGCTCATTTTAGAGATGAGGAAACTGAGAGAAATGGAGTTGTCGCTTTCCCACGATCACACAACTAGGAAGTGTCTGAGGCTGGATTTGAACTCAGATTTTCCTGACTCCAGACCTGGAGCTTTGTCCCCTCCTGAAGGAGAAGCTGATGTTTAGCTCACCTTCCCAAAGGCAGGAACAAGCTCCGTAGTTAATAGCTCTGAGTATTTTTCTGTGGACAGATTCCAATAATGCCGATTAAATGACTGATTATCTCCATGACTGAGGTGACCTTGACTCTCTTGAACTTTGAGAATATGGAGAACAACACAGTCAGCATAAGTGCTTAATTCTTACCAAAGAGTGAGCCTGACTGCATCTTCTGCCAGCCCATTGCAGTCAGGATTCTGACCTCTGGTGCAAAACAGTAGAATGTTTCTGGAGTTGTAACCATTAAACTGGCATACTGTCTTTTCTCCTAAAAGCACAAGTCACTAATTTGCTCCTATATTACAGGGAATGAAGTAGTGCAGAGAGTATAGAGTGGCTGTCCTAGAGTTAGGAAGATCTGAATTCAAATCAAGTCTTAAACTTTACTAGCTGAGAGACTGAGGACAAATTACTTAACCTCTGTCTGTCTCAGTTTCATCATCTATAAAATGGTGATTATAATAGCATCTACCTCCCAGAGTTGTTGTGAAGATGGAAAGAGATAATATTTGAAAAGTAATTTGCAAACCTTAAAGCCCTATTTCAATACTATCTCATCATCAATGCCCCCACCGCCATCACCATCATCATCATCATCATCATCATCACCATCTTCATCATCATCATCATCATCATCATCATTATCAATTTCTTTTTTTCTAAATCAGTAAGTATTTTAAAATGTTAGCTGCATTAAAGAAGCAGGAGATAGAAACAAACATAGACTCTGGGGTAAAATACAACAGACAATGATAAGAGCAACCCCAACAAGTATAATGTAATGATTTTAAAAAAAAAGGAAGTGCAGAGATGAGTAAACCATCACTGACACATAGAGTGATGAAGGCGTTTCAGGCCCCACTCCGGAATTAGTTTGAATGCTAAACTTGATGTGAATGATATTGTCCCAACTGATCGAATACCAAAATACCATGAGACGTAGGAGCAACAGGGCATAGTGGATAGAAAGATGACCTTGGCATCAGGAACACTGGGGCCTGAGTTATGCCTCTGACCCTTCGATGTTAGGTAACCAGAGTCTACTTACTTAAACTCTCATTGCCCAAGACATCTCCTTAAGTGAAGTTTCAGATAATTTGTTCTTCCACATAAATGGAGGAAAGTTCTAAAACAGGAATTTCCTATCTGGTTTAAATTACAGACCCATACAAAGACAAAAAACAAACAAACCAATTTATGAATAGCAATAATCATAAAAAAGGAAGAAAGAAAGAAAAAGAAAATGCAAAGACCATATTAAAACCAAGTGCCAGTCTAATACGTCCATCACTACTATAAACTTGTAGCCAAATCACCTGCCGCTGGGCCATCTCAATCTCTGGGGGGCTGGCCTACCTCTAAGGTCCCAGCTCAGCAGGATCCTCATGCAAGGTTTGCCCCATGTGCACTTGACTGTTACTTCCTAAACAGAACCTGTCCCCCAGCTCCCACTACTGCCCACTCAGCTCAGTGTCACTCAGCTCTTCTCTTACCCTGGCATCCAAAGCATCCTTTGTTGGAATGCTTGTGATACATTTGTCTTGTTTCTCTAAGTATTTGGACATTTGAGTTCATTAGTCACGTGTGACACTAATACTATTTTTCTCACCTGACAATTACTCTCCTCACTCCACAATAGCTTCATTGATATTGTCAATAGGTTTTTAATGATGCCATTGAAATTGTTTATTGTTTTTTATTTATAACCTCTAGTTTCTGTTTCCTTAGAATTCTTTGCTTAACCATTAGCATCGAGGGGACCTCGTTGCATCATTTTATATTAAAATAGATTGATTTTCTTATGTTAAGGTCAAGTAACCACTCTGAACTTCTACTGGTCCGGTACAGCGTATAAGGTGCCAATCAGAAACAAATTGCTGCAAAAAGGCTTCCTAATTTTGCTTACTGCTGCCCAACAGGAGGACCTTCCAAACATTTCTCTTCTTGGATTTCTCAAACACTGGGCTTCTGTTTCGGAGATCTTCTGTTTCTTGTGTCTCTACTATCTTCTACTGTGCCCCTTTTCTGTTTTATTGCAATGAGGGCTAACATGTGTTGGTGATTATTAGTTTATAGTTATAGCATAAAGTCAATCATACTATTCCCACTTTATTTTCCTTTTATCATTATTACCCTTGAGATTCCAGACACTTGATCTTTCAAATGATGTTTGTTGAACTATAAAATTTTTGACTAGCTCTAGAATGTGGCAGTTGGTCTGGCTGAGTAATAAATCTATAAATTAATTAAGGTAGTATTGATATTTTATATTGACATGGTCTAATGATAAGCAGCAAAAATCTCTGCAATTATTTATCTCCTTTTATTTCTATGAATAGTGTTTTATACTTGAATTTGAGTATTTTTTTGCAAGCACATAGGATGATTCCCAGAATATTTTTTTTTGTATTTTATAAGAACATTATTTGTACCTTACTTCTCTTTACATCACAGTCTCCGAGGTTACACAGTCTAGTAAAAAAAAGCAAAAGAAAAAAACCCTGTAATTAGAGTTGGAGGACATAAGGGCAAAACCTAGTTCTTCTGCTAGTACTTTCTATGTGAAGGGCAAGTTAATTGCCCTGTCTGGACCTCAGTTTCTTCATCTGTAAAATGATGCAGTCAGGCTAATTAACTTCTAAATCCCTTACTATCTCTAAAGTGTATGGTCCCATATTCTGCCCACACAAGCTTGAGCCTAAGGCTGACTCAGGACTTAGGTACCACGTCCTCTGGTCTGCTGTGGTGTCAGCCAATCCTATCAGACAACGTTGATGACAGGCCAGGAGTTTACCAAGGGAGGAGTAAATGCAAATGTCTTGACTCTCTTTGGAAGGTGTTGGAATTAGTTTCAAGTTGGTCAGTCGTAGGGACACTAGGACCTTTGTTTCAGTTTTCTCATTTCAGTGATGTCTAACACTTCCAAACCTCATTTAGGGTTTCTTGGCAAAGATACTGGAGTGGTTGGCCATTTCCTTCTCCAGCTCATTTTACAGATGATTAAACTGAGGCAAACAGGGTTAAACAACTTGCCCAGGGCCACACAGTTAGTAAGAGTCTGAGGCCAGATTTGAACTTAAATCTTCCTGACTCCAGGGCTGGTGCTCTTGCCACTGTACCTAGAGGAGCACTAACCTTCAAGGATCTTGGTCACTTGAAATTTACATTGAATATGTTATCTGGGTGGCCTGCAGTCAAGAAGAACTGAGTCCAAAGGTAGTATCAGACACTTAGTAGCACTGTGACCCGGGATAAGTCACTGAACCTCTCTCTGCCTCCATTTCCTTAACTATTTAATGGAGACAATAATTGTACCTACCTCCCAGGATTGTTGTGAGGATCAAATGAGCACAGTGCCCAGTATTTACTAAGCACTTAATAAATCCTTATTACTTGATTTCCTTATTTTTTTCAATGTAGGTTATACATTTGCAGTTATGCGAAACATCTCCATAGTAGTCATGTTGTGAAAAACTGACTCTATTTCCCTTAATCCTATCTTGCCTCCCCATTTATTCTATTCTTTCTTTTGACCCTTCCCTTCCTCAGAAGTGTTTGCTTCTGATTACCCCCTTTCCCAATCTGTCCTCCTCTATCATCCCTCTGCTCTCTCATTCCCTTTTACCCCTATTTTCTTGTAGGGTAAGACAGATTTCCATACCCAGTTGAGTGTGTATGTTATTCCCTCCTTAAGCCAAATTCGATGAGAACAAGATTCACTCATTCCCTTTCACCTTCCCTTGTTTCCCCTCCACTGTAAAAGCCTTTTCTGGCTTTTTGTGTGAGATAATTTACCCTGTTCTACCTCTCCCTTTCTCTTCCTCCCAGTATAATCCTCTCACCCCTTAATTTTATTCTACAGATATGACCCCTTCATCTTCAACTCACCCAGTGCCATCTATCTATATCTATATCTATATCTATATCTATATCTATATCTATATCTATATCTATATCTATATCTATATCTATATCTATATCTATATCTATATCTATATCTATATCTATATCATCTATATCTACATCTATATCTATATCTATATCATCTATATCTATATCTATATCATCTATATCTATATCTATATCTATATCTATATCTATATCTACATCTACATACATATTATTTTTTCCCTCCAACTAACCTAAAACTGACAAAGGTCTCATGAGTTGAAAATATCATCTTTCCATGCAGGAATATAAACAGTTCAACCTTAATAAGTCCCTTATGATGTCTCTTTCTTGTTTACCTCTTCATGTTCCACTTGAGTCTTGTATTTGGAAGTCAAAATTTCTATTTAGCTCTGGTCTTTTCATCAAGAATGCTTGAAAGTCCTCTATTTCACTGAATGACCATTTTTTCCCCTGAAGGATTATGCTCACTTTTGCTGGGTGGGTGATTCTTGGTTGTAATTCTATCTCCTTTGCCCTCCAGAATATTATATTCCATGCCCTGTGGTCCTTTTATGTAGAAGCTGCTAAATTTTGTGTTATCCTGATTGTGTTTCCACAATACTTGAATTATTTTTTTCTGGCTGCTTGTAATATTTTCTCCTTGACCTGGGAACTCTGGCATTTGGCTACAATATTCCTAGGAGTTTTTCTTTGGGGATCTCTTTCAGGAGGAGTTTGGTGGATTCTTTGAATTTCTATTTTGCCCTCTGGTTCTGAAATATCAGGGCAGTTTTCCTTGATAATTTCTTGTAAGATGATGTCTAGGGTCTTTTTTTGATCATGGCTTTCAGATAGTCCAATAATTTTTAAATTCTCTCCCCTGGATCTATTTTCCAGGGCAGTTGTTTTTCCAATGAGATATTTCACATTATTTTCTAATTTTTCATTCTTTTGGATTTGTTTTACAGTGTCTTCATTTCTCATAAAGTCACTAGCTTCCAATTGCTCTATTCTAATTTTTAAGGAAGTATTTTCTTAAGTAATCTTTTGGACTTCCTTTTCCATTTGACCAATTTTGTTTTTTAGGGCATTCTTCTCCTTATTGGCTTTTTGGACCTGTTTTGCCATTTGGGTTAGGCTATTTTTTAAGGTGTTATTTTCTTCAGTATTTTTTTGGGTCTTTTTTTAGCATTACTCTCAGTTTTTCCTCTACTTCTCTTACTTGCTTCTCAAAATCCCCTTTGAGCTCTTCCAAGGCCTGGGACCGATTCATACTTTTCTTGGAGGCTTTGGATGTAGGAGCTTCGACTTTGTTGTCTTCTTCTGGTTGTATGTTTTGATCTTCTTTGTTACCAAAAAAAAAACCAAAATGATTCTATGGTCTGACACTTCTTGCGAGGTTTGCTCATGATCCCAGCCAATTACTTGAGTTATAAACTCTTTATTAGGGTAGAGGTCTGCTTCCAATGTGGAGAATGTACTGTCCCAAGCTTTGGGGGTTTGTACAGCTGTTTTCAGAGCTACTTCTAAGGACCTGTAAATTTTCAGTTCTTCTAAGGTGGTATAATAAAGGGTGAGGTGTTTCCTCTCCACTACCACTACAAGCTCCACCACGCCAATGCTCCTCCTCGCCCCAGGACCTCTACCCAGAACTGTGACCCAGATCCAAGCAGGGGCAAAGCAAGAGATTCCTGCCTCAGCATTGGCAAAGAGATCCCTCCAATCCCTCTCTGATCAGACACCTGATTCCCCCTCAGTCTGTGTGTTGGAAGCGCAGGGGCAGCCGCCACCCCAGGGCCGAGCTTGGGAACTGGAGCTGAGATCTTTCGCTGCAGAAACAGACTTTGCCCACTGACCTTCTAAGTTGTCTTTGGGTTCAGAAGTGTGGACACCCCTACATCTACCCATGATTCAGTCCACTGAGGTCTGTTCCAGGTTCACTGCAGCCTGCATGCCCACGCTGAGCTATGCTCCTCTCCCAGCCCAGCGCGATATACCTTTCTGATCAATCATCCAGGTTGTCTTGGGCTGGAAATTTGTTTCACTCTGGCTTTTTGTGGGTTCTGTTGCTTTAGAATTTGTTTAGAGCTATTTTTATAGGTATTTGGAGGGGTTTGGGGGAGAGCTCAAGCAAGTCACTGCTTTCACTCTGCCATCTTGGCTCCTCCAAGATTTCCTTTTTTTTCTATCCTTTTTACAATGATCATACATTCTTAGAATGTCTTTTCTATTACCAGTTCTCTTTAGAGTTAAAAAGTCCTAGTCATTGATTCGGGGAGAACAAGTGGAACATAAATGTTACCAGGTGAACCTTGCTGGCATAAAGCACAGAGTATGTCATTAATATAGAGATACTTTCCCACAGTTTAAAGATATTCAGAGGGAACTGTTGTAATTCAGAATTACTGAGATGAAGATGGCATCACGTATCACATTTTTAATGTTACTTACCTAACACATTACCAAAATAAAATAAAATAAACCATTGGTTCAGTGGATTTTTCCAAGGTCCTCACAATGAATCAGTAGTGATGTCAAGAGTTAAACCTAGACTAGTTCTTGTTTTGCTATCCGAGCTGATTTCCAGTCTAGAACATGAAGCTTCTTTTGAAAAGGAAGAATGGATAAGGAAAGACTATAGGAATTTAATGCTGACTTGTTCCCAAGGCTTATTCCTCTATCTTATATCTAACCACATCCTAGAAAATGCTAAAGTAGCTAACTCTTATGAAAACAGGTCCTCTGTGGCAGATTTTCACCACTTGACACTAATTCTTTTTTTTCCCATAAAGAAAGCTCCATTATCATATATGATTACTCCTGAGTTTGTCTATGGTTGGTTAAAAATGTGTGGAACATATATCAAATGACAACAGGCTGGTAATATCAGTTTGTATTGAGGATAATAAGAGATGAGTTTAATTATTTCAATATGACTCATTTGAGGGTGAAGTTGAAGAATAGTAGAAAAAAATCAATTTCCTGATCTCATGAATAATTTGCTTTTTATAAGAGCTTGTTTGGTGCCTGCAAAGGAGAATGGAAGTAGCCAGTTAATCTTATGGTGTAACATTAAGGGCATGCAAGAAGTAATTCCACCAGTGATCACAGAATAGTTAGTTGGAAATGACAATAAAAAATAGCTCCCATGGGGATAGTGATGCCTCTCTCCCTAACAACTGGGGATGAACAGTGAATTTTATGAGACAGGATTGTTCAAGCTGAGGGAAACAGTTAACAATGAGCTAAAGAGCAATAGAAGAAACTTGGAAAAGGAGAAGCTGCCTGAGTCTATTGACCAAAGCAGATTAGAGGTCCAGATGGTTTTGATGCCGCATTTATTAATGATTCTGAAGAGGAAATGGATTTTAGGATGGTAAAGTTTGCTGATGACATGGTTATCTCAGCTAGTAAACATCACTGACAATTGGGAGGTATTCCAGATGGAGATCAAGACATCAGGGATTAGAAAGCAGGCCTGCAGATAAAATTGAACTTGGATGAGAATAAAGTAGGTCACATGGCAGCACATACCCTGGGCCATGATTGTTGACGGATGCATTCAGACATCCCAGATTTGTAGAAGTTCATCATTCAGAGTCCTCAAAGAGCCCAAAGTGAAATATGCTTGCAGATGACAAGAGTGGAAAAAACTAACAGCTCGAAGATGGGAATACACAATAAAAAGTATCAGTCTAATGGCCTAGAAAGCTCCATTGTTCACTGGAGTGCCCTTGCCCTCTCAGTGAAGAGGTTTCAAGAAGAGAAACAAATATATCTCAGAAATTGATGGGACCTAAGTATGAAGGGTTGGGAAGAATAAGGTTTATTTAGAAACAGAGGGCAGGCCTCTCTGATTGAAGAATATGTTTTCAGAATTAAAAAGAGATGTCTGATCAGTTAAGTCCCTCAATTTACTATTGTGTCCTTAATGGAATAATAGAAGTGTACTTAATTCAAAGGAAATTTCAGTAATTGGGAATGGATAAGAGATAAGACAATGTTTTACCTTAGCATAGAATTCAACGCTGGAAACAGAGGCATAAACACCATGCTTGTTCTTGCTTTTACTTTGGGAGTTGTGGTGTTATTAGCAACACTGTCATAATGCCCGGCTCACTGGGGTGTGGGAGGTCTCTGTCCAATTGTGTGGATTCATATGCCCTCGGTTGACATTTCCCCTATCTCTTCTCCTTAGCTGGAGTCAAGAAATCCTGACTTCAGATCCCCAAGATGAGGTACTCTACAGGCTGGAAAATTCAAGGTTTTATTGAAAGAAGAGGGGAAGCAGAAATCCAATACCCCCCCTCCAAGATAAACACCTCATGTTTGTCCCCCATTCTCCACCAGGTTCCACTCTTCTGCACTTCTCTATCCTATAACAGAAGCCTCTCCTCTCTAGAAGGTCAATTTAACCTTGAAGCTTCAATTCCAGGAGTTCCTTCTGCCCCTGGGGCCCCTCTTTATTATTGGAGAGTGAACTTCCATTGACTTAAAGCTCCCTGGCCAACCATCTCTCCATTTCCCAGGTGTCTGCTCTCCTCTGAACTTCTATATCATGCTAACCTGCCAAGTACTTTCTCCCTCCCCAGTTCTCCCCCACTTCTCAGTTCCCTCTAATATGCTGGCTTCCCCATTAAGCTCTGCAGGAGCAGGGATAGTCTTTATTGGTTGAATTTGTATTCCCACTGCTTAGAATAGTGTCTGACACCTACTAAGCTCTTAAATTCTTGTTGACTGGAAAGAAGAAATTTAGGAACCACTAGAGATTTATTCTATCTAATCTCAATGGCCAGACAATCATTTAGCAACTGGAAAGAGGAAATATCCAGAAGTGTTCATGGATGGCTACATGATGAAGGTCACATGCATTTTAATTCCCTTGCTATGGCAGCAGTGTTCCTGGAAGCCACCTGTCAGCACATCTGGAGCCTGCCCTTCTCACATGACATCATTTCCATCATTGAACTAACTTCAAAGAAATGCAAGGCTTTCATAAGGGTCTAGGAAGGGAGATAGCAGGCATTTCCCAGGCCAGGTTTAGATGATCACATTTCTTTCTTCTCCTATTTTCATAACTCCGGAAACATTAAGATTTTTATCATCTTAGTTTCTAGGGAGAAGAAAACTTTTCTCCACAGTGGTTCTTGGAATGCTGTTCCCAAAAGCCATATTGAGTCTGCTTTCCATGCCTTCAGACAGTTTGAAGGTTTTATAATTTAGACAAAGTGGTCAGATTTAGATATCAATGCAGTAACATCATGCAGTACATGGTCGCCTTGTGCTATGTGTGAAGGTGAGAGGAGAGGAGAGTAAATGATAGGCTGGACATCACGCTAACCTCACTGTGTGCCAAGGCCAGACGAGGGCTCCACTGCGTGATCAAAATCTAAGCTTTTTCTTCCAAATCAACAAATGTCATTAATGATTACATAAGTCAGAGGACAAAGTGCAAGCTCAGGTCTCATAGTTAGAGGCTTGGTTCAACGTGCCAGGAGCTAAATAGGTTCGGACAAAGCTCATGGTTTAAGCAGGAGTCTGGTGCACAAATGTACGGCTTAAATAGGGTTAGGCAAATTAAGCCTCTGAAGAGCACGAAAAGACTCTTGTGCTTTTGTCCTTGGAGGGATCTTCGTGTTTGCTGAGAAAGTAGAAGGAGTGTAGGGAATAGAAAGAGAGCAGTCCTGAAACTGGCGCTGACCTCCCACGTTGTCTCGGTGAGTCTCTGATTCCAAATCGTGTTCTTTTGCCCCAGCACCATAACAAGATCGAGCTACCTACTTCAAAGGGTTATTTTGAGCAAAGCACTTCATGAAGCCTTAAAATGCTCTAGAAATGTCATCCCTTCTGCTTCTTTCTATCATTATTCTAGTGTTTTAGTGCAGAATAAATGTTTGGGCCAATATATTGCTCTAGGACTTCAGTTTCCAATCCCAAGTTAAAACCCAAAGCTCAGTCAGATGGAAAGTCTTAAAGGATCCCAGAACTAAGGAGTTAAAAGTCCTATTGTATTTTGCCCTGCTCAGACCACATCCACATTATTGTGTTCAGCTTACCTCATCACAATTTGAAACAGAAATTTAAATGTGGGAGAGAATTCATGGGAGGTAACTAGTATCAACCAATCATTCAAGAAACAGTTATTAAGAGCCTACTACATGGCACATTCTATGCCAGGCACTATGGATACCAAGAGAAGGGATTCAATTCTTGGCCACCAAGATGCTGCAGGGCCTTGAGCTCATGACATGTAAGTATCGCTTGAGAAAAGCGATGGTATTTAGCCAGCTGAAGAGAACACACAGCACAGGACATCCTTTCTGTCTTCAAGGATTTAAAAGGCTATTATGTGTAAGAGGGAATATACTTGCTGTTTGTCCCCATGATGCAGTGGACAGAAGTTTTAAGTAAGACAGCTTTGGTTTAATATAAGGAGAGACTGCCTAGCTAATATAGATTTTACTGGCTTCTGAGCACTTTGTGGTGTTTATGCAAAAAATGGATAACTGTTGGATAAATTGCAGAAGACAGTTTTATTAAGTTTCATCTGAGGTCCATATTTCTCTCCAGCACCTAAAGCTGCCATTTGTCTAGGCAACATGCATGACATTGAACTTTCCCAGGAATGAGAACTGGTACTAATAGATCCATTTCTCACAGGGGAACTCTAAGATGTAGAGGGCCCTCTCCTAGCCCTATGGGAAATCCATTGGAATAAGATTAACTGACATGTGCAAAGCAATTTAAGGTGTAACAAAGTAAGTGTTGCTTTCAGGATTACACCTGGTCTTTACAACTACCCAGTGAATTGATGGTTCCTTTATTATAACCCCTTTAATGCTTAGAGAGATTAAATTGCTTGTCCACAGTCACAGAATTTCTAAGTTAGAAGGTACATCTGTTAACATATGGGTTTCAGAGGGAGTCTTTAGGGCACCAGTATTTACTCTTGTTTCTAAATTATAAAATCTTATATGTGGTCCTTGGGGGTCTGATCTGGTTTATTTTTTATTTTACAGTTGAGGAAGCTGAGATATAATAAGAAAGCCTTGCTATTATGCATCAGAATGGAGACTTGAACTAGAGTGTCCTCAGTCCAGGACTAGGCCACTATCAACCTGGCCATGCTGCCTCACTGCTAATAAGCAGGTTGCTTGGAACTGGTTTTTATTGATATATTGAATGCTCTGGAATTTTCATGTCCAAAACTATTTTGTACTTTTCTCCAACATGCCCTTTTTTACTGTTGTCAGGAATTTGTCTTTATTATCTGGATTTGTACATATCTAGAAACTCATCATTTTGAAAGATGACATCAGCTCTGAAACCCACACCCCCTCAGTACTCTCTGGTGGCAGAGGATGGGACGTAGCATCCTCCATTGGAGGAAGGCATCCATGACATTTCCTTCCAAGCTACTCTCCTGGACCTCATGATGTCCTGAAACTCATCATTCTACAAGATGAAATATACTTAGTACTCATATCTCTTCAGTACCCCCTGTCCCTGGGTGTGCTCCGTCTATTTGACTGGAGAAAATGGAAGGTAGACATTGGAGATCTGTCAGACCATCCACCATTAGAGCAGGGGGCCCAAGGTATTCCCCTCATTACACACACCCCAAGTTGCAGATTCATCATGCCCCCAAGCTAGGCGACCTCTCCTTTCTCCTCTGCCTTACTCCCTGCTTTCAGGTTCTTTGTATGTGTTATCAACCCCATTAGATTGTGAGCCTCTTAAGGGCAGGGCATTACCTCCTCTTTGTGGGCCTAATGACTGTCCTAGTTGGATGTTGATTGAGTTCCAGATGTCTAAACAACACAGACAGGGTACAGGGTGCACTAAATGTTGAGAAAAACACAATTGCATCTAAACCTTAGCTATCTCCTCCCAAAATCTGGCACCTCTGTTCTTTGGGTCCTATCTGAGGTTTTCTGGCTTGGGCCACTGTCATTATCTATCTAGTCTCAGCTGTCCTTTAGTTCTCCAGATTGGCCAAGAAAGTCATAGGATAATGGATTAAGAGCTCAAAGGGATTTTAGAGGTCATAAAGTCCAACTTTTTCATGCATGAGGAATCTAAGACCCAGAGAGTTTTGGTAATATTTTCAAGGTCATGAGAAATGCAATTCAAAGCCATGTATTCTTACTCCCAAATCCCACATCAATAATAACCCATTTGTGAAAAGACCTAGAACTTAGGCAACTGCCACATTGCTCCACTGCCACTCATCTGATGGCCCTGGACCCTCTAGGTATGACACACTCCATGAAGTCTCTGCTGCACCTGGTGTGGACTGATCCCTCTGTTCAATGAACTACTATTTCTCAGTTAATAGTCAGTTCTAAAAACTCAGTTGTCATAGTCAACATTATGCAGTAGTTTATTACTGAATAGTTTATTCATTGCTTCACATTAATTAAATTTGTATTTTACATTAAACTCTTAGAATACAAGAACTGTATTCTGTAATTCATTTGCATCCTGATTATCACCTAGCCCAGAGCCTTTCACATAAAGAATCACAGATCACAGGATATCAAGAATCTTGAGTATTGAAGGGGTCAATTGACTTTCCCAGCCCATGAGCATCAGATGCAGGATTGAAACATGAACTTGGATTTGAAGCCTAGCATTCACCCTACTGGATAGCTGCTGCCCTTTTCCACATGGCAAACCTTAAATGGTTATCAATAGATTGTAGTCATTTCAAAAATTTTAAATAGGAAATTTGTAAAATTTCCATCAAATCTATCCATTTGATCCATCAAAATCTATTTCTTAGTCTAATAATGTAGTTTATCACATCCTTTTGCAAGATGCAAAGCAGATTTTTTTTTTCAGGGCACGTAAGTGAAAACTACCAAATTCAATACTATGCATCAAATTAAAATTTAAAAAAGATATCCTGAACATGAAAGTAGAAGCAAATGCTTTTCTTTTTCTAAAGAATCCTATTGTCTTTTTTGCCTTAGGTAGACTCAGTAAGCAAATACACCCACACACACAAAACTGAAAGACCTGGGTTGTTCTAAAGTCTTGTTTCATGGGTCAATAATGACTTATTCACAACCTCAAGGTCTCACGATGCTATCCTGTATAAATCCTTTGTCTAAAATATGGGTCTATGTTTCATTATCTAGGTTCCTAAAAGCTATGTGCATTTTTAATCAGGATAATTTACTTTAGTTGATCTTTTGTCTTTGAGTACTTTGATGAAAAGTCAGTTTTTTCCTCCTCTCACTTTGGAGGAACATAATGTCCAGAAACTAACTCCTATTTCATCAAGGTGCTGTTCCAGAAGACTCGTTTTCCCCTATGCCTTTCCTATGCTGAAGAAGCCTTTCAGCCACCCAGACTCGACTTTCCCCTTCAATTTGTCTTCTCTCCCCAGTAGTCTTCAGATGAGCATGCTCAGGTGATGAATATCATGCTCACCCATGTGGTCAACTGCTATGGGAAACCACTCTCCTGGACACATTCACGTGACTGGGAGAGTGAGGCGAAGGCTTCTATGTCAAGTGGCAGCATTGACTGGGGTTGATCCCCCAGAGGTTCTTTTTCTAGGAGAGCCATTAAGTCCAACAATTCAGCAATTAAGGCATTGGTCAGGACTTAGAAGTTACACAAAAAAACAGGAGATCACATAAACAGAACAAATATGGGTTCTAGCCTCACGTTATTCTCCAGAAAATAAGGGCTTTGGAGTCACTGACCCCCCAGGGCAGAAGAGTGGAATCACTGATCTGAAGGCATTGGAGGCAGTGATCTGTCCAGCCATGAGTCTTATCTCTATCATGACTGTGAAAAATGAAATTGGAGTGAAGCAACCTATGGAAGACATTGGATTGATTGGCAATTCCTGAAAGTACATTTCTATATACATTCAACCTGGGCAGTTAGAAAAATCCCACTCAGTGTGAATGACATGAAAATTGATCTCATGAGCATCAGTAGTCATCAACTGTAGGGCCCAAAAGCAGTTGGTGCAACCCATATCTGTAGTCCTGTGTGGGTGTGGAGGCCTTGGAGCGTGTCAGGGTCCAGGAGCAGGACATGCATTCTAGGAAAGTGGCCACAAAGTTAATGGTTGGGCTGGGGGCTGCCTGTGAAGTAGCCCAAGAAGAGATGGAGAATGACCATAAGAGGATTTCCCTGCCAGCAGAAAGGCTGGCAGAAATGAGAGTAAACAACCTTCCTGATGTGGTGATGAATGTTGCTCCACAGCAACACTACCCAACATGCATGAACGTCTCCTTGGCTTATGGAGAAGGGGTGGGCAGTTAGGTGGTTCAGTGGATAGAGTGCCAGGCCTGAAGGCAGGAAGACTCATCATGTAGAAGAGGAGAGTTTGCTGATGGAATCCTAGGATGTTTCTTTGTCTTCAGGAAGTGCCTCTACATCTCCAGCCCCAGAGCCATCCTACGTGCTTAGAACCACTGGTACAGATGAAGTACAGATAAAGGCTATGTGACCCACTCCCCTATTAGATTGGGAATTGGTCGCTTCACCATAAAGGAGGAGGTGGATGACCCAGCTGAGAAGGGCACCCACCATGTTAAAAGGCTACAGGAAATGAGGACAGAAGGAGACAAGACAGAATTGACCTGAAAACCACCCAGTGGACACAGCGCTAGACGGCACCCGTGTACTCTCCCTGCTTCTCCCCAGTTCACTGGCTCAGAACTGCGAGGAGCTGGGACCTTCTATTACAAAATCCCCACAGCCCAAGTAAGACTCTATTTTTTCAGCTAGCTTCACTGCAGCCCAGTAGACCTCAATATCATACTGCTTCTAAGACATAGACAAAACAGAACTTTCTGCTCCCAGATTCACTCCCTAGTTAGGTCCAGTAAGTTTCTGTGTCAGGACTTTAGAAGGTGGACCTTCCATCCTGCACCAATAGGAACACTTGAATAGGAGTAATAATGCCACTGACACACCATGGGGGGGCAGATGTGGAGAAAGGAAGAAAGAGCTCCTAGCTCCACCACCTGGTGATCTGCTCTGGCCACACGTGTCAGCTCGGTGACTGCTTTTCTGGATTCTTCATGAGCTAATGTGGTCAGCTTGGATTTCGATATGTGGCAACCAAAGACAGTCCTCTGTATTGGCTATGCACTCACGATCTCTGTCCCCACCTTTTTTTTTCCTTTGCTTATCACATATATCTGTAAATATATGCATTATCCAGTATAATTCTAATTCGTATTTTCTTATTTAAAACCTGTTAATTTGTAAATTATAGAAATAAATCCTTTTATGCTAGTTTAAAAAAAAACAGATGAAGAAACTGAGACAAAGGTTAAGTGACTCCGTCAGGGTCACACTTGTTTGAACTCAGAATTTTCTGACTCCAGGTTCAGGATGCTATCCCCTGATCTACACAGCTGCCTAGTTCTAGGAAGATAAGTGTAAGCCACTTTTCGCTCGAACATTCATGGAATTGGTCTGTCAGGGATTCATTAGCTCCAGTGACATAGTTGCTGAACAGGAGGCAAAGAGAATTTGAACAATTGGTAGTTGTGTTATTCTGAGTATGAGCAGATTGGTGGGAAAAGGGGGAGGTGGGGGCAAAGCTCATCAAAATAAGCCTTCCACGTGGGTCTGATCACTCTCTTTTTGAGCAGCCCACATGCAAAGAAGCAGGAACATCAGGGCAGCTTTAACAATCTCTTCCTCTCCCCAGCAGGCTCAAAGGTGACCATCCTTTTGTACCCCAGACAGATGTCCCCTGCCTCCAGCAGAATAAGTGGAGCAGGCCATTTAGGCAGAATATTGACACTTGTACCACACATCATTTTTTTTCCTTCTCTGTGACCAGAGCATTTCACAGGAGTTATTAGTCTAAAGACCATGAAGCTTTTTATTTTGTATAACTGAATTTCTATACAACTAGTTGCCTCTGTAATGTGATATATTTTATTTTGTGTATTTACAAATTCTGTTTTTCCTAAGAGGGGACCCTTAGGTTTCGCCAGCTTTCCCAAGTGATCCATGATAAAAACAAAATAAAATAAACAAACAATAAAGAATAAGGTTAAGAAAACCTACTCTAGAGAGATACAGGATATTTCCTTCATCATTTCAAAATGGAGGAAACTGTTTTTTCTTCCAAACTCTAGAAATCTGTCTTTTTAAAGTACTAATCCCACTTACAGAGCAAGCAAAGAGGAGAGAGAATTATCTTAGTGCTGTTTGCTTCCATGAGGCACTTAGGTGTACCAGGCCAAAGAGACCCATTGACATGGGAATGGAGTGTAAAATCTTCATTTTGGTTTAAAAGTTCAGTATTGCATGGGATAGCCGAATGGACACTTTCATTGGAATTCAAATCAATAGATCAATAAACATTTCTAAAGCACCTCATAGGTGCCAAACATGGAATGAAGCACCTGAATTTCAGTCTCAGCTCTATCACTAACTAGATTTATGGCCATATTACTTCACTTCTTTACCCATTGGTTTGCTCAATTGGAAAATGAAAATTTTGTCATTTCTACTGAAATATTATCCCCAAATTTATCCCATTATCTCCACTCACACAACACCCTTGTCCAAGCCATCAAAACATCTCACCTGGAATCTTGCAATGATCTCTTAAGTGGTCTCCCTGCCTCAGGCTCCACCCACTGCAGTCCATTCTCCGTACAATCGCCAAAGTGATTTCCTAGAAGCACAGGTCTGACTAGATCACTCCACTAGTCAATAGACTCCAGGGGCTTCTTATCAAATTGAAGATCAATTACAAATTCCTATGTAGCATTTAAATGTCTTCTGTACCTGACGCCATCCTGCCTATCCCACATTGTTATACATTACTCCCGTTCACAAACATCATAATCCAGAGTTAATTCCATAATGATTCTGTAACATTGGCAGTGATGACTGAATTTCAGCAGTTCTGAACACATAAAGAATGAATGGGCATAAATGAAACCTAAATTGCCCCATTCGGTTGAGTATGTGAAGTGTTTATTAAGTACCTATTACATGTAAGATACCATGCTAGGTGCTTGGCCTACAGAGGTGAAAGCAGTAAACAAACAAGCCAAAAATAAGTCTGGGCTTTAAGAAGTTTATAGTCTGTGTCGGGTGCAGGGAGTGGGGAATGGCATGTGAGGTGTGATGCAGGGTATATTCAGAGAAGGAAATGTAAAATTTAAAGAAAACAATTAAAAGTTATTTTTTTTCAAAAGGGGTCCTGAGATTTACTTTAATTCAGACCAAGAATCGGTTAAAACAATCAATAAAATATTTTAGGGTAGGTAGGTGGCACAGTGGATAGAGTGCTAACACTGAAGTCAGGAGAACCTGAATTCAAATTAAGCCTCTGACACTCACTTAGCTATGTGACCTTGGGTAAAAAGTCACTTAACCCTGTTTGCCTCAGTTTCCTCATGTGTGAAAAAATGAGAAGGAAATGGTATACCACTCTAGTATCTTTTCTGAGAAAACCCAAATGGGGTCATGAATAGCTGGACACAACCTAAACAACAGACAATATATATGTATGATTACTCACGTATATGTTTATATATAAATGTGAAATTTTTATTACATAAAGTTTTTTAAAAGTGTATTTTGAGTTGACTACAATAGTAGCAATAATACAAAACCTGTAGAACTTGCCTTTGTCTCTTTCTCAATGTTCATTTATTATCTTCAGTGTATTTTAAAATATTTAATACCTTATGAATTTCTGCCTTTTGTTCATTATTAGTAATAGCCACCCACTCATCCCAGCCATTCCCTCACCCAAAAAAGGCTTGGTCTGAACCTCTAAAACATTATCCATTTGTCCCCCAAAAGGTAGTACACATGTTTTATCAACAGTTTTATGGAGTCATGAATTGTCCTTGCATTGAAGACTCTCCAGGTTATTTTTACTTACATTATATTAATTGTGTAAATGGTTCTGTGAAATCTGGTCACTTTCCTCTTCATTAATTGAAACTAATACAGGGTAGCTTTTTTTCTGAATCTGTCCATTGCTTCACTTCTTATGGCCTGATGATACTTCACTAAATTAATAAACCATAATTTATTCAGACATTTCCCAGCTGGTAGTTGCCTACTTTATTTTCAGTTTTTTGCTACAACAAAGACATGCTGCTCTAAGTAGTGTTTGTCCATATGGGTTCATTTCCTCTGTTTTTCATCTCATGGTGGTATATTCCTAGTGGAGGTATTGCTGGATCAAAGTGTTGAGTGACTTTGGGAGCATAGTTCTAGTTCTTTCTTCATACATGAAAGAGTTTAGATTCACCGACAATGCATTAGTGGGTGTGCCTGCCACCTCGCAGTCTCTCCAACAACTATCCTTTTCCTTTTTCTTTCATCTTTTCAGAGTTAATAATTATGATGTGGAACTTTAGGGTTGCTTTGATTTTTATTTTACGCATTATTAATGATTGGGAGCCATCCAGTTAAATATTTTCAATTATTCATCTGATTAGTTCTGGATCAAGAATTAGGAATGATTACTTCTGTTTATCTGACCCTGATAATGGCCATAGCCAAAGGAAACTGTAAAATTAAGACTGCCATAATCAAAATAAAAATCCAAATTTGCGATGACTGACATTCCTACAGTGTTTTCAAGATTCAACACTTTCCTTATATAGATGCTGTGTGGTAAATCATGTGTGTGTTTTTATCTCTATTTTACAGATGAGGAAATTAAAGTGAAGAAAGATGAGTGGCTCACTTATGATGATACTATTAGTTTCAGACTCATAATGACACCAGAACTCATACATCTACAAGATCTAATGATCATTTTACCAAGATTCCTACAGTGAAGATCTTTGATAGATTTGAATCATAACTATAAACAGCCTTTTCTTCAAGTTTTCCTACTCATTCTCTTCTTTCTCCTCATTTATCTATTCATTTTAAATACATGTTTTGACACTAATTATATGCCAAAGTCTGAGCCTGGCACAAAGAGGGACATGCAATCAGTACAAGCCACAATTCTTAGTAGTATCGAGACTCTTAGATTTGTGTATGGTGAGGGCAATGCTGTTGATATTTGGGAAGGTGGAAGTGGAAATGAGGGGGCAACAAACTGAAGAAAGGGGAGTGTGCATGGTTGAATTTATCAATAACTGAGACAAGACTTTCAAGTCAAGAAAACACACAAAGCCAGGGAAGGGGAAATGGACTAATGATGAAAGTGATGTTTTCCTCAGGTGTAAGTACAAGATAGCCTTGGGTAATTTGATTAACGTTTCTGGGACTGGGTTTCCTCAACTGGAAAAGACAAAGAGTTAGATTAGAAGGTCTCAGAAAATCTCTCCCCATCTCTAAATCTTTGGGGAGAGGCCAGGGTAGACAGCAATTTGCATGAAAAAAAAAGATCTTCAAGGATGTAGGGAACTGGGGCAAATGAGTCCACATTGTTTTATGGCAGGCAGACACAGCTAATGACATCTCTAGTGGAATAGTGGCCCAGAGTAGGAAGATGATAGCTAGGTTTGCTTGGTCTTGGTCAGTACACATTTAGAAAACTGTGTTCACTTCTGTGCACCACATTTATTTTATTTATTTTTATTTTTATTTTCATTTATTTATTTATTTTTAGGCAATTGGGGTTAAGTGACTTGCCCAGGGTCACTCAGCTAGTAAATGTCAAGTGTTTGGTCTAAGGCCGGACTTGAAGTCAGGTCCTCCTGACTTCAGGGCCGGTGCTCTATCCACTGTGCCACCCAGCTGCCCCAGGGCACCACATTTAAGATAAGCACATTGGCAAGCTAGAAATGGGGTTGAAGCTAAGGTGGGGAGAATAGTGTTGGCTCAAAATTTGCTGCCTTTGAACATTCACAGTCAAGTCAAAAAACACTTGTTAAGAGCTTATTATTTACCAGCCCCATGTCCTTCAGCAGCACATTAACAAATAACATTGATTATCACCTAGTTAGCAAGAAAACTGGGTGGAAGAGGGGATTATTTGACCCTCACTTTCCCCTGCTCTTCCTAACTCAATGACTTCCATGGTAGCGGAAGTGACCATAGGCTTCTGTCTTGATTCATCTTACTTTCCCTAAGTGCAAGATTTCCAGTGAAAATCTGGGTACAGAGATTTCTGGGTTAGGGCCTCAAGATTATGGCAGTCAAAGATTTATTTATTTAAAAAATGAGAGATTATTAGCCAGAAGAGAAGATTTAGGGAAGACACAGTAGTTGTATTCAGGTTTTTAATAGACTGCAGTGTGAAATAAGGATAATATCTGTTATGTTTTGTGCTTAGGGACCAAAAGCAGGAGAATGAAAATCCAAAAGTGGAAATTGGTTTCCCAGAGAGATCAGATTCCCCATCACTGGAAGTTTTTATGCAAGACTCGGTTGGCCACAACTATAATATTTCATGATTATGTACTGATTCAGGGGCGAAATACACATTATAGAATAGCGTTAGTTGAGTGAGGTTGTCTTTAATATAATACTGGCTCCTGAGAAAGTCAAAACTGGTGGATCTACTGAGCTAGGAAGTTCTGACCTACAGTTGGCCAAGACAATAAGGTATCATCACCAAGTCTGGAATCAATATGGTGAACCACTAAGAGTGTATGTTTATGTGAGCGCAAAGTAGGTATCAGGCATGCTAACCAGCCCCAGTTTGAAGCAGAGCAAATCAATGCTCCTATTTCAGTCAGTAATGGAATGGAGGAGCTGCTGAATTTCCAGTCAAGGCAAGATCAGGTTTAAACAAACAAACAAACAAACAAAAAAAAACCAAAAAACAGTGTAAGTCGTCAATATTTCTTGATTTTCTAATACAGACCACTGCCAACTTACTTTGATAGTTCTCAGTGGCTGAAGGGGACTGAGAAGTAGCAAGGGAGAAAAAAAGGTCAAGGCTTAGAGAAAAGTGTCACAGGAAGAGGAAGAGAAATAATGTTTATTTTTTCTTTTAGGAATTTATTTTTTTAAAGATTCATTAATTTATTTATTTTGAGTTTTCAATATTCATCTCCACAAGATTTTGAGTTTCAAATTTTCTCTCCATCTCATCCCTCCCCCAACCCCAACACAACATGCATTCTGAATACCCTTTCCCCTAATCTGACCTCCCTTCTATCTCCCCAGCCCTTCTCTTATCTCTGTCTTCTTCTATTTTCCTGTAGGGCAGGATAGATTTCTACACCCCATTGCCTGTATATCTTATTTCCCAGTTGCATGTGAAAACAATTTTTTAACATTTGTTTTTAAAACTTTGGGTTCCAAATTCTCTCCCTTCCTCTCGCTCCACCCAACCTCATTGATAAGGCAAGCAATTTGATACAGGTTATACATGTGTAGTCATGCAAAACACTTCCATAGTAGTCATGTTGTGAAAAACTAAGTATATTTCCCTTCATCCTATCCCACCACACCCCATTTATTCTATTCTCTCTCTATCTCTTTTTTTTTTAGGCAATTGGTGTTAAGTGACTTTCCCAGGGTCATACAGCTAGTAAGTGTCAAGTGTTTGGTCTGAGTCCGAATTTGAACTTAGGTTCTCCTGACTTGAGGGCCAGTACTCTATCCACTCCACCACCTAGCTGCCCCCTATTCTCTCTTTTGACCCTATCCCTCCTCAGAAGTATTTGCTTCTGATTACCCCCTCCCCCAATCTTCCCTCCCCTCTATCATCCCCCCTTCATCCCCTTCCCCCTATTTTCCCATAAGGTAAGATAGATTTCCATACTCAAATGAGTGTGCATGTTATTCCCTCCTTAAGCTAAATCCAATGAGAATAAGATTCATTCATTCCCTCTTACCTTCCCATTTTCCCTCCACTGTAAAAGCCTTTTCTTGTCTGTTTTATGTGAAATAATTTACCCCATTTTACCTCTCCCTGTAATGTTTGTTTTTAAAATAAATTTATGTATTTTAAAAAGTAATGGCTTTTAATTTAAAAAAAAGTTTAACAGATGAGGGAAATTTTATTTCAATGATTTCAAAGGGCTTCTTTACTGAGTTGGTGGAGTAAAAGAAGTATTACCTAGTTCTGATACAATCACTTCAGCAAATTTGCAAGAAAAGTACAATGGAGGGAATATTTATCAGTAAATGCAAGAAGCAACTTTTTCCACTTTTTCAGCTCAGGTCTCTATAAAGAAATATATTACTGGTATTAAAAAAGTTATTCAGTCAGAAATACCTGGCTCATGAATTCAATGCACAGAAATCTAACTTATGGACCAGAGAAGGCCAGTGGGTTTTAGGGATTGCATTTAGGTAACTAGAAGCAGGCAAATGGACAGAGGAGCCCAGGATCTAATCACAGATGAATAGGGTATCGCCACACACTCTCCTCAACAGTTGCAAAAAAATGAGGAAAGTTTAAAAAATATTATACATGGAATGAAAATTCTAAAGGAAATGCTTAAAAATGAAATTAGTGCTATAAATATAAGAATTGGAAGAAGACTATTTGGCTAAGTCAGTGATACAAAACCTGTGAAATGTAACAGAAACTTTGGAAATTAGATTGGATATAACAAACCAATATTTCAAGGACACAGACATATATACATGTAAATATCCATAAATATATTGAGATATATGTCAATATATTATTGATAATCTATAGATAAAAAATATTCTGGGCCTTTTATTTCATTAATAGAAGGACTGCACAGATGTGGAAAGCTTCTTTACCAATTCAGGTAAGTAAGTTTTTTAAAATGTCTATAACCTTAAGGAACTGACTAGAACACTGAGAGGCTGTGAATGGTCTTAGCTTACCCAAGTATGTGAAAAGGCATGAGGAACACAGAACTTGGTGACTTTTAGTCCATCCTCCTCTCTCCACTGTGCTATACTCTTTATATATTATGTAAATGAAATAATATCTTGCAAAGTAACAAAATGTTCACAGGAAGTGAGTTTCCTAATTGTTTGAAGGGCTAGTTTTTGCCTTAACATCAGTTGCCATTTGACCCAAATCAATGGGGAAGACAGCCATGGATGATTACATTATGGTCATTAAAGCTGCTGAACTGGAAAAACCAGCCCTCTATCCCTGTTAGGCCTTCAAGCCTGTGGTTCACCCCAAATTCAGCAGGCAATTAGACAGATAGATGGATAGACAGACAGAGAGACAGACAGACAGATAGATAGATAGATAGATAGATAGATAGATAGATAGATAGATGATAGATAGATGAAAGATAGATACAGATATCTACATATCTAAATCTATATCTTAAGTTTTCCTTAAAGGTTGGTGTGTGTTATTACTTCTTAAAAGTATTCATTGAAAGCAGGGGATATTTTACTTTTGTTTTCGTCCCATCAGACAGCATAGTGCCTGACCCAGAGGAGGTCCTTGACAAATTCTTGTCAGTGAATAAGCATTCACCTGCTACGTGCCATGAGCTGTCCTAAACATTAGACATAAAAATAGAGGCAAAATTCAGCCCCTTCCTAGAAGACGCTCATGGTCTAATGGAGCAAACAAGCAATCAAATCTATAAAATGAGCTATATACAGGAGAAATAAAAAATAATTAATAAAGGGTAGGTTAGAAAAGGCTTCCTATTACATATATGTGTGTGTATATATGTGTATATATGTACATATATATACCCTATATATTATACACACACATATAGTGTGTATAACCTATATATTACACATGTATATATGTATGTATGTATATACATATATAAACTACTTGTGTCTAATGGTAGCCATCTCAAGGAGGGGTGTGGGAAGAATAAAAATAAATTTACATGATAATGTTGTTGTATATTTGAAAGGAATAGCAATCTGTGCATAGTAGATTTGCAGTTTTGTGTGCAATCATCTTTTTTTATTGTACTACGTAATGGAAATGTTTGTTTTATTCCATAAATTAAAAACAAAATTAAAAAAAAAAAGGCTTTCTGTAGAAAATAGGATGTTAGTTGGAACTTGGAGGAAACCAGAGAAGGAAGGAGATGGAGATGAGGATGGAGAACATTGAAGGCTTTGGGGAGAGCCAGAGAAAATTTCAGGAGTCAAAGGATGGAGTATCTTGGTTGTGGAACAAGGAGGAGGACAGTGTCAATGGATCAAAGACTATGTTGGGTTTAGGGGTAAAAGGTGTAATTAGATGGTAAAAGTAGAAAGAGGCTACATTATGAATGCCAAAGACAGAATTTTTTTTATTAGATACTAGAGTTGATAGGAAAACACTGCAATTTATTTTGGGGGGGGGGGAAGGATTGCAACATGGCCATACCTGTGCTTTAAGAAAATCATTTTGGTGACTGAGTGGAGGATAGACTGGAGAGGGGATTTGACCCAGGCAGGACCCCTCCCCCCTCACAAGTAGGCTGTTGAAATAATCCAGATGTGAGGTGAAGAGGGCCAGCACCAGAGTGGTGAGTGTCAGAAAAGAGAATGAAGTACATTTAAGAGATGTTGCAAAGGTGAAAAGGCTTTGGGAAGAGATTGGATATTGGGGTGGGAGAGAGTGTAGAAAGGAGGATAACTCTAAGTTGGGACCTCAATGGACTGGAGGTTGGTGTTGCTCTCCACATTAATAGAGATGGTGGGGGAGGGAGGTTTTAAGGGGAAAGGTAATGAGTTTAGTTCTAGATCTCATATGTTTAAGGTGCCTATCAGACATACAGTTGGAACTGTCTGAAAGGAGGTTGAAGATGACAGACTAGAGGTAACCAGAGAGGTTGGGGAAGTTTAGGTAGACTTGAGTATCACCAGCATAGACATGATAATTAGGATATTGTCAGTATGGGAGCTGATGAGATCACCAAATGAAGTACGATGGATGGAGAAGAAAAGAAGGCCTAGAACGGAATCCTGTGCAACAACCACAAAGTGGGATATAGCTGAGGACACATCAAAGGAGACTGAGAAGAAACAGTCAGGTAGGTAGGAGGAGAACCAGGCCTGAGCGGTGCCCTGATGACTTACACAGATGAGTGCATCAAGGAGAAGAGGGCAATCAGCAACATCTAAGATTGCAGAGAGCTCAAGAAGAATGCAGTTTGAGTAAAGGCCATTGGATATGGTAACTAAAGATTGTGAGGACCTTTGCAGAGAGTCGCTTTGGCAAAATAACAGCATTAGAAGCTGATATGTAATAGGTTAAGAAAACAGTGAGAGGAGAGGGAGCGCAAGGTTCTGTTGTAGATGGTCTTTCCAAAGAGTTTAGTCACAAAGGGGAGAAGAGACTTAGGACAATCGTTAGCGGGGATGGAAGGGATAGGAAAGTAAGGCAAGTCAAGGGAATGTTTGCAGGCAGTAGGAATGGAGAGATTGAAAATAAGTGATAGAGTGGGGATGGTGGGGGGCAATCTGTTGAAGGAGATGGGAAGAAATGGATCACTTGATTAGGGAGAGCCTTGGCAATTAGTAAGACCAACTCATCATGTTGGGGATCATTGAATCTAGAGATGAAGTGACTTCTGAGGTCTTCTAAGTCCAACCTCATTCTCCAGATAAGGATTTTGCGTCCCAGGAAGCTGCCTTGCTCCAAATCCAGCACTCTTTGGTGAGCAACTAAGTCTGGAAAAAGTGGGTGTGCCTACTCAAAATCACATAGATCTAAGTGTCAGAGTCAGGGTGAGAACTGGGTTTCTGAATGTGATTTTGGTTTTATTTCCTCCAAACTATGGTTCCTCTCAGAACTGAAAGATCTGTCATATGGTTTGTGCTGCCTGGTATAAGTACAATTAAATCAATAATCAATATTTCTAGCTTGACTTTAATGTATGGATTCTAATTGTGAAATTGAGTATAGAGTTAGGAAAAGTAATTCAAAATAAAACAGAATGATAAATTGAGATGAGCTTGGTCACCAAACTCACAAAAAAGAAGATCCGTTTTCTGTCCTCTAGGAAGTGAATAGGTGGTAAATGTAGTCAAATCAGGCATGCTTTGCTCCTCAGGTGATATTTGCTGGAATGGTATTGGAGGGGCTGCTGAAGTGCCACCAGGCTGGACATTCAGAAGCTTGTCCCTTCCTCCCTTGCAGACAAAATCTCGACGTCATCAGAGGGAATCTCACACTGCTGATCCAATTAGCTTGAGCATCACTGGTCCCTCATGCATAGCACTCTGATGGAAGGCAATGTATGACAGCTGTGTCTATGGAGACTTGTAATTAGGGATGCCAGAACTCTACTACTCCGCAAAATGCTTTCATATTTACTGGACCCTTGATGGGGGAGGGACAGTGTCTGTGTGCCAGTGTTAATTTGTGTGTATGTTTCTTTCCAAAGACATTCCAGTAAGGGAACTTTAAATAATAAGGCTAAGAAGAAAATCCATAGTTTTTGCAAGAACAGATATTCAAGGTAATATGAATTATATTATCTTGTATTCTCTTTTTTTCCCAACTTTTAAATTTATTTATTTATTTTTAGTTTCTAACATTCACTTCCACAACATTTGGAGTTCCAAATTTTCTCCCCATCTCATCCTTCCCCCCACCCCAAAATGGCATACATTCTGAATACCCCTTCCCCTAATCTGCCCTCCCTTCTACCTCTGCCCCCCCCTTATCCCCTTCCCCTTCAATTTTCCTGTAGGGCAGGACATATTTCTATACCCCATTGCCTGTATATCTTATTTCCCAGTTGCATGTGAAAACATTTTTTTAAACATTTGTTTTTAAAACTTTACGTTCCAAATTTTCTCCCTTTTTCCCTTCCCACCTACCCCCATAGAGAAGGCAAGCGATTCAATACAGGTTATATATGTGTGGTTATGCAAAACACTTTCATAGTAGTCATGCTGTGGAGAACTACCTATATTTCCCTTCATCTTATCCACCCCCCATTTATTCTATTCTCTCTTTTGACCCTGTCCCTCCTTAGAAGTGTTTGCTTCTGATTACCCTCTCCCACAATCTGCCCTCCCTTCTATCACCCCCCTATTCTCTTATCCCCTTCCTTCCTTTTTTCCTGTAGGGTAAGATAGGTTTCCATACCCAATTGAGTGTGTATATTATTCCCCACTTAAGGCAAATCTGATGAGAATAAGATTCACTCATTCCCTCTCACCTTCCCCCACTTCCACTCCACTGTAAAAGCCTTTTCTTGTTTGTTTCATGTGAGATAATTTACCCCATTCTACCTCTCCCTTTCTCCTTCTCCCAGTATAATCCTCTCTCACCCCTTAATTTTGTTCTCCAGATATCGCCCCTTCATCTTCAACTCACCCTGTGCCATCTCTCTATCTATCTATACATACATACATAATTTTTCCCCTCCAACTACTCTAATAATGACAAAGGTCTCATGAGTTACAAATAACATCTTTCCATGCAGGAATGTAAACAGCTCAACCTTAATAAGTCCCTTATGATTTTTCCTTCCTGTTTACCACTTCAAGTCTCTCTTGAGTCTTGTATTTGAAAGTCTAATTTTCTGTTCAGCTCTGGTCTTTTCATCAAGAATGCTTGAAAGTCCCCTATTTCACTGAATGATGATTTTTTCCCTTGAAGGATTATACTCAGTTTTTCTGGGTAGGTGATTCTTGGCTGTAATTCTATCTCCTTTACCCTCCATAGTATCATATTCCAAGCCCTTTGGTCCCTTAATGTAGAAACTGCTAAATCCTGTGTTATCCTGATTGTGTTTCCACAATACTTGAATTGTTTCTTTCTGGCTGCTTGCAATATTTTCTCCTTGACCTGGGAACTCTGGAATTTGGCTAAAATATTCCTAGGAGTTTTCCTTTGGGAATCTCTTTCAAGAAGTGATTGTTAGATTCTTTTAATTTCTATTTTACCCTCTGGTTCTAGAATATCAGGGCAGTTTTCCTTGATAATTTCTTGAAAGATGATGTCTAGGCTCTTTTTTGATCATGGCTTTCAGATAGTCTAATAATTTTTAAGTTATCTCTCCTGGATCTATTTTCCATGTCAGTTGTTTTGTCAATGAGATATTTCACATTATCTTCTATTTTTTCATTCTTTTGGTTTTGTTTTACAATGTCTTGGTTTCTCATATGGTCGCTAGCTTCCAATTTCTCCATTTTAATTTTTAAGGAAGTATTTTCTTCAGTAAGCTTTTGGAATTCCTTTTCCATTTGGCCAAGTTTGCTTTTTAAGGCATTCTTCTCCTCATTGGCTTTTTGGACCTCTTTTTCCCAAAATTTGGCTATTTTTTAAGATGTTATTTTCTTCAGTATTTTTTTGCGTCTCCTTTAGCAAGCTGTTGACTTGTTTTTCATAATTTTATTGCATTACTCTCATTTTTCTTCCCAGTTTTTCCTCTACTTCTCTTACTTGCTTCTCAAAATCCTTTCTGAACTCCTCCAAGGCCTGGGACTGATTCAGATTTTTCTTGGAGGCTTTGGATGTAGGGGCTTTGACTTTGCTGTCTTCTTCTGGTTATATGTTTTTATCTTCTTTGTTACCAAAGAAAGATTCTATGGTCTGACTTTTTTTGCACCTTTGCTGGTTCATGATCCCAGCCAATTACTTGAGTTTTAAACTCTTTGTTAACAGTTCTATTGTGGAGAATGTGCTGTCCCAAGATTTGTGGGTTTTGTGTAGCTGTTTCAAAGATACTTCTAGGGACCTGTAAGTTTTCAGTTCTCCCAAGGTGGTATGATAAAGGATGAAGTGTTTACTCCTCTCCTGGCCTGTGTTCTAGTCTGTAAGTGACCACAAGCACTATTTTCTGCCTTGGAACTGTGAAGAGAATTTCCTCTCCACCACCACTACAAGCTCTACTACACCAGCACTCAGGACCACTATCCAGAACTGTGACCCAGATCCAAGCATCGGCAAAGCAAGAGAATCCTGCACCAACAGAGAGATCCCTACCATTCCCCTCTGATCAGCCACTGGATTCCCCCTCAGTCTGTGGGCTAGAAGCTCTAGAAGCAGCTGCCACCCCAGGGCAGCTCTCCAGGACTGGGGTTGGAACCGAGCTTGTCTCTCACTGCAGTCACAGACTTTTCCAACTGACCTTCTAAGTTGTCTTTGGCATTCATGGATTGAGAAGTCTGGCAACCACCAACGGTGCCTGTGATTCAGTCCTCTGAGGCCTGCTTCGGGTTCACTGAGGCCTGTTTTGCCTGCGTGTCCATTCCAAACTGTGTTCCTCTCCCAGCCTTCCATGATAGACTTTTCTAATCACCCATCCAGGTTGTCTTGGGCTTGACATTTGTTTCACTCTGTCTTTTTGTGGGTTCTGCTGCTTTAGAATTTGTTTAGAGTCATTTTTTAACAGGTATTTGGAGGGGTTTGGGGAAGAGCTCAAGCAAGTCACTGCTTTTACTCCATCATCTTGGTTCTGCCCTGGTATTCTCTTAATAAATTTTATTAATTACAAACAAACATATATTCAAGTCTCCTGAAGAAATATGTTAGGAAACTTACTTTTTCCAGTACCGGTGTAACTTTGGACAAGTCATTTTATTTCCATGGGCCTCAGTTTCCTGACCTGTAATATAAATTGGTTAGACTATTTTGTATTCTCAACAAACTCCCTGTGGATTGCATAGATCATCTTCTTTAGGGACTTCTGTAAGGTTCTCTAGCTCCTAAGCCTGGTAATTCAGCTGTTTTTCTCTCCTTAAGTGATTATGATTACTCCCTGACATGTACTTCTCAGCCCTCTCTCCCTGGGCATTAACGAATTTAGGCCTCACTTTGGCCCAGGTGTTTCCAACTGCTTCTCTGAGAACTCAGGGACAAGATTCTGCTGCTCGTTTGCTGGAGATTCTGTACCTTCTCTGATGCTGTGGTTTTTCGGACACAGGCCTTAGTTCAAGCCAGATTTAACAGAGTTCAGTGTACACAAATTTTGCTTGTTTTCTAGGAGTTCAACTGAAAAAAAATAGGCATGATATAGAAGGAGAAGTTCTTTAGGAAAATATATCTTGGTTCATGGTTATAGGCATCAGGGAAGGAGTCAATATCTCAGAAGATATTGGGAAAATTATAGAGTTTGGGTATGAAAGAGGCAAGCTACTAAATGGAACCAGGAAGAATGACATCAGTGGTCTATAGAGAAGAGTTCTCCTTCCTTGGTGAAAATGATTACTTCTTTATTAAAGAATTTCATAAAGGAGGAAAAAACAGAGAAGAAGTAGAGAGGTTATGACAAGTAGAGGTACTGATAAGGGGGAGCTAATGATGAGGGAGTGACTTCTCTTTTCTCAGTGAAGTATAAGTCAAAGTCCTCCACTGTGTAGCTTGGGATAGGGCCCCCTATAGGAGACTGGAGGACGAAAGAGCAAGTTTGAAACTCACAGTGTAAGGGAGAGGGGCATCTCTGCCCCAGAGCAAGAAGACTGCACAGCTTTGAGGGCATTTGGGGTTTTGGCTACTTTGTTAATGGCCCAGAAATTCATCCCTTCTGACCATCTGCTGTGGTGGTATGCCTCCTTATTCTCAGCTAGTCTGGTTTTCAGATTGCAGGCAGCTGCTAGAGGTTGTGTTCTATTGGTGTTGTCTTCAGGAATCCGGGCTCAGTTCTGCATTCTTAGGGGGCTTTGAAGGAGGCCTTTTGGGGAAGAATGCTTTGTCCAAGTTATGGCAATCACTTTTATGAGTAACTCACTGTGTTAGTCCACTGTTCTATGTACCTTGGACAGGAATGCCCATATCGTGGCAGACAGTCCATTAGTATGGTGGTACATATTTTATGGGCAGGGAAAGAGCAGTGTGGAGTAGTGCAAAGAGAACTGACCTCCAAACTATGTAAATATGAGAGTAAGTCCAGCCTGGGACACATGTTGCCTATTTGTCCCTGGGAAGTTTACTTAACCTTTTCATGTTTTTGTTATTCAGTCATCTTTTGGTTGTGTCTGAATCTTAATGACCCATTTGGGATTTCCTTGGCAAAGATACTAGAGTGGTTTGCAATTTCCTTCTCCAGCTCATTTTGTAGAAGAGGAAACTGAGGCAAACAGAGTCAAGTGACTTGCCTAAGGTCACACAGCTAGTAAGTGTTTGATTCCAGATTTGAACTCAGGTCTTCCTGACTCCAGGCTCAGCACTTTATTTTGTTGTGCCACTGCATATTTATACTGGGCTGGAATCAATCACCTGTGCTGAATACCCTTGTTGTCATTGTTGTGGTGGTTGAGCCAGATTCAACTCTTTATGGTCCTATTTGGGGTTTTCTTGGCAAAGATACTGAAATGGTTTGCCATTTCCTTTTGCAGTTTCATTCAGGCAGAGTTAAATGACTTGCCCAGGGTCACAGAGCTATTGATGACTGGGAAAGCATCATTCATTACCCAGAACCCATGCAAGCATACTGTCATGGATTTACTGATGAACTCTGGGGAACCAAATTTTGCCATGATCTTCCATAAGACCTCACAACTGACAGCAGGAAGGCCTTGGTCAAATAGAGAAATGCCACATAGAGACCTCAGCTCTATTCCTGGCATTTCTCCTGGATTTGTTGGGCAGTAAAGACCACCTTGACTATTCTGCAGCCCTTTCTGAAGCCACACTGGTTTTCAGGTAGGTGACCATTTTCTGTGTGAAGAATCAACCTATGAGGGATGACTCTGGCAAGATCTTGCTGGCAAAGGCTAAGAGAGAGATCTCTCCACCGTGATTGTTACAAAACAACCTATTTCCTTTTCCTTTTTGGAGATGGACAACGGAGATATCTTTGAACTCCTGGGGGATAAGCTCCTCATGTCATGTAAACCAGATCTCAGTTAGATATTTTATGAACAGCGGGCCTGTTGCCTTTTACATCTCAGCTGGAATAGAATCAGCACCAGGAGCTTTCTCAGCCTAATGAGAGGAGCCTAATGGCATTCAGAACTTCTTCTTCAGTAGGATGTTCATATATAGAGGGACTGACTTCAATCTGAGGCATATGGTCAATGGCTTCAGCATTGGTGATGCTGATGGATTCTTGAGAGCACTATGGAAGCATCCAGCCCATCTCCCCAAGCACTGCAGACAGACCCAGACCGAAACAAAAGGAAGAGGAGACTTGCTTACATTTTGGAAATTTCCAGTGTTTCCAAACTGCTCCCTATCACAATCACTGTCTTTTGGTTCTTTAATATCAATATTTCCTCTGGAACTTCAGATCTACATGCTACAGTGGGTACAGTGTCACACCTAAAGTGAAAAAAGATCTGAGTTCAAATCCAGCCAGTCTGTATTTCTTTAGGTATTAAGTGATTTGACCTCTGCTGTCCAGTGGCTCTCAAAAGTCTTCTCCAGCAGCACAACTCAAATGTGTCAATTCTGTCAGTAAAGTATAGCCAAGTGTAGTTTAAAAAGCAACCATGCTTTGCTGGATAGCTCATTGGATTTGGAGCCAGAAAAATCTATGTTTCACTATCACCTCAGAGATTTAAGAGATGTGTTACCTTGGACAAGTAATTTAGCTTCTCTCCACCTCAATTTCCTCATCTCTAAAATGGAAATAATAGCACCTATCTCCCAGGGTTGTTTTGAGGATAAAATGAAATGTTTTGTAAGGGACTTTGCAAACCTTAAATCATTATATAAGTAGTAATAATAGTAATAATAATAACAACAATGGTAATGATAATAATAATAATAATAAGTCCCTTTGGTCAGAAGAGAGATACAAAATGTATTTAAGTATCTTGCAGTATAGAACTGGTAATGACTTGCATACAAGACCTGGTGTAAAATACATTATTGAAGTAATTTACAATTAGAAAAATAAACGACTGGTCATGAAGTGAAAAAAGTGGCATATATGGACAATTCTAGTATTATGCCACTATCTCTGAAAAATTGAAAGATTGAGGAAAGCCTTCAGGCAATTGTACATATCTTGTATGTCGAATGTATGAGGACATAGACAGGAATCACCCTTGGGGGACAGGAGGGAAGGGCACGTGTTGAACACTGATAGTGGGAGTCATCAGAAGTAACTCATGCTGATGCTGTACTTTAAAGTTCATTATGTGAGGCTGCTTTAAAAAGTGTGGTGTTGTTGTGATTGCTTCTCATTGAAATTCCAGTCTGAAGATGGAGTTATGGCTCTTATGTATCTAGAGTTATGCCTCAAATATGCAGACAACCCACCTTGCTCTGCTTAAGCAGTATGGGACAACATACCCAAAAACCTGACTCAGAATTCTGATCTGCTACTTACTACGCTGCATCATCATGGCCAAGTTACTTAACCTTTCTTGCTTGAGTTTCCTTAAATATAAAATTAGGAGGTTGGACTAGAACCTTTCTTTTTTTTCCTATCTAACTCTAAATGCACGGTCCCATGAAAGAATCTATATTAGAAAGTGAAAAAAAAGAAAACTACTACTTGATTCAGATGATTGCTATGAAACTCCAATAAAAAAGACAAAGTACAGTGTGATTATAATATGGCCTGTAATCATATTTTGTTTATCCTCCTTTTCCTCTTCTTTTTCCTCCTTTTTGTCATCATTCTCCTCTTCCTTTTCCTTTACTCCTTCTCTTCCTCATCTGTCTTTTCTTATTCTCCTCCTTTTTCTCAATCCTCTCCTTTCTCTCCGTCTCCTCTTATCTTCCCTTCTTTTTTGTTTCCTCATTTTCTCCTTACCCCATTCCTCCTCCATTTCTTCCTATCTAGAATTACTTATTCCAAGCAATATAATTACTTCAAATTATCCAAATCAATACAAAAGATGAAAATGACCAAGTGTTTTTTCCTTTGGTATCATCCCTTACTCAAGATACTTAAGAACTTCAAGCTTTTCTCTGCCTGACCAGTCTTTATTCTTTTGTGATCCCACCCAGCTATTTCTCTTGGCTAGTCTCCAGGTTCAAAAACTTACCTGCCTTTCCAGCCGCCTAAAATTTGTCATTCCATGATGATTGATAGTCGCTGAATAAGTCTACAATAAAATTCAGGTTGTCTCATCTATGCCTGCCCCCACCCCCACCCCATGAGGATCTCATCCATGCTCTTGTCATTCCTACACTGATCATTCTGCAATCTCCATAGCCGGTCCTAATGGTTTATTGCACTTAGATTTGATCCTACACCTGCCGAATGGACACGCTCACTGGGACACGTAGGAAGACTTCAAAATGTATTGTTCAGTCATTCAGTCATGTTCAACTCTTCTTGACTTCATGGACCTTAGCATGGCAGGTCTTTCTATCTTCCGATGTCTCTCAAAGTCTTGCCAAGTTCATTCATGTTCATTGTTTCCATGACACTCTCTATCCAACTCATCCTCTGATGTCCTCTTTTCTTTTTTGCCTTCAATCTTTCCCAATATCGTGGTCTTTTCCTATGAGCCTTGTCTTCTCCTGTGGTCAAAATATTGAAGCTTCAGCGTCAGTATTGGAAAAGTCTGAATTAATTTCTTTAAGTATTGATTGATTTGAACTATGTGATGTACAAGGGACTCTCAAAAGTCTTCTCTAGCACCACAATTCCAAATTATCAATTCTGTAATGCTGTTTTCCTTACAGCTCAACTTACAGCCGTATATTGCTCCTGGGGAAAAAAAAAAACATAGCTTTGGCTATACCGACTTTTGTCAGCAATGTGATAAATTTGGAACTTAGCATATCTAAAATTGAACTCGTCCACTTCCTTTATTACAAATTTCCTTATTTCTGCTAATGACACCATTCGAGCTTGGAAACTTGGAGTCGTCTCTGACCCTAATCTCTACCGTACCACCTACCTCTAATCTGAGGTCAAGTGCTTTCAAAAAATTTCCAGAATGTTCCTTTTGTTTTTCTTCAAATTCAGGCTCCTCAATAGTAAAATGGATATAATAACAGCAGGAGGTTGTTTTGAGGAACAAAAATAATAATGTCTGGAGGCAGCTAGGTGATCCAGTGGATACAGCACTGGCCCTGGATTCAGGAAGACTTGAGTTCAAATCTGCCCTCAGAGACATAACACTTACTAGCTGTGTGACCCTGGGCAAGTCACTTAACCCCACTGCCTAACCAAAAAAAAGTCTGTAAAATACTTTATAGTTCTTAAAGTGTAATATTATGAAGAAGATTATAATTGCTAAATAATTTTTGGAAGTGCAGATTTGACCATGGGACTTCCATATTCAATCAAATTATATGGTTTCCTATTACATGGAGGGTCAAATATTACCTTCCGCGTAGTTTTTCAAGGTTTATACTATCTGAGCTAACTCACCTTTCCAGCCTAAGTGATTCTCTGCTCCTCACATAGGTCACACTTTTGCCATCTCTGGACCTTCATGCTGGCCATATCTCATGCCTACAATGCCCTGCTTCCTAACTTCCAAATCAGAGAGTATCATTCTTTCTTTAAGATGAAGCCCAAACTCTACCGTGTTATTAAAGCCTTTTTACAGCAACCTCTATTTCCCTCTGTCCCAAACTATGTGACATTTAACATATGCATGCACACACATGCATATACCTGCAAAAAGTTGCTAAATTTATGTGTACACATTTTACATATTCATGTTATCTCCTCTATTGAGAAGTCAGCTCTTCCTGAATGGACATTCTTCCACTTTCTTTTTGTACCTGTCTCCTTAGTACCTACTACCGTTTGTCACACAGAAAGTATTGATCAATCCAACAATAACTGATTCTTTACTCCATGTCCCTTTTCAGAGGCTGTGCTCATCTACATCTCTATAATTAATTTCATTGAATTCCCCTTCCCCCCCAAAAAAAAGAGAAAAGGCTCTCTCCTTCCTACCTTCCCAACCATCATTTTAATCATGTGGATTTGCAGTTTTGAATCCTTCCTAAACTTTTTTCCCTTTCTTCCCTTCAGTCTTTAGGAGCTTTCAAAATATTGCATTTCTGCCTCCACAACTTCTCTCTTTGTTTCATCTTGCTCCACATATGTGGTTGTCACCCTAAACAAGGCCCTCATGATTTCTGGCCTGGAGCATCACAAACACCTAACAACTGGCTTCCCTGTTTGCATTCTTGCTCTTAAAGCCCCAAGTACCCTACACACCCAATGCCTAGATTTCAGAGTCAGAAAAGATCTCAGCTGCTACCTCTTCTAACCCATATGTAAAACAAACAAACAATCAAAAAAAAACAACAACAACAACACAAAGTGTTCCTCAGACAATATGACTTACAAATACATAGCCATATTGGTTCTAAGATCCCCATTGAGGGCAAATCCACTGCCTCCAAGGCAAACCATTCAACCATTTGCTAGCTGTATTTCTGATGTATCTTTTTTCTTACATGAAGCATAAATTTGTCCTATATGAGATTTCCAAATTTGTTAACATTTCCACCCTTCTCAGGACAAACTGAATTAATCTCTAGGCAAAATTATGGTCCTTGAAATACTTGAAGATAGGTATGAGTGACTCCTTTTATGTCTCCTTTTCTCTAGGTTAGGAGACTAATTTTTTTTTAATTTTAATCATATTTGTCTATTGTGATGGAGATGTTGTCCCCACCCCACCCCTATATTTGGACAGAGAAGGCTACATCACAATTAAATCCCTGGGCTACCATGCAAAAATAATATTTAAATATTTTTATATCTATTGTATTTGTAATTTTTAATATCTACATAGTTTTCCATTAATTTGATGAACCAGGACAGTTTCAGCCATTGTCTAGTAGACATTTAAGTTAATTCCAGTATTTTTTTCTTTCAAATAATTCAGTTATAAATATTTTGGAAAGATGATTCTTTTTTTTTTTTGCTTCTTCCTTAATTATGTCCTTAGGGTATATTCATAGTAATGGGATTACTGGGTCAAAGGATAAGATCAATTTTGTAAGTCATGTTGTTTACTGCCAGTTTAAAAAAAATTTTGAGGCTTTGAGCTATGTCAAGTATACGAGACCCTGTAAGATAAAGCTATTTATTATTTTCACATAGAATATTGAATTAAAAAAAGCATGAATATATCACATTGAAAAAGGAATGGAAAGGAGGAAAGAGGATAGAAAGAGCAACAATAAGAAAAATGATGAAAAGATAGAAATATGGAGAGAAAAATAGAAAAAGGGCATAAGAAAACATGGAGAATGTGGAAAGAGGAAATAAGGAAGATTAAAAAGTTTGTGAAAAGGTTCCACAAATATGAAAGACCAGGGATCACTGGCTCACCATTGGGGTTGAGGCCTTGGGGTTGGGAATTCTTACTTCTTCTTGACAGCAGCTTACTATTGGAATTCTCCTACTTTCATCTCCTCACCTTCTTATGGGTTTACACCCTACCATACCTACACATTCATATTTTTGCATCCCCACACAGTATGGCTTACTTCAGCAGTGAAATTTGATGTTGGTTACCAAATGAATCACTAGGATTTTAAGAGAACTAAAAGTCTACATGGAGTTTTTTTGAGGGGAAATTTTTTTTCTTTTCTTTTATTTGGGGTCAATTAGGCACACATGGATCAAGCATTTAGACTTGATTGACACAAGGGCAAAACAATTGTCAATTTTTGAATATTAATCGATCAATCACTTCCCAGTTTGACAAATGTATATGCTGAAGACATCTATAGGCATTAATTCTCACTTAGAAAATACCTTAAATCACATAAGATAATTGAATCTAGCTGTAGTGGACTGTTTTCCCCATCTCATACTGCTATATTACTCTCACTTATATTACCAGGTACTCAGGGTAACAGAATCAGAACTCACAAAGTTCTTTAAATGCTAAACACTGGACTAAAATCAAGAAAGATAAGATTTAATTGAGATAAACATAAAATCTTACATTTAGATTCAAATAATCAAGTTCTACACATTGAAGTTGGCGTAAGAATTACTAGGCAGCCATAATATGAGAAAAGAAGCAGATTTGAGATAGCCTATGAACTCAATATGAGTGAACCATGCATTGTCATTGACAATTGGACTACTTGTTTTTCATCCTTTGTCTTCAAAGAGGACCAGTGACATCACAGAGTAATGTCTTGACTTGTACGTGAATTAGACTTAAATGAGGCAGAGTTGCAGAAAGTTGTCAGCCTCACTTTCTCTTTCAGAGTTATCAAAGTTCAGTGGCAAGAGCAAAGTCAGGAAGACTGGTGATGGCCTAGGATACAATGTATGACCTTGGCACCATTGATGTCCAACCAAACTCTAAGCACTCCACAGCGCCAGCTTCAGCCACCTCCATGGCAGTTGGAACCAATTGTCCTCATCAATGCATTCTTCCAGAGGAAGTCTTCACACACTTGGGGTAGATATCACCCTAACTTACTGATGGGTTGGAAGTCTGTCAGTTACCCTCTGCCTGCTTTAGCCGATTTGCCAAGGCAGTTTTACCAGGTTGTGGCTGCTGCACATGGTAGAGTCTTCTTGAGCCTCGGGTGATAGCTGAGTGCCGGGTGAATACCCAAGGTGGATGAGCAGCCTCGCAAAGGGCTTGGCAATCCCTCACAGCAGAGGCGCTGGCCCTCCCTGACCACTTCATAAACCATACACAAGTGGAATTGCAGGGTCCACTGAGAGACCTAACATCCCAGAATGAAGAAGTGAGAGTGATGCTATACTCCATCATGATTCAATTACAACCAGATTGCCATGTTCCGATATCTACATTTGAGGAACAATAGAAATAAGTTAGAGACTATCCAGAAGAAGGAAACCAGAATGGTGAGGGGCCTAGAGTTCAGGCCTTGCAAAGATCAGTTGAAGGATCTTGGGATACAAATCTTTAAACATTCTAAATGATGACAGCTGAGCTTTAGTGCTTTTAAGGTTTGCAAAGCATTTTGTATCATCTAATATGATCTGATCCTATACAGTAGGTGCCCCCAGTATCACTGTTCCCATTTTACAAAGGGCCAAACATGTAAAGTGAGGTGCCCAAGGTCATGCAGATAGAATGGCCAAGGGCAGGAATCAAACACTGGCCTCACCTGATGGCAAGTTTCATGCTTCTTCTGTCACGTCTATAGATAGAGTCTCTTAATATGTAGACATCACATAGTGAATGCTATTGAGAGAGAAACAGTTTCAAGGTATATTCAAAGATGAACATTTATCATGATTATTAAAGCAGTATTGCACAGTTGGTAAAGCGGCGGCCTTAAACTAGGAAGAGAGACGCATATCCTGCCTCCTGCAAATGCTATGTTGGTTGGTAGGCTGCCTACGGAGGCTGTTGATTCCTCCTCACTGAGTATCTTCATGCCAAAACCATTTGATCATGAGTCAGATAGGAAGGAAGCTTGTGTAGCTACAACTCTAGTTGGTGTCCTGACCTTCCTTCTAGCTAATTCTGAAATTCTGAGCTCAGGCAGCTGTCCTTTATTCCATGCTTTCAAAAGGAATGATCATAAGTGGAATGGCCTTTATGGTTTTCATGGTTGATGTCTCAGACATCAGAGATTTAAAAGGCTTTCACCTCTCCAGAGAAGCAGCCATGGGGCATTGCATAGAAAATGCCAGCTATGAAGGGGAAAGTCTGAGTTCCAAACCCACCTTTGGCACATAGGGCAGACCACATAGAATCTCAGTGTCTCAAGTCACTTTCTAAAGCAGTAGAGTAAAAGTCAAATAGACAGAGATCTCAACCAGCCTCATAATGATTTAGGAAACCACAAATTAATTACTATTGCCAATGGTCAAATCACACACACACACACACACACACACACACACACACATGCACACACACACAAAGAGACAGACATATACACACATGTATGAAAATTTTATCATATATCTTAAAGGAATAGCAAGTTGCACATAATAGATTTTGTTTCATATAAAATCATTTTTTTCTGTTCTATATTATGTATTCACTTGTTTTACTTCTGAAGTTCAGAGCAAAATAAATATATATATATTTTAAAAGTAATAGATGAGGATGTTTTAAAGAATTATCTTATCAAATATGGTGGGAATAAAAATGTAAGACCTGCAGTGAATGGTGTAGGATGAGTACGTTGTTATTTTTTTTCGTTTGCCAAACTTCCTATAACATTCAGAAATGGGGAAATCCAGAGTTGAGAAGTGTGCTATTGCTTTGGCTAACAGGCAGTTCTACAGAGGACTATATTAAGTTAACATTCGAATAACTCTCTTAAACTACATAAGGTAAATATTTACAAAAACCATTAAAACAATACAAATGGAGCACTTCAAGTATGTAGTTATAATGAGAAAGTGATATGTCTCTTTTTATAGTCCTGGAAGAAGCAGACAAAGATGCAATTACTCCATTTGGATATCCACAAAATGTACTGGGGAACCTTTTGCAATACTGATCAAATATTTGGAATCTATTACTTTCAATCTATTTTTTAGGTAACCATTCTTCCAGAGAGGGGCCCAGATACACAATACACTATCTCCATCCTGCATCTCAGTTTTTGAATGGCAGAAAAAAAACCACATTTCATGTTTGCTTCACATTTCTGTGTATCCAGCAAATCTTTACTGTGTGGATAATATTTCCAGATTGGCTTAAGCATCATCATACAGAAATTTTGCAATTACCCTTCCATTTTTTTACTCAAATTCAATAACGATACAGAATAAATTCCATCTAACTGTGGCAGAAAGTAAGAGAATTCTATATTAATGCCTTATAATGGCTTTATAGTTAAATAAATTTCACAAAAGCCAACCCAGCTTCCCCCCATAGCAATATTTTCCCGTGATTAAGTTAGAGATCAGATAACCTTCTTAGGCAGCATATGCCCAATAGCAATTTTCAAATTCGATATCGACTGTGTTATTCTAAAGACTCATTCCATTTTCAATGCAAAATGAATACCAAATAAAGAGATAAACCAAACATCAAATGTAGAACATGGACAATTTATCACTCACACACATAAAAGTAGAGGAGGAAATGGAGGGAATGCAACTGTTACAGGCAATAAAAGAATGTAGCAAACAGATAAATTTGGAAGTTTATATTTGCTCTAAGCAGTTGCAGTGGGCTTTCATTAAAACCCAGATCCTTTAGAACATGGAGTGGGAATTGTATATTCCTTGCCATAATGCACTTTACTGCTTCTGGCTGCAGAGTCCATTCATTTAGGCTTTTCTGCAAATTCTTAGCTCCACTTTATACAAAGGAAAAGTGTGACAGGAGTCCAGCCATTGTAACTCTGAATGATAGGACTGATTTACTTATTCTTCAAAGCCATGAGTAAATCAGATGCTGCTTATTTCAACTAAGAAGATAGTCAAAGATTATCAGCACGCCTGAGTTTCTTGTCATGACAAATGTGAACACCATCACTGTCATCTCATGGTATTGATGAAACATCAGCTTCTCGTATAATCTTCTGACTGGACAAATCTGTGAGCCGCTTAGATTGTTGTCCTTCATAAATATACCAGGTGAAAAATGCACATCTGTAATGAAACCCTCATCTTCCATACTACTACGTCATGATGACATACCATTGGTCTTCCATCCTCCCTTCCTCCCTCCCTCCCTTCCTCCCTCCCTCTCTCCCTCCCTTCCTCCCTCCTTCCCTCCCTCCCTTCCTTCCTTCCTTTCTTCCTTCCTTCTTTCCTTCTTTCCTTCTTTCCTTCTTTCCTTCCTTCCTTCCTTCTTTCCTTCTTTCCTTCTGTCCTTCCTTCTTTCCTTCTTTCCTTCTTTCCTTCTTTCCTTCTTTCCTCCTTCCCTCCCTCCCTTCCTTCCTTCCTTTCTTCCTTCATTCTTTCCTTCCTTCTTTCTTTCCTTCCTTCTTTCCTTCCTTCCTTCCTTCCTCCCTTCCTTCCTTCCTTCCTTCCTTCCTTCCTTCCTTCCTTCCTTCTTTCCTTCTTTCCTTCTTCCTTCCTTCCATCTTTTCAGGGGAGGGGTTGCTTTCTATAGCATTGTTTACCTTAGGATTCATGAGCTGGTCCCAAGGGCAGGACCCAGATGACACAGATGTAGAAATCAAACATAGCCTTGACAAATCAATCAGGTCTGCTTCTAGTGAATATTTAATCACAGAAAGAAATAATAAAAAGTCCCTATGGTAGAAGCAAAAATTCAAATGCATCCGTTTCCTACTAATGCTCCTGAAAGCTGATGGCAAAGACACCAGCCTACTGAACAACCAGCTTTCTTGGGACTTCTTTTCAGCACATCCTACAATCACATATCTAGAGCTCTGACAATGACCAAGTGCATTTTTGTGTGACTTAAATTTAATTTAAAGCCTTCATCTGTTTCTATACAATCCAATCAAAAGAATCGGCCTCTAATTTCTTTTATGCTTCTTTTTTATCCCTCAGACTCCCAGTGAAAAGACTGATTCCTAGAGGGAAGTTAGTCATTATCCACTTTAGCAATTTCTCTAATTATGCTCACCCAGAATTAAGTTTTACTATTTATGAAGAATGGTGCTTAGTGGGGAGGGTAAAAAGGAATGGAAACAACCCCTGCTCTTGAGTTGCTTAGATTCTACAAGTCAATATGTCAGAAATGAAAGTGGGGGAAGGCTAAAATTTGTACCCATCATTCTCCTGATTTTATTTTGACAAGTTTCTTTAGAAGGCAATCAGCATGACACAGCTGACTTAATAATGGACTTGGAGAGGAAACCACATGGGTTCAAATTCCATCATAGTCACTAGCTGGGGTTACATTATGTCACTTAGGGGTATATAAGGTGTTTATTGGAAACTAAAATCTCTAGGGTGAGGGCTTACTGAGCCGTTTTCAGGGCTGCTCATCTACCTTTGGTGCCCTCTCTCACCTGTGTGCTCCAAGAAATTATAGCATGTGCAGTGGCCACACCCTGCTAAACCAGCTTGGCAGATGGGTTAACCCAGACTGAGGGTAATTGGCAGGCTTTAAACCTGTTGGTGAGTTAGGGGGTTGCTAATCCGAAGCATGTAAATATTTCCCCAACTTTTTGCAACCCTATTTGGGGCTTTCTTGGCAGATATCTATCTATCTATCTATCCATATCTATATCTATCTATCTATATCTATATCTATCTATCTATCTAACTATGAAAAAAGACAGAGAGAGAGGCCTTAGGATCACATATTTCAAAATGAAAGAGACTTTTGAAAAATAATTCTGCCCAAGTACTTATGTATGTAAAGACAGATTAAACCAAAGGAGTCATTAGGTTTCAGACACGTAATGATGGTCTGAGTCCATCCAACAGAATCTTTTTTTTTTGTCCGGATGCAAAGTGTATCACCAATACATTAAACTATGGGCTGATCTCTAGAATGCAAGGCCCAAGATCTGGTGCTGCTCTGGATCCCAGATAAGGGAATCAGTCTACTGCTTTTTATTAACTTAGTGTGTCTGGTACCAAGATCCAACCCATGAGGAGAGGACACGCTACTCTAATCATTCCACTCCGTGGGGATAGTATCAGGACTGCTTCCAATCTACCCCATCCATTAGAAAAATCAACTCCCCACCATTTTTATTTATTACAGCCTTAACGATATTAATTTAACTATTGCATTTTGACTACCATTGCTGTGATGTTCCCCACAATCCCTGAACTCAAGACTTCAGCATTTTATATTCCAACTGATTAATTTTCGGATGAGGAAACTGAAGCCTAGAGATGCTAAGTTACTTGATGAAGGGGCTGATGAGCTGCCATTTAAAGGTAAGGCTCTTTGTCAGAGATCCGATGTCTTTGCACTGTGCCTTAATGCCTCTTATTGGTGAGGGGAATTCTTAATCTTTTTTCTCCCCTTTTTGTGGCCTTTGCATATTGCTTTGAGAGGAGTATCCTCCAAAACCATTTTACCTGTTGATATATAGGCAAGAATGCCATAGTTGGTGTGAGAGATGAGAATGGGGATTTCTGCTGGTCGGGAGGCTTTTAATCAGGTAGTCACAAGGTTAAATATGAGAAGAACAGACAGGACTGGAAATATTAGAGACAGTACAAGCAGGTACTATGCTAAGCCCCAGAAAGAACAGATCTAATGTGTTTGTGTCTTAGGAGGCAGGGTACAGACAGAGTCCTGGAGGTCAGGGAGAATCAGCAAGAGTGCTATCAAGAATAAGGCAACAAGAAATGTGAGCGGTAATCCTAACCATAAATTATTTTGTTTTCTGACATTTTAATTTTCTCTCCAGGGTGTGGGCAGGCCTGGGTGCAAAGAAAAGACATAATTAGTGATTATGGCAACCGAGGGAAGCTTTATAAAATGTTCTGGGCAAACAACATCAAACTCAGCCCTTAATCAACTTTAAAAAAGAACGCAGAGGGGAATACCCTGGAAAACTGCTACATAATGGGGAGATGGAGACATTATGACGGCAGCTTCCCTATGGAAACCCCAACAAGCTAAGGACCCATGAGTTTATGGGGGGAGGAAGGCAGTGCCACGTGAGAGGAAGCTGTCCTGGACTAGAGTCACTGTGCAGGGGGGGAATCCTCCAGTACCTTCCTATGTTCGTTATTCTTTCTGGTTGTCAAACAGAATTGTCCTGCTGCTGAAGGAATATGTTGTCTATAATTCTGCCCAGGGAGAAAAGCAGCACTCACCCTGCCCTAGCTGTAACTTTGGCTCAGAGGTATTGTTCATAACCCAAAGGAGATCAAACATCTATGGGAGGAAATTTGGCATCATTTATAGACTCATCTTACAATCAGGAAGAACTGAGTTCAGATCCTGCCTCAGGCACTTCATTTATAAGTCTTCCCGCACAACTAATTTATTCTTTTTTTTTATCCTCAGTTTCTCCACATGTGAAATAGAGATAATACTGGCACCTACCTCACAAGGTTGTTGAGAATCAAATGATATCACATATGGACATCACCCTTCGTATCTTAAAACCCTATGTTGACTAAAATCATAATTATGAATCTTATACGAACATGCCATTAGTTAATGCAGGGGAATAGAAATGTGATGATCTCCCTGGGAAATCTAATAGCTATCAGATTAAACATTAGTTAAGGGACCTCGTATAAAGCCTTATTTATCTACTTGATCAGGTCTAAACTACTCTGTCTATAGCTCTCAAGATCAATCACAACCTATTCTCCCCATATCTCAATAAGTTTGTTTCACACTACTAACCAGCTGTCACTTTACACCTTACACACTTTGTTTTTTCTCCAGAGAAGCTACATATAAAAGGCAAACCCCTGATTGCCAATATTGTTTCTATGTCTTTGTTCAAACTACCCTTTGTTCACCTACCACAAAATGCATTACATCCTCCACTCTGGCAGTCCAAATCCTACTGATTCAAGCCCATCTTGAATTCTACATTGCACATGTATACCTTCCCTGAGTGCCCACAGACCACATGGCTGTTTACCTTTTCTGAATACTTGGAGCATTTTTAGTTTGGTTTGTATTTGTCTTACATTTGCTAATTTTTTTTTCTGATGTGCATTAATCTCTTCTCTCCAGTTAGCTTTTATTAAGTTTCTTAAGGCATTTTTTTTTTTTTTGCTTACTTTACAACCTTTGCAACACCTCGAAGGACTGGCTAGATTGTGAATTGTCAATAAATAAATTCTTGTTAATCAAAGTACTTTGATATTTTTTATCAAGTTGTACATTTAACCAAGCCAGCCAATAAAACATTGCTTAGTAGCACTAAATTATGAGGAATAAGTAACTATTCATTCATTCATCCATTCATTCATTTGTTCATTCATTCACTTGTTCTTTTCTGTTAACCAACTAGACCATAAGAATGACAATGTGGGCTTTTGACCAAGGGAATGACATTGATTAACCAATCACCTAATTATCATGCATTTAAGCAGTAAGTAGTTTATAAATGATTGTTGACTGATGGCCCATGCTTTATATGTAACCCTAAGATATATATCTATAAGTGTATACAGAAAAAAAATACAAAAGAAAAATTAGTTTGGGGACAGATTAGGGTCAATAAATATTCTACAAACTTACCTAATTCTACAAAAAACCACTATCATCATTCCAAGTGCCAAGATTCACAAACTCAGAAGTGTCCTCAAACTATCTTTTACCTTCACCCCTATATCCAAACTATTTATAATACCCATAAATATCTACAAGTAATAGTATCTTTTCCCTTCTCCCCCTACCCCAGACTAGATAGCATTTGCATTTAACATGAATCTTTAGTGACTTGACCTAAATCTATGAATCATATGTGAAGACTTTGTGAGAGGTCAAGTTTTGGTAATATATGTTTTAAGACAGTGAAGGAGTGCTCTCCTGGACCCTAATCATCATGTTCCCAAGGTTATTGCCTAATTTATGACTAAAATATTAGTTTGGTGATAAATAGAATATCAAAATTTAAGTTTCTGCATGTGAGTCTACAGGACTAACCAAATTTCATAGTCTCTACTCTTAAAACAATAATTAGCATCACGGTATGATATAAAGGAAGGCAGATTAGATAGAATGCTAAGCCCCAAATCTTCAAAACCAGGGCTCAAATCTTATCTCTGTCCTGCCACAGCTGTGCCGCAAGGGGCCAGTGACTGAAATATCCTGTCTCATATTTTCCTCATTTGTTAAATTGTAATAATCAATCACCAAACATTTATTAAATTATGATTATGTGTCAGGCTCTGTGGATACAAAGAATGCAAAGAAAATTCCTGCCCTCAGGACACATGCTATTTTTGAAGTCAACATGTACATGTATAAGTCAACGTGTCCACATATAAACAAAAATACTAGTTTAACTTGGAGAAGAGAGGAAGGCACTAGAAGCTGGGGGTAAGAGGAGGGATTCTAAGGGAGAAAATTAAGTAGACAGGATGGCTATCATGTGAAGAGGCCTAGAGATGAGCGCTTCAACAACACGTGTGAGGAACAACACAAAGCTGAGTTTGGCTAGACCAGACAGTTTGTGCAGGGGAGTGATGCAGGACAAAAAAGTATGGAAAGGTTCAGAGCCAGATTTTTCAGGGTTTTAAATACCAAACAGTACAATTGAATTACTTAGTACCTAGTTTACCAGGTTTTTGTAAAGCTCAAATGAGATAATATATGCACAATGTTTTGCAAACATTAAAGTTCCTTAAAAATGCCAGCTATAATTATGTTTCAAGTTCCAGGCCTGGAATTGACACACTGGAGTTTCAATCCGAAGTGAAATCCTAACTGATCACAAGCTGATCACCACTTCTCTGAGCCCCACTTTACACAACTATGAAAATGAGTCATTGTATACTCCTTCCCTACTTCACAGGAGCACGGGGAAGGAAAAACATGATTGTAAAGTTTAAGCCACTTCATTAATTTGAGTTTTTGGGTTAGACTAGAACAAAGACACAGGGAGTAAAAATACATGTATGCATGCAAACCCCTTAAAATGCAGAAGATTGTTTTGCATAAAATTAAGAGAGTGAGTCCAGATTGTCCAGAGCTAGAAATAGCTTTCAAATCAGACTGACTCAGAATGTGGAACAGTTGCAAAGAGAACTGATCCACTTCGAAGAGGCCAAAGCAGAGGCTGGAAGTAGAAAGTTTGGTACAAAATTAAAAGGCAAGGGAAACAAATAAACCCAAAGCTATGACCAGATAAAGGGCCATGAACTTGGAGCTCAGTTCTCTGGGTGGCAAGGAGAGTCAGGACAAAATACCAGAAGACATGTATTCACCATGTGTGGGAGGCAGGGGTAGACTGGGGAGGCCTGGACCTGGAAGGCAATCACTGAGTGGAATACAGCTTGTGGTAGCTAAAGAGATGGTCAAAACTGGGGAAAAGCTCAACGTACTCATCTACATGTTAGCACATGTGAATGTTACTCAGCTCACCTGAGTTTCATTATATTTCTGCTCCAAAGACACCCTCCACACCAAGGAATGCCTGGATACATTTCTTTTTTTCTCATCAAGTATATAATTCTTATTTCAGCTTTTCTCTTCTTCAGCCTTCCTCTCTTTAACATTTGGAAGAAAATCTAACATATTCTTTTTCCTTCTTTCTTTATTGACAGATACTCTAGGGATTTGCTTTAAAACCACACACACACACACACGCACACACACACACGTGCACACACCACCACCACCATCTCAATAACAACATCTTTATACAGAAACTCAGACTAGAATTGTGAAAATCCAAGGCCAAATATAAAATCATCAATCTGACTGGTCATCATTTCTATGGATTAATCATTTCTTGTTGGCTTAGGTCAGGTGAATCATAAATAAATAGAAATGCATAAAACACACTTACATTTACACATTCATAAATTCCTTCCCCTGAAGTGCATGTCAGTTTCTTAAAAATCTGCATAATGCTAAAAGAGTAGCTTGCTCCCATACCAATGGATCTGAGGGGCTGGGTTGTCATGGATACACACCTTGTTTTGTTGGAGAGCTCTTTCAAAATGGAGCATGTGAGTGCCTGCTTGGCACATCTACACTGATGTTCCCGGTATTTTACAGTAGTAAATAAAATTAAGCAACTCGGCAACTTATGCAGAGGCAATGAACACATTTACCTGTACACATTTTAATAAATCTGTTCTTCCTGACATTTAAAATACCAGCAAGCTGAGTGCGATGTTCCTCAAGGTAGAATGCAATCAGATGAGGGAGGCACTGCTCCTCTTCATAAGGTTTTATTACCGTAAGTGTAGGGAGTGATCAAATGTAAGGAAGAAGGAAACAAAAGATAAAATAAGGCACTAGGTCTATTTTAAAATAATATTTCTTCTTCATGAGTGAAAAAGTATTCTTTTCTTAAAAATAAAACACATTCTGACTCATTTTAATAGTGAAGGAATTTTACCCTCAAAATATGCAATATCCCACATCTCACACTCATTCTTTTCCTCTTTCTTATGTGTCGTAATAACTTTATCTTTTTGTGTTAGTCTGTTCCATGAAGAAAAAAAAATGCAGTCTACAAGTGTTAAAAGAGCAAAGCTTAAAACTGGTACTCTCTTTTTCTCCCCTATCCCAAAAGTCATGGACATAAAGGAAGATGATGAACAAAGACTTATGGGAGTATGTATTGGATGGCGGCTTCTGGGGGAGGTAGATATAATGTGATTCCCAAGCACAAAGCACACAAAACAGACTTAATGTCACCCCTATTGAGAGGTCAGCTCTAGTGTGGCACCCACTCAGCTTTGATTTAATCGTATATATGTAGAGAGGGAAAGTTCATGCTGGAATAAGTGTGTGTTGAAGTGCCAGGAGGTCTGTAACAGAAGGAGAAAGAAGCAGTTGAAAATATTGTCTGCCTTAGCCTTTCTCAGTTACTCAGCTTGCATAAACTAACAGGTTTATCAATCCCAGGGAAGTGAATTCCAATATGGGCAGTGTGGTAGGAATATATTAATATGTATTTCCTGGTTTGCATTCAATTAACACTTCTGCTATTTAGCACATGGAATGGCATCATTGATCACTCCTTCATGTATATAACGATGCAAGGGTGGGAAATGCCTTTTTATTCACAGTTTATTCATTTATTCATTGAATAAATATTTATAGAGTGCCTCCTATGGTTGCTGAGAAGGAAGTTGGGATAGTGGCTCGAATGCTCAGCTTGGAGTCCACAACATACTCTCCTCTTAACAGCTGAATGACCAGGGAAAAGTTCCTTAATGTCTTGAAACTTAGAGTAACTAAGATAATAACTTGTAATTGGTCACTGTCTGTACCACAGAAGGAAGTTCTTACACTGGAGAAATCATTAATCTTTGACCTGTGGGTTCTAGTTAGCATCAACTCAATGACGAATCTATGGGATTTATTACGGGTTCGATGTGATTTACTATTTTTTTATTAATGATTTATATAAAGGTGTCTCTGTCACAGTAAAAAAAAATGCAACGGACACCAACATGGGAAGTAGATCCACTCCACTTGGTTATGGGAAGGATCCAAACAGTGCTGGGCAGGGTAGCACAAAAATGAGATATAATTACAGTTTGCATAAAGAGAGGCCTAGATTCCAGGAATGTGGAATTTGGAGGCCTTCTGTAGTCAGACCACTTAGGAAGTATGATATTTAGTTCTGAATGATACAACATATTGGACGGGTCCTGTAGAGATGGAGATAAGAAAGACACAGGCCAGTGGGAAGGTCTTTGAATCCATGCCAATTGAAGATCATCTTTAGTCTGCATAAAGCACTATAGAGAAATGTTTAAAGAAAAGAGGAGTGATGAGGAAGGAAGAGACAAGATGGGGCAGACAACGAAGTGAAGTCATCAATTTTCTCTTTATAAACGACATAATCAGAAAAAGGGGACACTGGCCACCTGGCTAGTCCATGAACAAAACAATCCATCTCAAAACTCCAGAATTGTTTTTTCTGGCTGTCCTCTGCTCTGGGTACTGACTTCCCTGGCTTCCTTTAAGCCCCTCCCCCCAATCAATCATTTTATAGGTAGCCCTTCCTAAACCTCGTTAATTTTCATGCTTGCCTTTTGTGAAATATTTCCTATTCATTCTGTAGCTTGCTTTGTATATATTTGCTTACATGTTGTTCCCCATTCATTTGTAAGCTCCGTGATGGAAGATGTTGTCTTGTGCTCCTTTTTTGCTCCCCAGTGCTTGGTACAGCACGCGGAATATAATAAGCACATAATAAATGTTTATTGACTGATAGATTGGTCTCTCCCATGATTCCTTTGGCATAAAGAAGAGTAAGCTCTCTTTACCAATGGAGACCTGACCGTCATCAGTCAGGTAGTGAAGCAATAAGCATTTAAGTGCTTACTATAAGTGGACCACTGAGCTAATCACTGGAAATAGGAATAAAATTAAGAGAGTCCTTGCCCTCGAAGAGCTTACCTTCCAATGGGAGGAGGAACCATTTAAAAGAAATCTGCGAAGCAGAGAGGGAAATGGAATGGGGGAAGAAGCTTCTTGGTATGGAGGCCTGTTAAAGAAAGTGTAGAGAATGGCCTGAAGTAGAGGGAAATGAGACATGGACATCCTGGTCTTGAGCATCCTCCTTAAATGAAGGTGTGATAAAGAGTCTCATAGCTGGAGAACAGGCTGCTGGGACAGACGGCATTTCCACTATGTGAATTTCAGGGCTGGAGTAAGACTTCAGAATGAAGAGCTGGGTCCTGACAGAGGAAGTCTGGAGTGCAACCCAGAAAGGGAGAAGCACATCTCTTCTGGAAGCAGGACTTGAACACCCAGGCCCAGCATGTCTCCGATATGTTATCATTCTTTTTTGATAAGCGATTACAAATAAATGAGCTGCTTCATTCTCAAGATCCTCACAAGAGCTGATTGCTATGTAGACAGTCGAGATGGAGCACCATATTGCTGGTGAAGACTGTCTCATTCTACCTTGAATCAGTTTATTTTCAAGATTCCTTTCAGCCAACATCAGAAAATAGTGGAACCTCAGAGTGAGAAAGGACCACAGAGTGCATCTACTCTAATACATTGTTGTTGTTCATTCAGTCACGTGCAACTCTTTGTGACCCCATGTGTCATAGCATGTCAGGCCCTTATATCCTCCATTATCTGCCAAAGCCTGTTCAAGCTCATGTTCGTCGTTTCCATGACACCATCCATCTTATCCCCTGCCATCCCCTTTTCTTTTGACCTTCAATCTTTCTTGTCATCAAGGACTTTTCCATTGAGTCCTATTTCCTCATCATGTGGCCAGAGTATTTAAGCTTCAGTATTTGGCCTTCCAGTGAATCATGTGAATTCATTTCTTTAAGTCTTGATGATTTGATCTCCTTGCTATGCTATGGACTCTCAAGAATCTTCTCCAGCACCAGATTTTGAAAGTGTTGATTGTGCAGCACTCATTTTTTTCTTACAGTCCAACTTGAAAAACCATAACTTTGATTACACAGACATTTGCCATCAAAGTGATATCTATGCTTTTTAGTTAGCAGTCCAGATTTACCATAGCTTTCCTTCCCAGGAACATGAGCCTTTTAATTTCATGGGTGCAAGGCACAAGGTGTGGAGCCAAGATGGCGGAGTAAAAGCAGTGACTTGCTTGAGCTCTCCCCTAAATCCCTCCAGATACCTGTAAAAATGGCTCTAAACAAATTCTAGAGCATCTGAATCCACAAAAAGACAGAGTGAAAAAAAAATTTCCAGCCCAAGACAACCTGGATGGTTGATTGGAAAGGCCTGTTGTGCCAGTATGGGAGAGGAGCACAGTTCAGCATGGGCCTCACAAAATCCAGGCCTCAGCGAAACCTGGAGCAGACCTCAGAGGACTGAATCATGGGCAACTATGGTGGTTTCCAGACTTCTCAATCCACACAAATGCCCAAGACAACTTAGAAGGTCAGTAGGAAAAGTCTGAAAAGTCTGTGACTGTGGTGAGAGACAAGCTTGGTCCAGCGCCTATTCTGGCACAGCCCCGGGGTGATGGCTGCTTCTGGAGCTCTCGGCCCACAGACTGAGGGGGGATCAAGTGACTGATCAGAGGGGGATTGCAGGGATCTCTTTGCTGGCACTGAGGCAGGATTCTTTTGCTTTCCCCATGCTTAGATCAGAGTCTCAATTCTGACTTTTGATTTATTCAGCTGGCATTTTGCAAGATGTACTCTACATATAAGATAAATAACTTAACAATATACAATCTTGTCATACTCCTTTTCCAATCTTAAACCAATCAGATGTTCTATGTTCAATTCAAAATGTTGCCTCTTGACAGAATCCTCTCCTATGACTTGTCTGCCTTGAGTAACCCTGCACAGCATAGCTCCTAGTTTCATTGACCTAAATGATTCCCTCCATGATGACAATGCAGTGAATCTAGGAGGAGAGTCTAGAACCTCAGAAGACAAGTAAAACTATTTGGTACTCCCATCTCTTTGAAGACTTGTCACATTTTGTCGTGATCTACATGATTAAAGGCTTCAGTGCAGTCAATGAAGCAGAGGTAGATGTGTATTTGTTTGTGAGTTTTCTGGAACTTTCTTGTTTTTTTTTCCCATAATCCAAGAATATTAGCATTTTGGTGTCTAATTCTTCTACCTTTTCAAAAACCAGGCTGCTCATCTCATTTAAAATATTGCTGAAGCCTAGCTTGCAGAATCTTAAGCATAATCTTACTGGTGTGCAAGATAAGTGCAATTTTTCAGTAATTTCAACCTTTGGGTTGCTGAAAAAGGGGTTGATGTAGGGGCAGCTAGGTGGCACAGTGGATAGAGCACTGGCCCTGGATTCAGAAGGACCTGAGTTCAAATCTGGCCTCAGACACATAACACTTACTAGCTGTGTGACCCTGCGCAAGTCATTTAACCCCATTGTCTAGCCAAAACAAAAAAAAAAGATTCAATAAACAGTATATGGTGGAGTTCAGAAAAGAAAATAAGCACTTTATACTCATACCCCTAGAAACACATATACATACACACACACACACACAGAGTTTACTAAAACTAAATACTACCCACATCATTAGAATATTCAGAATGTAAAATTTAAGGGACAGCTAGGTGGCACAGTGGATAGAGCACTGGCCCTGGATTCAGGAGGACCTGAGTTCAAATCTGGCCTTGGACACTTACTAGCTGTGTGACCCTGGGCAAATCATTTAACCCCATTGCCTAGCCAAAAAAAAAAAAAAAAAAAGGTTGATGTGACCAGCACGTTATCTTAACAAAACTTGATTGGTCTCTGCCTTAATTCATTTTGTACTCCAAAACAATCTTGACTTGTTCCAATTATCTTTAGATTTCCAACTTTAGTATTCCAATACCCTATGATGAATGTGACATCTTCTTTGGTGTTATTTCTAGAAAATGTTTTAAGTCTTCAGAGAACTGATCAACTTTGGTTTCTTTGGCATCAGGCGGTGGAATATAGACTTATATTGCTGGGATGTTGAACAGCTTGCTTTGGATCTGAACAGATGCCATTTTGTCATTTTTGAGATTATGCCCCAATACTGCTTTTCTCACCCTTTTTATTGACTATGAGAAATACTCCATTCCTTCTAAGGGATCCTTGCCCACAGCACTATAATGAAATTCACTCATTCTCATCCATTTAAGAACACTGATACCCAAGATGTCAATGTTTTATCTTTTAATCTCCTATTTGACCATGTCCAATTTACCTTGGTTCATAGATATTACATTCCAGGTCCCTATGCAATATTGATATTCTATGTATATAATGTATATGTATATGTATTTCTAATATATGTAATACAACAAGCATTTCCATAGCATAGATTGTACTGATAAAATAATGCTGATTGTACATAAAACTGCAAATCTGCTGAGGGGCACATCTTCTGAAGTCATATCTTTTATCATTTTAATACTGTCTGTGGGACTTTCTTGGCAATGATCCTAGAGTTGTTTTCTATTTCTTTCTTCAGTGGACCATTTTTGACAGAATCCTCTCCTATGACTTGTCTGCCTTGAGTAACCCTGCACAGCATAGCTCCTAGTTTCATTGACCTAAACGATCCCCTCCATGATGACAATGCAGTGAATCTAGGAGGAGAGTCTAATTTATACCTCATCAATAATTCACTCTCCTTCCCAACATTTCTCAATAAATAACTATGATGACATCCCATGAAAGCTTCTTGGGAAAAAAAGACTCTCCTGTATCACAAGGAAGTTTATTTCAGTATCATTGATTTTCAGGACATTATTAGTTAACATCCCATCAAAAACTACCTATCTGGAAAAACAAATTAAAATAACTCTGAGGTACCACCTCACAACTACCAGTTTGGCTAATAAGACAGAAAAGAAAAATGATAAATGTTGGAGAAGATGTGGGAAAATTGGAACACTAATACATTGTTGGTGAAGTTGTGAAATGATCCAACCATTCTGGAGAGTAATTTAGAACTATGCACCAAGGGCAGTAAAACCATGCATACCCTTTGAATCTGCAATACCACTACTAGGTCTGTATCCCAAAGATATCATAAAAAAGGAAAAAGCACCTACATGTACAAAAATATTTATAGCAGCTCTTTTTGTGGTGGCAAATAATTGGAAATTGAGGGGATGCCTTTCAATTGGGGAATGACTGAATAAGTTGTGGTATATGAATGTAATGAAATACTATTGTTCTATAAAAATAATAAGCAGGCAGATTTCTGAAAAACCTAGAAAGACTTACATGAACTGATGCTGAGTGAAGTGAGCAGAACCAGAAGAACATTGTACATTGTAAAGCAACATTGTGCGATGATTAACTTTGATAGACTTATCTCTTCTCAGTAACGCGAGGATTAAGACAACCCCAGAAGACTCATGATAGAAAATGTTATCCATAACCAGAGAAAGAACCATGGAATCTGAATGCAAATCAAAACATACTGTTTTCACTTTTTTCTTTTTTTTTTCTTTCTCTTAGTTTCCCCCTTTTATTCTGATTCTTCTTTCACAACATGACTAATGTGGAAAGATGTTTAACATGATTGTATATGTATAACCTATATAAGATTGCTTGCTGTCTTGGAGAGGGGGAAGGGGAGGGAGGGAGAAAAATTTGAAATTCAAAATTTTGCAAAAATAAATGTTGAAAACTGTCTTTACATGCAATTAAAAATACAATTGAGAGAAAATAAAAATCTACCTCTCTGCATCTTTATCCATTTGCTTCTGCTTCTAACTTCTTGTGCCAAAAAAAGGAGAAATTTTCTTTCATATGGAAGCCTGCCCAAGTCATATTTTCCTGGTAATGCCTTTAATTCTGTTCAACATATTCTAATAGTTAAGCAAATAAATTTTTAAGAAAAATAGCTGCTAAGAGCCAAGGAAACTGTGACAAGCCCCTAGGATAATCTGGAATCACACACTAAACCTGCAAATTCAGACATTGCAGAATAGCTCATTTTGATCGTTCTAGATCCAAATACAATGTTTTCTTCAATGATCTGAGGAATTCAATGGGGAAAAATGAGCAAAAACCAAGGTACAGGTCTTAACTCTGTACAGATGATTGCCACCACCTATCATGTGCTGATGGCTAAGACCTTTGTAGTACTTGTTTTTTTCCAGAAAAAGTCTGACTGCTATAATGTGTCACAATAGGATGAAATTTAACTGTTGATTTAAAGTCAGTCAAACAACTGATCCACAAGCATTTTAAGTGCTTATTTTTATATACAGGCTACTAGACTCTAATATGAAGCAGCCTGGTACAGCAGAATGAAAAGCCCTTTCCAAACCATGCTGCCTGAACTCTTCTCTCTTCCTCTTACATAATTCCAACTCTGCTCTTGAACCCGGGAATCACACAGGTAAAATTTCACCCTAGTTTGTCTCTAAGTGGTCCACTACATGGCCATGTCAATTCTTCCCACTCTGACCTGTAAAACTCCTTACTGAGTTCTGAACCAGGTTAACATATATTTTAGAGAGATTAAACAAAATTAATAAACTATGATGCAACATCGACAATGTTAGTTTTTTTTAAGTCAATATGTGGCCCTTAAGAACTATTTCTGTTTGAGTTTGATAATACTGTGGTACTCTATTTCCTTGCCTTTTCCAAGCCCTGTCCCCCAACCACTACCTTCCTTCCAATTCTAGTTCCATTTTATGTGATGTCTTCCTCTATTAAAATGTAGGTTCTTTGAAGGTAGAGACTATTTTTTTTGTTTCTTTCTCCCTCCTCCTTAGCACAGAACCTGACACATAGGAAACACTTAAAAATGCTTTTTCATTCATTTCTTCATTAATTTAGTCATTAAATGAGTTCAGATCTCGTCTTGGCTACTTGTTACTCCTCTTCTCAATTGCTATCTGTCACTTAACCACTCTGATCCTCAGTTTTCTCATTTTTAAAAGGAGAGGGTTGGATGAAATGACTTCTGAGTTTTCTTCCAATTTTAAACTTTAGTCCTATGGTAGCCATTGCATACATGTATGCACATGCATGTACATACTAATATGTGCACATAGAGGCAGAGTTAGAAGTTAGGTATCTCTCTGCTAGTTTAGCCTGAGAAAGTATGTGTATAACCTCATCTCAGATGCCATAAGACTGAATTCATCACTGATTTGGCTTTGGTCTCAAGGTGGAGAGGGAAGGGTAATGGGGAGGTTCTTTAAATCTGAGGTCAACTTTCCAGTTGACAACTTGCCACCAACATCCTGCTCAGTCCTATCTATCTATCTCTTTATCTACCTATCTCTTTATCTATCTATATCTTTCTCTCTGTATCAATATAGCATCTATCTCTCCATCCACTTATCTTGCATCTATCTACTATTTATGTTTGTTTATCCATGCATTCATCATCATTGTCATCACCATCATCATCATCGTCACTAGGTCTGTGATTTCATTTGTCTAAGGCACTCCTAGTGAGCAATCTCTCACAATGTAGGTCTATAACTTCTCTGGCACCTATAGCATCAGAGAGTTACCTGAGGTACTGATAGGCAAAGCAAAGTCAGCCAGTGTCTGAGGTAGAGTTTGAATCCAGGTTTTCCTGACTCCCAGACAAGCTCTCTATACATTTTACCATGGTGGTTCTCATAGTGTCTCTCACACAATAGCCATCATTAAGTAGGAAAACCTCAAGGTTGGTACTGGAAGGAATATTTTCTCTTTCTACCTAGAATAATAGATAATCATTGCTTAGGAAGTCAAAATCCAAACCCAAAATTCATCTACCTCTAGAGAAGTTAGAAGTCATCATGATTCCATGAACTACCTTCCCTCCTCAGCCAGTGTTTTTCCCGCTATAACAGGACTATAACCTTCTGCTTGCCCACAGTTTTCTGAACCTAAATCAGTGCCTAAAATTTCTGACTGTAGACATTAGGCACATTCCAAGTGATGGGGGAGGAGGAACATGAATGGTGGGGGGTGTCATACTATATAAGGCTCCCCTTAAATAACCATTCATTGAATGGAATGTAAGAAGGAATTTAATCTTCTGTATTTGTGCCTTATCCTCCTACCTAGACTATGAAGCCTATGAGAACAGAGACTGCTTTATTTCAAATTTCTTTAGATCTCTCTCAATTCCTAACACTGTGCTCTTGACATAGTTAATAAAGTAGTAGATAACTGGTAAATATTTATTAAGTGATAAATTACTTCCTCTCAGTTAGCCATGCTTGGAAGATTTCAGCCACATCTTTAACCTCTGAGAAACCTCCAGAAGTCATACACTGGGGAGTGAGAAAGGTACTGCTCACCATGATTTTTTTTTTATATTGACCAAAACGATTTTTCTCAGAGAGATAATTCTTTTTTTTCTTTATCTCTTTCAGAATTATAAGTACTTCCTATGCCTGTGGTTCTTTCTAGAATATCTTGCTTTATACTAATGCTAATAATAATTTTAGGTCTTGTCATCCATGTGACAATGAAGACAATAACAAGAGTAACAAAGTCATTAAAGTGGCTCCATTGAACTTTCCAGAGAGGCAGGGTTTTGTTATGGTTGTTTGCTTAGGTTTGTTTTAGATTTTAATACTGAAGAAGCAAAGAGAGCTTAAGCTCAGTCAAAGTTCATTACACATAGTGGAATTAATTTAGATGGGGTATTTTTTTTTCCACTGAACAACTTTGAAATAAGGAGCAAATTGTATTATTCATTCACTCTCAAGTATTAACCAATAAAACTCACTGAGAACTGAAGGGATCAAACATGGCAGCAATCACCATCTGATCTAGCTAAGCTATCCTTTTACTTACAATGACAACTTGTTAATTAAGTGGATTGGATTGGAAGTAATTCAAATATATTTGTAAGCAATTTGAGAAAGAGAGTTAAAAAGAAAAGAAGAAAAGAATGGGAAGAAAGGATGGGTCTAGGTCAAGTGGCCTGCAACCAATTCCTTGAAATTTCAATCACCTCAATGTAATTTGACAGAAATGGAGAAAGGAAAATATTGATGACATTACTCTAAAATGACCAAAAGGCGCATAGGAAGAATGTCACATGTGAAGGGAATGGGATATTGGACCATAGTACTATAGATTTATGGCTAGAGGTATCTCTAGTCTAATATCCTTATTTTGTAAGTCAGTGGTGAAGCAACTTGTCCACAGTTACACGACTGGCAAGTGACAAGGGCCCAGTATGAATTCAGATACTTTCAGTCTTCTTTTTCTTTTCCTCTTCACCATTGGTACAACATCAAGGTATCTGGTGCTGTGTTTGAATGTTATAGATCACCAAGAAGTGAGCATCATTTATTCAATATGCAAAATGCCAATAACAATCCATCTTTGACAGGTTTCTTTTGAGAATCGGTCATTCAGTCAGTCAGTCCATAAACTTTTATCAAGTGCCTACTATGTACCAGGCACTGTGCTAAATTATAGGAATACAAAAAGAAGAAAAAGACAATTCTTGCCTTTAAGGGGTTCACAATCAATTAAAAGATATAAGCAAAAAAAATATGAGCAAGCAAGATATATACAGAAGAAGGAAATAATTAAAAGAGGGAAGGAACTAGGAGTAAGAGGTATTGAGAAAAGTTTACTGTAGAAGGTGGGATTTTATCTAGTACTTAAAAGAAGCCAGGGAAGCTAGTGGGTGGACATGAGGAGGAAGAATATTCCAAGCATAGGGGACCTCAGTCAGAGAAAATTCTAGGAGCCTGCAGGCACAGTGTCACATTCAAGGAACAACAAGAAGTAGAAAGTCACCAGTCCAAAGGGTTCATATAAGGGAGTAAGATGCTACTGCAATAGTCCAAGCTTGAGGCCATGAGGACTTTTACCAGGATAGGGATAATATCAAAGGAAAGAAGAGGGTTAGGGTTAGGGTTAGAGTCAGAGGCATTTAGAGTTATGTTCAAGAGATGCTGCAAAAGTAAAATTGTCAGATCTTCACAACAGATTGGTCATAGGAGTGAGAAACAGTGAGAAAACAAAGATGACACATAGGTTGTGAGCCTGAGCAAGGATTGTGGAGCTCTTTACAGTAACAGAAAAGTTAGAGGTGGTAAGGCTTTGAGGGGGTAACAATGAGTTCCATTTCTGATATGTTGTACTTGAGGTGTCTACTAGACTACCATTTTGAGATTCCATATAGATAGTTGGAGATGCAAGACTGAAGATCAGCATAGAAATAAGAGCTGGATAAAATTTGAGAATCACAAACAGAAAAATGGTAATTAAATCTATATGATCTGATTAGATCGCCAAGTAAAATACTAAAAACGGAGAAGAGGGCCCAGGTCAGAACGCTGTGGGACATTTATAGATAGAGAACACAATCTGGATGAGGATCCAGGAAAGGAGGCTGAGGATAGATCAGATAGATAGGAGGATAACCAGAAGAGAATGACATCCCCAAACCTAGAAAAAAAATGAACTATCTAGGGGAGGAGGGTATTCAATAAAATAAAAGGTTGCAGAAAGTGAAAAAATTTGAAGATTATGAAAGTCTTTGGATCTGTCAATTAAAAGATTATTGGTAAGTTTGAAGACAACATTTTTGGTGTGATAATAAGGTTGGAAGCTTGATTGTAGGGAGTTAAAAAGTGAGCAAGAGAAGGTAAAGATACCTATTGAAAATTGTCTTTTCAAGGAGGCTAGCCACATACAGCAGAAGACACATAAGATGATAGAAGTGATTGAAGGATCAAGTGATTGTTTTTGTTTGTTTTTTTTTGTTGTTGTTATTTGTTTGTTTGTTTATTTTTATTTTTTGAGGAAGAAGAAGACACAACCATAGGCAATAGGAAAGTAAACAGAGGCCAGGGAGTGATTTAATTTGGTGATAGAAGGGGGATGGAAGAGGGGGCAGTGTGTTGGAGCAAATGTGATGGAACTGTATTGCCATTGTAGATGGAGGGATGAGTTACAGTGGATCTGGGTGAAGGAGTGGCAGAGTGATGTGAGATGAAAAAGAAAGAAGAGACAGCTCATGGACAAAGACCTCAAATTTTTCTGTAACATATGCAGCAAGGTTCTCAGTTGAAAGGTGAGGGGAGGAGAAGCATGGAAAGTTTAAGGGAGAAAGTAAAGATTTGGGCTTAAATTCTTAAGATCTGGCCTGCTTGCATTAGCAATACAAATACTTAGATTCCTTAAGAGTCTGACAAATATGCTGATCTTTAACAAATCTTGTCTTTGGTTGAAAGAAGGTTTGGGTTGAATTCATTCAGGCAGGACCTGCATGTTATGATTTTGGGGTCCCAGAACCCTTAAACCTCTAAACCTCAACATTTTGGTGGCCCACACGGGGAAACCGGCTAACCCCAAGTTCCTTCTTCAGCTAAGACTGGAAGGTATGTAAGTCTTCCCACTCTTCTTTCTTGCCCTGCAGTTGGGGTCACTCTCTAAGCACCTAGGAAGGCTTGGAGGTGATTTTTGGGAAGACAGTTATGAGGAAGTCTTGAACTCAGGCCTGATGCTCTCAGGCTCTCAGTCTATTGGTTCCCACCTTCTGAAGTATAGAGGACAAAGATTGTCACCTTATCTGGAAGCATATGCCCAATTCTGTCAATTCTCTTGGTGCTGGGGAATTGGGAAAACTTCATGTGCTTTTCGGTTCCCTGAGGCTTACTTACTCCTTTCTTTCTACACCCCTGGATCCTCCTTCATAGAGGCTACAGGGAAAAGTCAGAACAACTAAAAACATCTTAGCAAATTCTGGAGGTTTTGTGATCCATCAGTAAGGAGTTTTGAAATACCTCCTTACAACCCTGGTCACTACCTTCTCCCACTCCCTTCCCTTGAGTCAAGAGGGTATCTTTGTTAAACCCTCTCATAGGAGAAGAGAGTTTCACCCTTCCCCCCTCATCTTTGAGTTCACCTTTACCCACCTGGCAAAAGGAAGGAGGGTGGAGGGGCAGCAGCTATAACAGGGGCCCCACTGGCAATGCCCTTGGGCCCTCGGGCAACCTTTGCCTGGAAGCATCACCCAGGGTCAGCACATCCTACTTACCCCCACCACCACCTCAACCCCCAGCAGCCATGGGAGAGAGGAAAGGGGGGTGGGTCAAAGTAAAGAAGCTAGCCAGTCTTTGACCTTGGGTAAGTCCAGTCTTTTAAAGTTGTAGTTTTAACTGTTAATGATGAGATGTTGATTCTCTATGTAAAGTAATCTGGAAATGCATTTAACAAAACTGAAGTCACCTGATTGGTAATGGGTTTGCTTCAAGTTTCAAATTGGTAAACTTTTTGTATGAGTTATGTCATGAAACTTTTCATAATTTTGTTACAGCTGAAACAATTTGGCTATTCTTGGTTACTGTTTGAATGTGTGAAATTGCCAAAAAGCCTGTTTGGGTTATGGCTTGCTGAGAATTTGCAAGTCCAGAAAAAGTTTTTTCCTAAGTTGTGATTAATGAAACTTGCTGTTGGGACCATAAATAAGTTTATTTTGAATTGACTGAAGGATCATAATCCATCGATAATCAATAATCCACCATCTGAGAGAAATGCCACAAGCTACTAAGAGAGAATGTGATACTGGCGGGAAGTTGGTACCAGGAAAGCTGAGAGGACAATTTTAGCCTCAGTCTAAGATAGGATCCTCCTAGCTCAGTTTCCTCATTATGTTCCTTTGAAAAGGAACGCCATCACCTGGGTATTCCTGAGTCTGGCCATGAGGAGGATTTGATACTGCATGGTTGGAAAACTGAATTATCTGAATCCAAATAGAGCTTAGGATGTTTTGTCCTGTCATATTTGGGTCCTAAATCTTGTCCCTGCTTTATCCTTTTATAGTAAATTTCTATAATCAGAACAAGTGGTCAGTAAAAGATCAATGCAGGTGTGTAAGATCTTGCTGTTTTGACCTGAATATTTAGTCATTCAGTACCCCTAAACAACTGAAATGAAATCAGAAACAACTTCAGTTTGGTTTGGGGAGGATCAGTGATAATTGAAGTGAAAGTCAGTCTCTTGGCAAATTCATTTGTGTAACTCTTGAATTCAGAGATGGAAAACTTCTACCTGCAAAAGTGTTACTTAAACTTTTGAAAAAGTAATGATATCAGATAATCCTGTAGGTCAAATGTAAATGATTTCAATGGGACTCTTACACTTTTACTTCTCCCTATATCTGGACTGTGCAGTTTTTTCTGTCAGATTTATGTCTTCCAGACTACAGGCCATTCACCTGCAGTTGGTAGCCAACAGTGGGTACCAGCCAATGCCCCCCCTCCATTGTCACCTGGATGAAGCCTGTGCTCAGTTCCAAACAGCTTCCTCTTTGGGACCCCCTCGAGGAGGGGACAGCTCTATGCCACATGCCAGCAGGAAGCAATTTCAGAAGCCAAGACCTTAGCTCCTTGCCCCAAGAGATTTTGAGTCATGTTTGTTTGAGGGGGTAATGATGGGGATACTGATGGAGATCCTGATTGCCCCTGATCACTTCCCGCCCTTAATCCTATCTAGGCTCCATTCTCCCTTGGCCAAGTGGTCCAGGTCCCTGGCATTCTGTTACCTCACAGTCACCCTAGCTTTCTGGCCACTTCTACCCAGATCTTCCTTAGACCCTCCCTCCAGTCATCCTAGACTACTTGGCCACTCCCAGATTCCTCCCACAGTGTTTCTATATTTAAGGTCCATCTGGCCTCCATTAAGGTATTCAGATTCTTAAAACCAGGCCCGCTTGCATTAGCAATACAAATGCTTAGATTCCTTAAGAGTCTGGCCAACATGGAAGATTCTTTAAATCTCATCTACCCCCAATCAATGTTCTAATCAACCTTGCCTTTGGCTGAAAAAATAAGTAAAGCTTCAGAAAAGTCATGTGGAGAGCAGGATCATGACTTGATAATAATTACATAGCAGCACTGAAGGCCCACTTAAGGTTGTGTAATATAAATTTTCAGTGGACCCAGTTAGAATGGCCATGTGACTTTCTCCATCTAAATTCAGCATCATGTATGTAGGGGTGAGAGTGTCCAAGTCACTCAAGCTGAGGTCCAGCAGTGCACAATCAATAATATGATAGTAAGAGAAAAGGACATTGTAGAATTGAGCTGTTTCACAAGGGGTCAAGAAGAGGAAGAGAGAGAGTGGTTAGTATAGGGAGACGGTCTGGCAGAGAGCTGAGGGGGTAAGGGATTGGAGGTCGCTTGTGAATGAAATTTGGGGTTTAATAAGGGAAGGCAGAGGGAGAGGTGGAAAGTCAATAAATTATAATCAGATAAGGGGATTTGAGAATTCTTGAACATGGAGGTGTTGCATTTTGGGGTGATGGCAAGACCAAAGATGACAGTGTGTGTGTGTGTGTGTGTGTGTGTGTGTGTGTGTGTGTGTGTGTG
>NW_020954582.1:4813702-4824568 GCF_900497805.2 Vombatus ursinus
GTGTGTGTGTGTGTGTGTGTGTGTGTGTGTGTGTGTGTGTGTGTGTGTGTGTAGGACAGGGTTGAGAAGTCAAAGTGGGAAAAGAATAGGTTGAAGAACTGAGTGGTTATGAAATTTGAAGGGTAGTCAATATATATGTTGAAGTCCCCTAGTATGAGGGCAGCAGTTGATGAAGAGAGAAAAATTGTGAGACAGGTACCAAACTCATTGAGGATGAAAGTGACCTGGAGGTCGGTAGACCAAGATTCTTTAGACCAGGGTCCTTCCATCGGGATCTTGATTGGCTAGTAGCAATGAATAACAAGAACCTCAAAGAGATTTGATCATTGAGTGATGGAAGTAGCAGGAGAACCTGGAAGTGGCAATAGGTTAAAAGGTGTATTCCAAGTCTATTACCTTGATTAGTGAGCTGAGGGAAATGACTGACTGTGATGTTGCTACTTGCAATGGTAGACAAAGAGACTATGTTATCAGTGGAGAGGCAGATTTCAATGATTGTTGGAAGATGGAAGGAGTGGAGGAGGAAACAAATAATGTGAAGAGAGGTCTGTTGCCTATGGACAGGTATTCTGAGGGTACATTGGAAGGGGTGGGAAGTGTTTGGTTGGGACTTAGGAAAAGAATTATTGAGGGGAATAGGATGGAGGAATTGAGAACCCACAATGGTGAGACAACTGAGGGATTCACATACATGTATTTTGAAAGAAGAGAAGATACCAAATGAGAGGAAAATAATTTCAAATGTTATTATTAATGAATGTGACAAAGAAAATACTAGCAATTGCTTATGATTACTCTCTCATCTATATAATATCTTTTTAAGAGTGATCTGTAATTGAAGGAATATTTTATACAGGTATTGGTGTTGAATAAATGTAGGGTCTCAACAGATACTCAACAATGGCTTAGATCTTTTCCCTCTCTAAATTGAATAAATGATATAGAGGATATAACAGCACACTTAGATTTATTTATGTTGACCATGTGAAAGCATTTGATGGTGTTCAGATAGAAATGTTCCTGTGACATGTCAATATGCCATTATACTTTTACATTTATTATTCAACAGATATTTCTAAATTTAAGCAAAATGAGTATTTTTTATATTAGAATTTTTTTTGGTGAGGCAATTGGGGTTAAAGCGACTTGACCAGAGTCACACAGCTAATGAGTGTTATGTATCTGAGGCCAGATTTTTACTCAGGGCTGGTGTTCTATCCACTACACTACCTAGCTGCCCCTATAATTGAATTTTAAAAGGTAAATATGAAACCACAACACCTGAAGTTTCACTTAAAGTATCCTTGGCAGAGTTCCAACTGCAGAGAAATTGTAATCATCCTCGTTTTCATCATCATTCTCAACATGATGCATAGAAGACCCTTGGCACATCCTCTCCAGTAAAATTATGGGAGTAAATGATCTAAGGGCAAACACTGATGAGGTGTGATGAAGATCCTTAGAGGAAACTGCCCATCAGTGATGCCTCAGCTCCTCTGGTGTAGTTGGGGAGCAGTTTCAACACCTTCATTTATCACCTTGTGTTATCATCATTATCCAAGCTGATGCAACAGGATTATCATGATATGAGACAAAAAATGAACGCTGCTTCCAGTTTTCTTCTTTCTGTATTGATTTTTGATACAATTATTTCCTCATTCATCATCCAATAAACATTTATTAAATGCCTACTACATTCTAGGTACTGTGTTAAGAGCCAGTAATACAAAAAGAAGCAAAAGAAAGTCCTTATCTTCAAGGAGTCTATAATCTAATGGGTGAGACAACATGTAAGAAAATGCACACTAAGCAAGCTATGTATGAGATCATTAGGGAAGAATTAACAGAGAGAGTGCACAAGACTTAAGAGTGGTTGGATTTCCACCAGAGAAACAAATATGAAGTAGAATGCTCTACCTGCACAAAAATATTAGCCAAAAAACATTAAAAATTACACATAAGTAATAACAGTATATTTAGGGGCACATTGTTGGTGCCAAGGTCACTTGAATTTTTAAATTTCTTAGACAAAATTGGTTGGGGAGCACTTGTGATTTAAAAGCAAGCAACACTATGCCTAGGGTTTCATCAAATACAAAAAAAAAATCTTAAAAAAACCCTTAAACAGATGTCTTTTTAATATAAAGGAGGAGGAAGTGTTCATGCAAATGCAAAACCTGTTTTGAGATGTTTGTACCAAAGGAGTGAAATATCAACTGTGAAAATCTAGTAAACCTTTCTTTGGTGATACTTTGAAGGACCCTGTTAAGTGAATGAGATAAGGGCTTTGAATTTTCTTAAGAAAATATAGTGGAAAAGAAAAGAAAATAGTGGAGAGTGAAGTAGAGAAAGAGATAGAATCAGAAAGAGAGAGAGACAGCAAGAGACAGATAAAACACATAGAGATAAAGAGATATATAGACAGACAAAAGACAGGGAATAAGAGTTATATAAAAGACAGAGACAGAGATAGAGATGTGATAAATAGAAGATGTCTACAGAAATGGACATTGAAAGAAACAAAACAAAACTGGAAAGTATCCAAAGACTTGTTACTTGAAGTGAATAATGTGAGTCCCAGAAAACTGAAGATGGACCATCCTTCTTTGTTCTTGGCAGAGACGGATGGGACAATAGATGGAGAATAGTACATGTGATCTCAAACTGGTTACTCTTTTGGTGAGTTCAGATGACTATTTTTTAATCTTATAAGTAAGTGCTCGCTGTAGTCGGGTGGCATAGATCTACAAATAATGAAGGATTTTTTGAAAGATATTAATAAAACAATTTTTAAAAATTGATGCTGAATGTAAAAGCATCTGAAAATTGAATTCTTTTTAAACTCAGACTTTTAAAGTCACTGTTTAGCCTGGAGCAAAGCAGGTGTTACCATCATTCATTGATAAAAGTATGATAAGGAATACTTCATATCAATATAGAAAGAAAGATAGATATACTATATATGTGTGAATGTGTGCACATATACATACATGCACATACATGCATACATGCACACATATAATCCATAGAATCACATTTTGAGTTGTATGGGAGATTTGAGATCAGGTAGTCTAACATCTTCACACCCCTGACAGTTTGGGTAGATGAGAACAATGCGTTCCAATGGCCATGAAAGTGGTTGAAACAGGAGCTATGGAGTGCTTAGAGTTTGGCCAGATATCAAGGAGACCAAGATCCTCTACTGCATTTCATGTCATCACTACTCATCTTGACTTTTGCCTTGCTTGAACTTCAATAACTCTGGAAGAAAGAGAGTAAGGCTGACAACGTTGTGCAACTCTACCCCACTTAAATCCAGTTCACACCCAAGTCATAACATCATCACCCTGTGGTGCTATTGGTCCTCTTCAAAAACAAAGGCTGAACAACATAGTAGATTTTTTAATTTTTTTATTTTAAACTTAAATAATAAAACAAATAAACAATAAGAAAAAAAGAAACATTAAAACTTAAATATTGAAACAAATACAAAATAAGAAAATAAAAAAAAATGCCATGTGCACAGCAGAACATGAGAGGGTTCAAAATATATATCAATAAATTTGATTTCAAGAAAGTCTATATAATAAATACCATGCATTTTGTTCGAAGCTGTCCATCTTTTCTTTGCTTCCTTGTAAGTTTTCTTTTGTTCTCTGCTATGCACTTTGTACTTTGTTCTTTTTTCCCCCTTCCTCCCTCCCAAAAAAAGGGTATCATTGAGCATGGATATATTTATATATACAGGTATATACACACACACACACACACACACACATACATACATACATATATACACAGAAAGATACACACACATATGCACATACATGTAAACTTAGATACATATAATTATATACACATATACTTAGATATCTAAATCATACTCACATATGTATTGACATATACATTCACATGCATCTATGTAAGACCATACTATCCTTATTTGTCCTGTTTCTCTGAGGGTGAATAACCTCTTGCTTCATACATTCAAGTCTTTCCCATTTTTTCCAAGTTTGCCAACTTGTCATTTTCTACACCCCAGCGATATTCCAACCTTATACTGTCTAGCTATTTTAGCTAGTCCCAAATGACATTGCTGAATTTGGCAGACATCTAGTGTAGTTTCCCTATTTTTCTCTTTAGATTAAATCTATTTTAGGCTTAACTATGTCTGAGATCATGATGACCACCTCTGCTCTTTTTTCCCTAAGAAATTCTATGCCTGATGCTTATTTTACACATTGTGCATATCTTTTATTTTCTGTCCCTCCTAACTCCTCTACTTTACTTCTTCCTCTACCTTGCCCTCCACCAAGAATCCCTTCCTCCTCCTCCTCCTCTCATTAATCTAACTACCCTTCTATCCTATTCCCTACCTCTTCCCTTTAAAAATTCATCCCTTATCTTTCCCCCTCCCTATCCCCTTAGCCTTTTATATTTTTCTGAATTTAGAAGACTTTTATACATATATACGTACATACATACATATACACATGCATACATATACACATATATACACATACATACATATATATGCACATATATATGTATATGTATGTATATATATATATATTTCCCTCTTAAACCCATTCCCAATGAAAGAAGGATTCCATAGCTACCACTGCTCCTCCTCCATTCAATTTCTCTGTGCCATTTCATCCTCTAGCACCTCACGTGTGTAAGTTAATTACTAATTTTTTTACCTGTTCCTAAATGGTTCTACTTATAAAAATAATATACTACTCAGGTCTACCTCAATCTTTCTTTTCAACTACCCAATTACTAATAACAATCTTAGACATACATTTTACATTCCCTCTGTCATTATTGAGTGGCTTATAAGTAGTCTTTGATATATAGCTTACATTGTCTTGGCTTTTGCATGTCAAAAAATTTTTTTTTAATTTAACAAAATCCTGAAAACCTGACAATTCATTAAATGTCTATTTTTTTTTCATTCAGGATTACGTCAAACTTTGCTGGCTATAACAGTTTCTACTATAACCCCAATTTCTTTGCTCTTCAATATATAATGTTCTAAGATCTATGGTCTTCTGGTGTCACTGCTGTTAAGTCTTGTGTGATTCTAATTGTGGTACCACCATATTTAAATTGTTTTTTTTTTTTCTTGTTGCTTGTAATATTTTATCCTTGAGCTGGGGGTTTTAGAATTTGACCATGAGATTCTTGTAGGTTTTCCTGGTAGGGCTGCTTTTTAGGTGGTAATTGAAGATTTTTTTTTCTATTTCTACTTTCCACCCTTGTTTTAATGCTTCAGGATAATTTTCTCTAATTATTTATTGTATTATTGTATCAAGATTCTTTTCTTGATCATTGCTTTTAAGTAGTTCAATTATTCTTATGTTTTCTTTTCTCGACCTGTTCTCCAGATCAGTTGTTTTTCTTATGAGATGTTTCACATTCTCCTCTATTTGTTCATTATTTATATTTAATTGTATTTATTTTGTGTTTATATTTTTATTTTTAAATTAGTTTATTTAAAGTATTAAATTGAATTAAATGAGTATTTAATGTTTATATTACTATATTTATTCATTCGTTATATTTCATTTTATCATTTCTTGGTCTCCTGTAGCTCCGCTGGCTTCCCCTTCCCTAATTCTGATTTTCAAGGAGTCATTTTCTTCCTTAAGATTGGGAATATCCTTTTCTAACTGGCTCTCCAATTCAAATTACTTTTTCTCGGTTTGTTGTTGTTGTTGTTGTTTTTGTTTTACTTTTCCTCAATCATCTCTCTCATTTGATTTTTAAAACATTTTAAGTTCTTCTGTGAATTCTTTTTGGACAGGTGACCATTTGGCATTACTCTTTGGGGTAGGAGAGGCTTTCTTTGCTTCAGTATCCTTTTCTGAAGATGAATCCCAGTTTTCTCTATTCCCATAGTAACTTTCTTTCTTTCTTCTTTTTTTTTTTTTTTGGTAAGGCAATTGGGGTTAAGTGACTTGCCCAAGGTCACACAGCTAGTACGTGTCAAGTGTTTGGTCTGAGGCCGAATTTGAGCTCAGGTCCTCCTGACTTCAGGGCACCACCTAGCTGCCCCTTCCATAGTAACTTTCTATGGTGGATAATTTCTCCTCTGCCAGCTCATTTTTTTTTTTAATTTGTAACAGCTTGCTTTTAGTAATCACCTCTAGACCTGGGGGATGAGGGATGGTGCCTCTGGCCTCAAATCTTCCTTCAGTTATCCCTTCTAGCAAGTAACCAAGACTAAAGACTCCCCCCTTCTGTAAGTGCCCCACAGCCTCTGCATTCACCTGGTGTGTGCTGGTTTTTCTTGCCCGAGGCTGAGTCTCAGCAGCATAGCTGGGTCTGGCATTCCTTGTCAGCAGAGGTTCCTTCAATCTTCCCTTGCTCAGATGCCCAACTCCCCTCACTGTCTGGAAGGTAAAAGTTCCTCTACCTGGGGCTGAGGCTGCCCCCCAACCCAGCTAACCCCAGGACTCACTGCTTGTTTTTTAAGTAGAACAAGCCTGGAGTGTTTACTTTTCACACAGACCAAACCTCATCCTGGGATTTTCTTTGGGTCTTTTCCAATTGTCCTAGGAGGATCACTGTTCTGCTCCAACTCTTGTTTATTTTTAACTGCTCTGTGTTCTCCCAGAGGCACTATTTTACCTAATTAATGGGGGAAATCTGGAGAGCTTGTAATTTTTTAACCTACTCCATCATCTTCCCAGAAGAATCCTTTGCAGAAAGTTGTAAGAACCTTTTCCTACCCTTTCACTAAGAGGGAGAGGTTGGAGGGAATCATTATGCATCCTGAGTGTCCATAACAAAGGATAAGGTGAAGAGCAGAGGATTATCAGGATATTTTCCTCATCATTTCTCAACCAGCTGTTTTCTCGAACTTTATCATGTCCAGAGACCCATCATTTGGATAAATGAAATCAACTTGGAAACTCCCACATCCTCAGATAATTTACCATAATAGTACATGCCCCTGGATCATTTTGTTCACCCATTTTTTTCACCCATTAATTCTCCCGAACCTCTCAGCTTTTCTCATGCATAGTGCTTTTCATTAGAATGTGAGTTGGTTGGAAACGGGTACCCTCTTTTGCCTTTCTTAATCCTGAGCTCACTGCCTTGTACAAAGTAGGCATTTAATAAATGTTGTTTATTGATGGCATTATATAGAACACTCTATTCCAAATGTTTATAAAAATTATCAAGGTTTAGGGGTTAAAGGGATAAACGGAAACCCTAATTGAAGAAAAAAAATCTTGCGAGAGTCAAGAAACTTTTGTCTGTGGTGTCTACTAGATTATATAGGAATATTTTCCATTGATAGAGTAAAAAGAATGACTAAATAATAATGACTCACATTCTTAGTAGAGATTGTGATACTTTCGTCATTGAAGTTTCTGTTCTTCTATCTGGATAGAGTGAGACTGCTTAGGTTTCTCCTCCCAGAACCAGGGATGTTTGGAGGGGATGGCAATTAAACAATCCATTTTAATGGGGGTATGGGACATACACAAAGTGCCTGGAACAACTTATCTGCATGTGTGGAACCTGGGAAACTGGTTTTGAGGAAGATCATGAAGGCATATAATGGAAATGGCTTAGAGAGAATGGATCATATAGATACATTCTGGCCAATAATAGTCTCCAGCCCAAACCTCAATTGTTCATTATTTGGGTTTTGGTGGTTCAGAGTGAGTGTAAATAGCAATTGTTTTTGTTCTGACCAGAAATTCTGAGGGTCTTCTCCTCCAAAACTGATTCTTTTGTGGAGTCAAACTAGACCATCTTTTGCGTCAATTCTCATCTAGCCTGTAACTAATTGGTATTGCCTCAGACAGACTGAGACATGGTTTAGTTTAAAAAGGCAAAGTTCTCCCACTGCATCTGGGGCTATCGCCACTCATGTTGACCTATATCTTGCCCCTGGACTCCAATGACTCTGGGGGAGAGAGTGAGGAGGATGACTGTGCTCAGCTCTGCTTCACTCAAATCCAGTTCACTTGAAAGTCAAGACATCACCCTGGGGATGCCATCGGCCCCCCTTGAGCAGGAAAGACAAGCAACAACCAAAATAACAACTAATTCCAGTTGACTAAGCTCAGGTTGAGGAAGAAGTTATTTGACTGAATATGAAAGTCTTCAAAAAGGGCCGTCTGCTTTATTTTACACACTGTGGGCTTCAAACAGCCGTTCCTTAGCTCGCTTTGTCTCCTGAGAGACCATACTGTTTTTAGGGTTTCAAAAGTTTAGAATATAAGAAATAGCCATCTGCAAGTCAGAGAGTAGGCCAGCTTTCATATTCAACCCCACATCGATGCCCTGAGGGCTTTTGGGAATCCATCCCAGCTTATGAGATGGACATGATGCATCTAGATGGGAATGTGATGGAACAAATGCTGTATCTACATTGAGCTAAATTAATCATAACAAAAGTCATCTGGAAGAAGAAAAGGTCAAGAATATCAAGGGTGTTAATGAAAAAAAATGTGAAGAAATGTCGATTAGAAGTACCAGATCTCAAACTGTATTACATGTTCATCATCAAAAGAACCTTTTACTGGTTAAGAGACCATATAGTGGTTCAGTAGAATGGATTAGGTACACAATACATAGTAGTAAATGACTGTAATGATCTACTATTTGACAAACTCAAAGATCCATGATTTTGGGACAAAAACCTCACAAATAACAAAAATCTCTGGGACAACTGTAAAACAGTTGGGCTAAAAGTAGGCATAGGTCAATATCTCACACTTTATACCAAGAAAAAATCAAAATGGGTGAATGATTTAGACATAAAGGTTGATTCTATAAGCAAACTAGGGAAACATGAAATATTTTATTTGTCAGATTTATGGATAAGGGAGCAATTATGACCAAACCAAAAAGAAAAATAGAGAGCATTATAGGATTTAAAATGTATACCTTTGATGACATTACATGCAAAAGTTTTTTTTTGTTGTTGTTATAGAAACAAAACCAATGCAGCCAAGATTAGAAATGGAAGTAGGAAACTGGGGAAAGTCAAGCAAGTGTCTTTGATAAAGGCTTAATTTCTCAAATATGTAGAAAAGTAAGTCAAATTTATATAAATTATTTCCCCATTGATAAAGGGTCAAATGATATGAACAGGCAGTTTTCAGAAGAAGAAATCAAAGCTACCTGTAGTCATGTAAAATGTTCTAAATCACTATCGATTAAAAAATACACTTAAAAATAATTCTGTGGGGGCAGCTAGGTGGTGCAGTGGATAGAGCACCTGCCCTGAAGTCAGGAGTACCTGAGCTCAAATCCAGCCTCAGACCAAACACTTGACACTTACTGGCAGTGTGGCCCTGGGCAATCACTTAGCTCCAATTGCCTAAAACAACAACAACAAAACAAACAAACAAATAACTCTGTGGTACCACTTTACACCTATTGGATTTGCTAATATGTCAGGAAAAGAAAATGACAAAGGTGTGAAGGGATGTGGGGAAATTGGGAAACTAATACATTATTGATGGAGTTGTGAACTGTTCTAACAATTCTAGAGAGCAATTTGGAACTATGCCCAAAGGGCTATAAAACTATTCATTCCCTTTGATCCAGAAATACCACTACTATTTTTATACCCCAATGAGATCATTGAAAAAGGGAAAAATACCTATTTACAAAAACAACCATAGAAGCTCTTTTTTATAGTGGCAAAGAATTAAAAATTGAGTGGATGCTCATTATTTGAGGAATGGTTGAAGAAGTTGTGGTATATGATCGTGATGGAATACTATTGTGCTATAAGAAATGATTTGCAGGATGGTTTCAGAAAAAGAAAAGCCTGGGAGGACTTATATGAAGTGATGTAAAGTGACATGGACAGAACCAGGAAAATATTGTACACAGTAATATTAATATTCTAAAGATGATTAACCTTGAATGACTTAGTTATCATCAGTAATACAATGATCCAAAACAATTTCAAAGTACTTAAAACAATGAAAAATATTATCCACCTCCAGAGAAAGAACTGATAGTGTATGAATAGAGATTGAAGCATACTTTTTAATTCTTTCTTTCTTTCTTTCTTGGTTAGGCATTGGGGTTAAGTGACTTGCCCAGGGTCACACAGCTAGTAAACGTTATGTGTCTGAGACCAGATTTGAACTCAGGTCCTCCTGAATCCAGGGCTGATGTTCTATCCAAAGCACCACCTAGTTGTTCCTAAAGCATACTTTTAAAACTTTCTTCATTATTTTCTCTCTCTCTCTCTCTTTTTTTGTCTGTGTTTTCTTTTGCAACGTGTCTCATATGAAAATGTTTTGCATGACTACAAATGTATAATCTATATCAAATTGCTTGTCTTTTTAAGGAGACAGGAGAGGAAAGACAAAGAGAGAGAATTTGGAAATCAAATAAAAAATGTTAAAAATTGTTTATATGTAATTTAGAAAAAATAAATAAATAATGAAATGATTAAAATATAAATTGACTTAAAATACAAATCTAAATCTAAATAGTAAATCTAATTGGACTTAGGTGGTCTAATAGGGAACATGCTTCAAGAAGTGTGTGTCTAGGAAGTGTTTGAACATTTGTTAGTCATCTGTAATTAAATAGCTTTTAAAAAATGTTTTAGGTTAAATGGTACTGGGACACTAATTCATAAAAATGATGTGGTGTTATAAGACCAATGAAGACCACTGAATACTCTGAGGAGCTGGGGCTTGATTTGACGGTAAAAGATTAAAAACAAAGATGTCCAGACATCTCAGGGCACTCAAATACATTGCTGAGGGTAGAACAAGCAAGCTAAAAAATCAATTAATATACAACATGAAGGAGAGAGAGAGACAGAGAGAGAGAGAGAGAGAGAGAGAGAGAGAGAGAGAGAGAGAGAGA
>NW_020954582.1:4824578-4923365 GCF_900497805.2 Vombatus ursinus
AGAGAGAGAGAGAGAGAGAGAGAGAGAGAGAGAGAGAGAGAGAGAGAGAGAGAGAGAGAGAGAGAGAAGGAAAACAAAGTAATTAAGAAAGAAAATCAAAGAAGAAAAAGAGGAAGGAAGGAAGGTAGAGAAATATGATTTCCTTTCATTTGTATGTGCGTGGGCAAATTAGTTTCAGAAGTAATTTTACACTCATTATTACCATTGCCAATGGATTAGATATTTAAAATATCCAGTGTAGTGCTGAGATCCCAACTATCACGGGCTGATTGTCGTATTTGATGTTCCTGCAATTCGAGGGCTTCAATAATGTGTGTGTCTGACTTGACTAGAACAAAAACACATTTACAACTTATAAGCTTCGTGACACTGAAATTTTTATGGTGCAGTGCTTTTGACCTTTGGAGGATATGAAAAATTCAGTGATAACATGATCTTTATCTTCTCAGCATGGCATATTGATATATTCTGTCATTTTCCCTTATATGGCTTAAAATGAGGCAGGTTTTGATCTTTTCTATCTGGGTATTTTTTTAGTCTCATAATTATGAACTCATTGGGTAATCTTTTCAAACTTAAATAGTCCTGGTACTCAATTCATTGTACATTTTCATCACTGTTACAGTCACTTTTATGTCCCATTCTTCCTTCCAAGTTATTATATTATGACTGATTTTGCCTAGTTTAGATGGTTCTTTATTCTCAAATAGATGTGATGTTTCACATTCTTTAGAAAAGGCATCCTTCCTTTCTGAAACAAAGGTCCATATTTCAAAAACCAGGATACTCTTGTAATGATATATGATTGTAAGTTATGAGGCACCATATTCTCTGAGTAATTGAACATAAGGATCACACAAAGGACAATAAAAAAGGTACAGGATAGGAATAGCCAGGGTTATGTTCTCCCGCAAGATCAACAGAGGGACACGATAAAATGTGAGGTGGACATCGTTGTTTTCTCTTGAAATCATAACATTACTGAAGGCTCATGAAGTGTGTATTCATTGGGCACCCAGCACATGATACACAAAGCGGAGAATCAGGAAGACCTAGGTTTAGGTCAGACTTTGGACATATACTTGTTATGTAATGATGGATATCCATTAATCTCTAATCTTTGAACAATGTCTAAGAAAATAGATGCCAATCTGCTTGGATCAAGAAAGTTTTCTCAACTAGGGGTCCTCTAAATCCATAAAACAATGTCATACCTCCTCTAAAGTCAAATATTGTTTCTGTGAGCAAAGGTATGTGGCATTTATAGATATCTCAAGAACAAACAAAAATGGAACTTAGTGGGTTAATGTGGTAGTTGTTAATGTAGGGCTACAAGTTAGATACAAAACTACTTCTCTATTGGGAAGATTCTTCTTAGGCAACGAGGTCAGAATAAGTGTGCTCAGGAAGAGCCCAACTTGACCATTCTCTATGCAAGTAATAATAATAATGAAAAATAACAACAATAGCAATGCCAAGAAGAAATAATGTTAATAACAATGTTTATTTAGTACTTTAAGTTTTGTTATGCACTTTACACATGTTATCTGATCCAAACAATTCTAGGAGGTAGTTGCTATTATTTCTCCATTTTATAGGTGAGAAAACTGAGGCGGAGGTTAAGTGACTTAAAGTCATCCAGCTAGTAGGTGCCTAGGACTACAATTGAACATAGGTCTTACTGAGGTGTGTGTGTGTGTGTGTATGTGTGTGTGTTAGACAGAGAGACAGAGAGAGAGAGAGAGAGAGAGAGAGAGAGAGAGAATAAACAGGGGAACAATAGATAGAATGGATGGAAATACATAGTAATTATAACTATGAATGTGAATGGGATGAACTCACACATAAAATGGAAGCAGATAGCAGAGTGGATTAAAAAACCATAATCCTTCAACGCGTTGTTTATAAGAAACACATTTGAAGCAGAGGCACATACACAGAAAAGGTGAGGGACTGAAGCAGAATTTCTATGCTTCAGATGAAGTTAAAAAAAAAGAAGGGGAATCAATCATGATCGTAGACAAAGCAAAAACTAAAATAGATCTAATTAAAAGAGATAAGGAAAGAAATTACATCTTACTAAAGGTACCATAGACACTTAAACAATATCAATGCCAAAAACTGTGCACCAAATTGTATAGCATCTAAAATTTTGAAGCAGAAGTTGAATGAGCTACAGGGAGAAACAGATCACAAAATTTATACTAGTGGGGGACCTCAGCTTTTCCTTCTCAGAACTAGATAAATCTAACAAAAAATAGAAAGAAGTTAAGGATAATTAATATAGTTTAATAATATATATTAATATAGTTAATAGAATTCTAGAAAAGTTTGGTATAATAGACCTCTGGAGAAAATTGAATGGGGATGGAAAGGAATATACCATTTTTTTCTCCTTGGTACATGTCACCTGTTCAAAAACTGATCATGTATTAGGGCACAAAACCTCACAATCAAATGTAGATAAACAAACAAAAAAAGATGATTCTTTTCAGATCAAGTACAATAAAGATTACATTCAATGAATGGCCATGGGAAGACAGAATAAAATTAATTAGAAGCTGAATAATATAATCCTAAAGAATGAATGTCAAAGAAAAAATCATAGAAACAATCAATACTTTTATTAAAGAGAAGGAAAATAATGAGATGGAATACCAAAATTTATGGGATGCAGCCACAGCAGTATGTGAAGGAAAATTTATATATCTAAATGCTTATATCAATAAAAGAGAAATAATAGATTAATGGATTGTGCATACAATTAAAATATAAAAAGAACAAATTAAAAATATCTAATTGAACACCAAATAAGAAATCCTGAACACAAAATGAGAGATTAATAAAATGGAAGGTAAGAAAATCATAGCATAGGCCAGGGAACCGCAGACTCCAGCTCTGAGAACCACCGAGTTTCAGTGTAGCCATGGTGGGGGGAGGTGAGGGAGACAGGTATACTGCGGAGCTTGGACCTGCAAGTGATTCAGCATTGCTCCATGTGAGCATCCTACAGCAACTAAACCTCCATGTGCTTGAGTTGGGCTCCTGGTAGGGAGGCATCCTCCAGAGGTAAGACCTCTACTTGCCCAGGGCATAGCCCAGCATAGCCCAGGGCAAACAGGCATCCTCCAGGTGCCAGATCTTCACGTGCTTTAGTGTAGCTCCAGGGAAATTCAGGAACAAACCCTACCTCAGCACACTCCAGACAGCACCACCAGGACCCCAGCTCAGCACCAGGTAAGCTGCCAGACCCCTACAGACCTCCTGTACCACTAGCCAACTCCCAACCCAGTCAACCACCACAGCACAACACCAGACATGAGCATCCCAGGTGGATGTCTGTACAACATCTGTACTGTGCCAGGTAAACTGCCAGGGCCTGCAGCGACTAGCACAAGAAGCAAGAGACAGTGTCCCTTCAACCATAGGAGCAGAGCTCAGATTTAAAGGAAAGGGGAAAAGGCCAAAAAAGGGGAGGGGATGAACAGGAAACAAGAAAAAAAAATCTGACTATAAAAAGTTATTATGGTGACAGGAAAGACCGAGACACACACTCAGAAGAGGCCAACAATGTTAAAATGCCTAGGGGCAAAACCCCAAAGAAAAATGAGAAGTGGTCTCAAGCCCAGAAGAACTTATGGAAGAGCTCAAAAAGAAGCTTAAAAATCATATAAGAGAGGTAGAAGAAAAATGAGGGAAAGAAATGGTAGGGATGTAAGAAAATTACGAAAAAAAAACCTCAACAACTTGGAAAATTACATAAAAAGTTGAACTGGCCAAATGGAAAAGGAGATAAAAATAAAATCCACTGGGGGGGGGGTGGAGCGAAGATGGCAGAGTGAAAACAGTGACTTGCTTGAGCTCTCCCCCAAACTCTTCCAAATATCTGTAAAAAATGGCTCTAAACAAATTTTAGAGCAGCAGAACCCACAAAAAGAGAGTGAAACATATTTCCAGCCCTAGACAACCTGGATGGTTGATTGGAAAGGTCTCCTGTGCCAAGGTGGGGGAGAAATACAGTTCATCATGGGCACACAGCCAAACACCAGGCCTTTGCAAACCTGGAGCAGGCCTCAGAGGACTGAATCATGGGCAGTTGTGGCGATTTCCAGACCTCTCAACCGACAAATGACAAAGACAACTTAGAAGGTCAGTAGGAAAGGTCTGTTGGACCACGATGAGAGAGGATCTTGGTCTAGCCCCAGTCTCAGTACAGCTCCAGGGTGGCAGCTGCTTCCTGAGCTCTCAGCCCACAGACTGAGGGGGGATCAAGTGATTGATCAGAGAGGGATTTCAAGGACCTCTTTGGTGGCACGGAGGCAGGATTTTCTTGCTTTGCCAATGCTTGGATCTGGGTCACAGCTCTGGGTGGTGGTCTGGGGGCAAGGAGGAATGTTGACATGGTGGAACCTGTGATGGCGATGGAGAGGGAATCCTCCTCACAGTTCCAAGGCAGAAAAGAGTGCTTGCAGTCACTTATAGACCAGAGCCCAGGCCAGGAAAGGAGTAAACACCTCACCCTTAACTGTACCACCTTGGAGGAACTGATAATTTGCAGGTCCCTAGAAGTATCTCTGAAAAACAGCTGCACAAAACCCCCAAAGCTTGGGACAGTACATTCCGCACATTGGAAGTAGATCCTTACCTTAACAAAGAGTTTAAAAATCAAATAATTGGCTGGGATCATGAGCAAACAGTGCAAAAAAAAGTCAGACCATAAAAACTTACTTTGGTGTCAAGGAAGATCAAGATATACAACCAGAAGAAACAACCAACAAGTCAAAGGTCCTACATCCAAAGCCTCCAAGAAAAATATGAATTAGTTCCAGGCCATGGAAGAGCTCAAAAAGATTTTGAAAAGCAAGTAAAAGAAGTAGTTGAAAAACTAGGAAGAGAAATGAGAGTGATGCAAGAAAATCATGAAAAATAATTCAAACAAGCTTGCTAAAGGAGACCCAAAAAATACTGAAGAAAATAACACCTTAAAAATAGACTAACACAAATGACAAGAGAGATCCAAAAAGCCAATGAGGAGAAGAATGCCTTAAAAAGCAGAATTGGCCTAATGGAAAAGAAAGTCCAAAAGCTCACTGAAGAAAATACTTCCCTGAGAATTAGAATGGAGCAAATGGAAGCTTGTGACTTTATGAGAAATCAAGACATTGTAAAACAAAACCAGAAGAATGAAAAAAAAAATAGGAGACAATATGAACTATCTCATTGGAAGAACAACTGACTTGGAAAATAGATCCGGGAGAGATAATTTAAAAATTATTGGACTATCTGAAAGCCATTATCAAAAAAAAAAGAGCCTAGACATCATCTCTCAAGAAATTATCAAGGAAAACTGCTCTGATATTTTAGAACCAGAGGGTAAAATAGAAATGGAAAGAATCCACCAATCACCTCCTGAAAATGATCCCAAAAGGAAAACTCATAGGAATATTATAGTCAAATTTCAGAGTTCCCAGGTCAAGAAGAAAATTTTGCAAGCAACCTGAAAGAAACAATTCAAATTTTGTGTAGCTACAATCAGGATAACCCATGATTTAGCAGCTTCTACATTAAGAAACCAGAGGGCTTGGAATAAAATATTCTGGCAGTCAAAGGAGATCACCTATCCTGCAAAACTAGGTACAATCCTTCAGTGGAAAGAATCACCTACCCAGCAAAACTAGGTACAATCCTTCAGGGGAAAAATGGATATTTAGTGAAAAAGAGGACTTTCAAGCATTTTTGATGAAAAGATCAGAGCTCAAAAAAAATTTGAATTTAAAATACAAGACTCAAGAGAAGTATGAAAAGATAAAAAGGAAAGAGAAATCTTAAGGGACTTATTAAAGTTGAAGTCTTTACATTCCTATGTGGAAAGATGTTACTTGTAACTCATGAGACCTTTTTCAGCATTAGGGTAGTTGGAGGGGAAATATATATGTATGTATATATGTATATATATGTATGTATGCATGTATATGTATATGCATATACATATATACATACAGGTAGATAGATAGATAGATACAAATAACTAGGAAGAAATAATTCAAATATCAGAGAGTCACAATTACCATTAGACAGGAATTGGCAACTGCAACATTAAAGGATCAGAGGTCACGGAACATGAGATTCTGGAAGGCAAAGGAGATAAGACTACAATTAAGAAACACATACCTAGTGAAATTAAGCATAATACATCCGGGGGGGGGGGTGGCCATTCAATGAAATAGAAGGATTTCAAGCCTTCATAAAGAGAAGACCAGAATTAAGCCAAAATTTTGACCTCCAATATCAACACCCAAGAGAAGCATAAACAGGTACAAAGGTAAAACAAAACAAAACAAACAAACAAAAAACCCAAAAGGGATTTAATAGAGCTAAATTGTTTACATCCCTGCACAGGAAGATGATACTTGGAACTCTTAAAAATTGTTTCACTAACAGTACAGATAGAAGGAATAAACATAGGCAGAAGGTATAGGTATAAGGCACATTTGAGGGAATGACAAAAAAGGGGATGGGAAAGAGGAGTAAAATGGGTGCAGAAGAAAAGGAGAGGTAGAATGTGGGAAATTATCTCACATTAAGAAGTGAGAAAGACCTAAAAGAGTGGAGGGAAGATGGGGGGGGTGCTGTTCATTGTTTTAACCTTACTGTCATCAGTAGTGGCTCAAAGGGGGAATAATATACACAATCGGATGAATATAGAAATTTATGTTACCTTACAGGGAAGAAGGAGGAAAAGAAATTAAATAAAGGAGGAATAGGAAGGCAGATTAAGGGAGATGGTAGACAGAAGCAAACATTAATGATGTGGGAAAGGGTGAAGGAGAGAGAGGACAAACAGAAGGAAGAATAGGATGGAGGAAAATACACAGGTAGTAATCATAATGATGAATGTGAATGGGTTGAACTCTCCCATAAAACAGAAGCTGATAGCAGAATGGATTAAAAAAAAGTATACTACAATATGTTGCTTACAAGAAACACACTTGAAGCAGAGAGACACACACACAAAGTAAAGAAAGCCTAGAAAGACTTGTACAAACTGATGCAAAATGAAATAAGCAGAGCCAGGAAAACACTGTACCCAGTATCAGCAATGACACATAATGATCAATTATGGCTCAGCTTTTCTCAGTAACACAATGATCTAAGACAAGTACAACAGACTCATGAAGGAAAATGCTGTCCATATCCAGATAAAAATCTGATGGACTCTGAATGCAGATCAAAACATATTTTTTCACTTCCTTGATTATTTCTCATGTTTTGTTTTGTTTTGCTTTTACTTTAGATCTGTTTCATCTTCCATAACTGTGATGAATATGGAAATACATTTTATATGATAGCATATGCATAAACTATAACAAACTACCTACCATTTTCCGAAAAGGGGAGGGAGGGAGAAAAATTTGGGACACAAAATTTTATAAAAGTAGATGTTAAATCTTTCTTGATTTGTAATTGTGGGGAAAATAGTATTTAAAAAAATAAATTACTCAGAAACTAAACAAACAAACAAACAGTAGCGAGCATAGGAATAAATGGAGCTTTCCTTAAAATGATAAGTAGTAGATGCAGCTATGTGGCCAAATGGACAGGGCACCAGCTGTGGTGTCAGGAGGACCTGAGTTTAAATCCAGCCTCACACACATAACACTCACTATTGGTATAACTCTGGGCAAGTCACTTAACCCCAGTTGTGTTACCAAAAAAAATGTTAAATAGTATCTATCTGAAAACACCAACAAACATCTGCAATGTGGATAAGTTAGAAGCTTTCTCAGTAAGATCAGGGATACAGCATGGATGTCCACCATAACCACTGTTATTCAATATTGTACCAGAAATGTTAGCTATAGCAATAAGAAAAGAAAAATAAATTTAAGAAATTAGAATTGTCAATAAGAAAAAAAACTTTTTTTTGCAGTTGATATGATGGTATATAAAGATAATTCTAGAAAATAATTTTTAAAATAGTGGAAATAAATAATAATTTTAGGAAAGTTGAAATATATAATATAAATCAATGTTAAACATCTGTGTCTCTGTATACTACCAATAAAGTCCAATAACAAAAAATAGAAAGAGAAATTCCATTAAAATATATGTAGGGAGTATAAAACACTTGGGCATCTACCTGCTAAGACAAATGCAGGAACCATATGAACAAAACTATAAAACAATTTTCACACAAAGTTAGATACAAACAATTAGAAAAATATAATTGCTCATAGATACATAGGCCAAGACACTATAATTTTTAAAAAATGAAAATTCTATCTAAATTATTTTATGTATTCAGTGCCATACCAATTAAACTACCAAAAAATAATGTTTAGAGCTAGAAAAAAATAATAAAAGTCCCTGTCAAGAATACCAAAGGAATTAATGAAAAAAAATGTAAGGGAAGATTTCCCATCCTTTCAAGATCTCAAAATCTATTATAAAGTGGTAAACACCAAAACAATCTGGTACAGGCTAAGAAATAGAATAGTGAGTAGGTCAGTGAAGTTGAGCAGTCTCTGGAGAAAAGTTGGTGAAGCTGATGCATACATTGCCAGAGGTAGTTCAGTGTTTGGGAGGCTCCGAAGGAAAGTGGGGGAAAGAAATATTAGACTGCCTACCAAACTTAAGGTCTATAGAGCCATTGTGCTAATCTCATTGTTGTATGCCTGCGAAACCTGGACAGTATACCAGTGCCATACCAGGAAAATGTTTCACTTCCACTTGAATTGCCTTAGGAAGAGTCTGAAGATCACCTGGCAGGATAGGATACCAGACATGGAAGTCCTTTCTCATGCTAAATTGCCAAGCATTCAAACTCTATTTCAGAAAACACAACAGAAACTGGGAAAAAAAATGAGACCATTTCATCATGGCTTACGTCAACCAAACTAGGGATAGGGGCCATTGGTGATAACTCTCACAATGGTAACTCATTATTAGGTACAGTAATGCCTCTTCACTCAAAACACAGCCAGGCAGGAAAGAGAACAAGGGCAAACCACCGAGTCATTTTCTATCTATGTTCAATTTTGTCTTAAAAGCTAGTTGAAAAGTCATTCCTGACTACAGAGTAAGCAGATTAGAAACAGCTATAGAATATCTCAGGATATTTCAAAGTCCATGTAGGGGATCACATTAGAACAAGGAAATTAAATCTACTCATCAAAGTTAGGCTCTCATTGACCAATCTCCCATTGCAAAGATAATACATTCAAATATATTTCTTAATTTTATGGGCATTTCCTATTTTTCTTGAAATGCCTTGTAATTAATTTCTATTTCATCTGAATAATGTCACAACCATATGCTCATGTAGCCATCCATTAGTAAGAATAAACATTATTCATCTGCCCATGGAAGGAAGTCGTAAGACATATCAAAAAACCTGATCCAGAAGACTGGTGGGGACATTGTTTTCCTCAGTGTGTGTATTGATGATATATATTTTATACATAATCACACATATACATGCCCCAGCCTGAAAGGAGGACACATGTAAAGAAAAAAAAACAATATAGATTAAGGAAAAACAAAAAGAAAAAAAAAACAACTAAAACACAGCAAAAGGATATGTTATTCTATTATTAGGACAAAACAACCAATTTGTTACAGGTGGGAATTCAGAGAAAAATAAAAACAATTAGAATAATGAATGGTGACTAATAAGGAAAGGTTATGTTAACAACATTTCACTTATTAAATTACATGGAAGTGGAAGAGAAGAGGAAGAAAGTGGAAGGGTTATATTGTTTCCTTTTTCACTTAATTTTCTTGGAGCTCTCTTGCAATATTTTTAATATGCTGCCTTGAAGCCTGCCATCCTGACTCATATTGGCCTCCGGCCTCTGAGTTAACACACTGCAGAATGACATTTAAGTTGCTTTCTAAAATGGCATATAGATATATTTGGGAGTGCCAGTCCTAGTTAGAGAAACAATTCAGGATGTACCACAGGAGTGACATGGGTGCCAAGTATTCCCTCAGGAAAGGTTACATGTGGGCTTTGGTAGAAGGATTTCTTTTAAGTCTTGGTCAGTCTTTGTCCTTAGGCAATATGCCCCTAATCAATTCTTTTGCTAAAAGATTACGTGATAGCTGCTATTGAAGCTGTTCAGCCCCTCATGGGTCAATTGTCTGCCTTAAATGTTGGCAGCTACCTCTACATCTTCAAGATGCCATTTTTTTTTGGCAAGGTTGACCCAGAAAGCCCAATTTCTTGCCATTCCCATACAATGCCAGCCCTTTCCCATGGATTTCTGATCAGAGCAGAGTGACTAGCTCACAATGAGCTGCTGGAACATTAGAGTGCTATTTAGATCTATATTCTCCAGATTTTGTAGAGAAAAGACAGAGTCTTAGGTTTTCAAAGTTGGAAAGGGAACCTAACATGACCTAGATTTGAAAATGTTGCCAGTCATACGTCAATGAACCTTCCATAATTTGTTGGCACTTAGCTCATGGACCTGGGGTCACCTGGAGTCATTTTCTTCTTCTCAGGTTAGAAATTAATCTGTCCAAGGGTAAAACTTTTCCATTATTCCCACAGGGAATAGGGCCAAGTCTACCCATGCTACTGGCAAAATTTCTAGTAGTTCTGTTACACAAAAGGTACGCCAATACTTTTCTAAGTGTTCCTATAGCACGGGGAATCCCTTATGAAGCCTAGACAGATTTCTAAGGCTCCCTATATAAAAGGGAAATTTTAAAAAGAAAATTTAAAAAAAGAAAATTTTACCAATGGACACTTGTCACTTTGAGAAATTCAAAAGTCACCTAATAGGACAAACAAACTCAGATATTAAAAAAAATAGGGTCAGTTAAGCAAAGTATGAGGCTTTAAAGCAGAGGGTATGAATACTTAAGATTTCTTAATTAAGCTTTCTAGGCCAATAGGGAAAAATAATTCCATGGACTTGCAATGTACAAGGATGTCTTTACTAAGTCATGTAGTGAATTTCTGTTCAAATACAGAAGGAAAATATGACCATTTGTCAGCTAGACTCCAGCATTTTAAAAATGAAAAATTCATATTCTTCTTCATTAATGTTTCCTCTTACTAAGTGGTCTTCCTAAGATTTCCCTCCCATGTGCCAAAGAGATGATGAAGAGAATATAAGAATTGGTAGGGTCTTTGCTCATTCTATCTTTGTCATTCTCCAATCAGATCTCATTCCACAAAACATAGTAGAATCTCAATACTATTAAATCAATAGTGTATATAGAAAATTAGAATCACTCCAGGCAAGAACCAAATTGTCCATGTGAGAGTGCAACAGCAATATTATCTAATTTTGTGACTTGAACATAATTGTTCATAGTTGGGGTGAATAAATATTTTTAAATGAACAAAATATTTTTAAATTATTATTTCCTCAATCATAGCTCCAGTCTTCCCAAAACCTGAGTATCACAGTTGTAAGTTTTCCCTATTTTCAGATAATCTTGTATGTACTTACCTGTGAACAAGTTGCATCTTCTAATGCAAAAAGTCATCACTTTAATCATACGGACAATTTCATTTTCTCTCTCTGTTCTCTTCGCACCAATCAGAGTGATAAATAATAATGACGAAGATGATGATGGTGGTGGGGGTGTTGGTGGTGGTAATGATGATGGTCATGGTGGTAGTCATATACAGCTATACAAATACACATGCATGCATATGTTTGTACACATATGTGTATATGCATGTGTGTATCTCTTTCTAAATGGATCTATCTATATGTCAGGAATTGGGGTGAAAAATCAAAGTGCAGGTTTTCTAACTAGAGGTTTTGCATCCTTGTGAAAAGGTACTCATTATTTATCCTTCATTTACATGAGAAATCAGAGCCAAGTTTGGTTGAGGAAAACAAAACAAAACAAAACCTTCAGAGTCAAAGCCCATGCAACTCTTGTGGAACCTTTTTTGGCAACACCCCTCCTCCCCACACATACACATATGGGTTTGGGGATATAAGATTCCCATTAGGAAATTGTCATGTTGAATATACCTTCTGGTAAAGAGGAGTTACAAGGACTTTCTAAAGAAAAATCAGGTAGAGACATGGGTCAGAGACCTTGAGCCTTTTCAGCAGGAGTGAAAAATCTAAATGCTTATCAAATTCCTGTGGACAGTTAGCTAGCTAGTTGTGTCTTTGGCCTCTGGAGATGAAGACTAATGTGATACCTGCCTCATAGTAACATTTAATGAATTCTTGTTTGTTTGATTTAATTGATTTGTTGTTTGATTCTGGATGGGAAGCCTAAGCACAGCCAATTTTCTGGGAAAGAAAACCTAATGATGGATTTTCCTTAGTCTGATATTGCGTATGTTAATGCCTTTTCTCTCTATGAGAGAGAGAGAGAGAGAGAGAAATGGTAGAGCCTATTCTCCACTGGAATGTTCTTCCCTCCTTTGTTCTGACTGCTGACCTTCCTGCATTCCTTACCCAAAGAAAATCCCATCTCCTGGAGGAAGATTCTTAATTCCAGTGCCTTCTCTCTTTCAATTATTCCCTATTTATCTTATATATTGCTTGCTTCATATATATTTTCTGCCAATTGTCTCCCTCATTAGGTTGTAAGTTCCTTGAGGGAAGGGACCTTCTTTTGCCTCTTTTTGAAGCCTTGGTGCATAGCACAGTACATGGCACATATAGATGCTTAATAAATATAATTGATTGATTATGTGAAAGAGGTAGAACATCAGTTTAGGACATTAAATGAAGCCAGAAGTTAGAATCCTAGAGAAGCCCTGCAGTCATAGGATCAAGAGATTATCTTTCCTTGACCAGAAGACCAGGACAGCATGATGACATTATCAGCAAAGATCCTCTTGAAAGACACTAAGAGAACCAATTTTCAGTAAAAACTACATATCATTTAAGACTTGGGCCTGTGACCCTACAGAATCATGCATATCTTATGTAATTTATAATTCATTTAAGAAATAGCCTTGATTTTTGTTGTAAAATCATCAATTAGCCCTTTTCTGTAGAGACATGAGAAGTGTGTAAATTCAGTTTCTTATAGAAATGTGTCAACCCAAAGTCCCCATACAAGATATAATCTATTTGTGCTTCAGTATCCCTACTTTCCTATAGGAGAATAGTGGGGAATTAGAAAGAGAAAGCTCCTGAAAGCATTTTCGTGTTGCAAAGACAAGAGGGAGGGAAGAATTTTAGACACCAGGGAGAGTAAACCAAAGGAACACCAGATGGAAGTTGGCGGAGGTGGATGCTGTTTCACAACTGACTTTTCAGCACTTACCCTTATCCCCAGCAAACTACAGGAAGCAAATGTTCCCAAAAGTGCTTTCTTGTTTGAATTTCAACAGTAACACCTCTCTGAGTTGTTGGACTATTTAAAACTAGATAGGACATGAATATAATACAGGGTGGAAACTTATGTTATTAAGTGCCAATCAGAAGGCTTGCTGGCAGAGATTAGGAATGCTTCCTTCACAGTCAATTGGGAAATTTTTCCCTTAGAAAAGCACCTTTTGTATGGAACAGGAAAAGGTGATTGAAAATTAAGTACAAAAAAAAGTCTCAACATTTAGACACTAATGCCCACTAACACCTAGATGGTTTATTTCTGAACTATGTATGTGATGGCTTTCATATAAACATAGCCACTATGTTTCTGTCAACAAATGTAATAGTAGTGCCTACTGGAGACAGCAGAGGTGAAAGGTTAACTTGTCTCACCACTGCTGCCAAAATGGAAAGCAGAAAATCAAGTTTAGGTTAAACCAAAACCACTGAGTAATTACTAGGGTGCAGCAGGCTAAGCAACGCGGAGAGTGGAATAAAGTGGCAGCACTTGGAAGCTTTCTGGCCGGAGGGTGTATGAGGAGGCCTGGTCAAATGAAGGGGAGATTGTTCAGGTGTTTCACGGTCATGTTCAACTCTTCTTTGCCTTATTTAGTGTTTTCTTGGTAAACATACTGGAGCAGTTTGTCATTTCTTTCTCTAGATCATTTTACAGATGAAGAAACTGAGGCCAACCGGGGTTGTGACTTGCCCATGGTCATACAGTTAGTGAGTGTCTGAGGCCAGAATTGAACTCAGGGAGATAGTCTTCCTGACTCCAGGCCCAGCACTTTGCCACCTAACTGCCCAAAGGGGAGATAGGGAAGGACAAATACAGGATTCCATGAGACCAATGAGTCTCTGTCATATTAATTCTGAGCTCTGATTTGTCACCTTCTCTTGCCTGGATCCAGGCTACCAAATCCCTTCTTGAACACTTCCACATCATGTGACTATACCACCCTCCTTCCCAGCTTCTGTTCAATTGTGGTCTTTCTCCGTTAGAATATATGCTTTTTAAGCACAGGAACCATCTTGTTTGCTTATATTTGTATCCACAGTGTTTAGTGCAATGCCTTGTTCATAGTTAGCAATCAGTGCATATATTTACAAGCCATTAATTAGCTCATTCTTTCATCTGAGTCTAGTCAGATGCCAAAGTCAGTCAAGTGATGGAATGCTATATTTGGAATCATAGACTCTGAGTTGGAAGAGATCTTAGTGATCATCTAATGGAGACAGCTAGGTGGCTCAGTGGCTAGAGCACTGGGCCTAGAATCATGAAGATCTGAGTTCAAATCCAGCCTCAGACACTACCTACCGGTGTGAACCTGGGCAAATACCATAACATCTGTTTGCCTTAATCTGCTAGAGAAGGAAATGGCAAATTACTCCATTCTCTTTGCTAAGAAAACTCCATGTAAGGTCACAAAGAATTGACATAACTGAATAACTAAACAGCAAGTCTAATCTGTAACTAAAGAGAATTCTCTCTACAAAATTCCTGAAGATTCTTGAACTTCTCACTTCTGACAGTACTACATCCCTGGACAAGTCTCTGATACTCTCTGGGGTACAGTTTCTTCATTTGTTTAAAAAAAAAGGTGAGGGAGGTTAGTTTAGAATTCAGAAGTGGGGAAACTGAGGCCTCAAGGCCACGTGGCCCTCTAGGTCATCAAGTGCAGCCCTTTGACGAATCCAAACTTCATAAACAAATCCTTTAAATAAAACGATTTGTTGTGTATAACTTGGACTCAGTCAAAAGGCTGAACCCAAGGACCTAGAAGGCCACATGTGGGCTCTAGTCTGCAGGTTCCCCAGCCCTCTTTCCAATCCAATTCTTTCCCATTATTAATCTCATAATACTAAAATGTGGGATAAAAGATAGGTACGATGAGAATCCAATGTAGCCTGTCAAAAAGCTGAGAAATGAAGGAACCCACCTCACAGGTGGGGTTGGTAGTGCTAAAAAGGTGCTGATAAGTGACAAGGTTAAGCTCCTTTTCACAAACTGGTCTTACCTTTCTAAATGTGATAGAGGGGCTGCAAGGAATCATGATGACTCACGAACCTGCTATGTTTGACTAATGTAGACTATAGGAGATTTTTCTGACCAATCTGAGCTGGACAACCTGGAAGAGTCTGGGTTTAGGGCTTATCTCATCTCCAAGATCTTGAACTCCCTCTTACCCTATCAACTCAAGCTATAAATAAGGGCCTGAAGAGGCGAAGTACTATTTCTCCCTTCACTAAATTTTATGATATGACTTTCAGTAAAAAGTGAATCCAATAATATGTTTGAGAGCTTTGAGAAAGTGATTAATTATTTGTCTTCCGACTCAATTTCTGAGTAAACTTACTATGAATGTGAAGTAAATGGAAGTCTTCCTAATTTATATTGAGTAGATTTGTTTCTTCCATATTTATAATATCAGATGTATTTCTCATGGCATAGCACTGCCACCTGGGGCATAAAGAAGACATTTTGACTTGGTTCATGATTCCAGCAGTAACAAATCAAAATGCTTATTTCTCTTTTCTCCTTACTTTCCAATAATATCACAATTTATTGAATGGAGATTCAATATAACTTGGTGTTGACTTATGTAGATAGTGACAGATCATTTGGGGCAGGTATTTCTTTGAACATAATATTAGAAAGACAAGAAAACCATCGGTAGACTCAACTCTTTCCTGAATATTATGATTAAAAGTTTCACAAGGTTTATGATAGGACCAACTTGTCAATGATTTCCTTGTAGCTGTACAATGTTTCACTTCCTGGATTTTATGGATAACAAACACTAAACCTAAGCCTGCTGAAGTGGTGTTCTTGGTTACAGACACGTTAGATCAGTTAATCAAATAACTGAATTAGTGAGTAGCTACTCTCAGTCATCATGTCTCGTCATATCACACCAGAGCAATTTGCCTGATACTTATCCATGGGAAAAGCAGCTGTACACCAAGTTGTTTGAAAGGTCAGTGTTTAATTGGTAGAAATTCATAAAGAATACATTTCTAATAGAGTTTCAAATAAAATCCAACCATTTCATCTCTACTTGGAAACAAGCCAAAAACCAAAAAGGAATAAGTTGGATAGTGACAAAAGCATACGGGGCCAACAAATCACATAGGTAAATACTCTTATTTAACATTTTAAATTGAATCAAAGTATATTTAGGTTTAAATAATCCTTTGAAAAATAAGCTACCTTTTCCCTGTAGGCAGAGCTTTGTGGTACCTGGAGTCAGTTTTTTTTTCTTTTAAATATAGTACAATGGTTGTCTCCTATTTTAGTTAAATGACCATCACCTGATTCAATAGTCGCAAAGGAAGAGGAATATTTTATCTGCAAATTAGTCCAAACCTGCTAATGCATGGATTTACAGTGTAACAAATTACTAGCATATGTCCCACACTGTTGATTGTCCAGCTTTCCATACATCTGTTCTGGTACTTTGGAGAAACAAATGTGAACAATCCCCTCCCCCAATGTAGTAGGACTTGCCAGTAATTACTTGGGGCCAGTTGGGTATTATGGTGGAGTTGAGAACATATGTTTTGTTTCAAAAGGCCAAGAAATTTGGAATGGTTGCCATTGGACCAGACTAATTGACACTCTGTCATGCTCATGTTGGCCAGCATGTGTGAGATAATAATCTGAGCAGCAATGGCAGACAAGAATCACCCACTCTTTGGAGTGGAATGGCAGTATCAAAGTCTGCTGCTGCCATTTTGACCTGGTCCACAATAGAATAGCAAATGTAGTTCTTTCTGAAAATCACCTAACTGTACTCATTTATATTCATCTGATAACCCATTGAGGGGAAAATGGGAATGAGCTGGCAGGTGGCCTTTCAGATTTAAAGGGCACATGGCAATGGGGTTGTTAGTTGCTTACTCACACTAGAATACTAAAGATATTCCAGAATATGAATATTCCTAGAATTCCTCTTTTTCATTTTGATCACTGCTCTATTCATCCTCCAAAAATACATTTCAGAAATCTGCTTAGATAAGTGAGATGCATTTCTGTATACTTAATACATTGATGTACATAACATATGGTTTTGTCTTACCAGGCCATGTCAGAATTATGGCTAGGATTATAGTAGTTTCATCTGTGCAATACTAATGCCTACAAATTCATGGGGTTTTTATTTTTTCAGCTTAATGAATGGAAACTAAGCCTCTATTTCTTATTCAGGCATTTGTCTCAAATACTTTCTCATAATACTGAATAATGAGACTGGTAAAAAGCATTTAATAATATGAATTTCTTAAAACCAACATTTCATAAACAGGTAAAAATATTTGATTTGAGAAATAATTGTTATGCAATGACTGTGCAAGGAATTGTTCCTGGGGATTCAAGGATACTTTGGACACTGATGCAAACTTCATAATACATGCATTCTAGTGATATAAAAAAAAGTAACTAAGGAATTTGGAAGAGTACAAAAGAGAGGTCTATGCTCTCTGCTATGGGAAATGGAAAGAAGGAGAAATCATTTACACCCAAAACATTCAAGAAAGGCTTCATAGAAGAGATGATATCCAAAGCTGGACAAGTGAAGAAAATTTCATTCAGAATTTAGCAAATGAAATGATTGAACTTTTAGAGGTAGTCATGGTATAATGGATAAAAAGCTAACTTTGGGGTCAGGAAGACTTGGGTTCTATTTCCATCTCTGACACCTACTGTTTGTGTGAGCCTGGGCAGATCACTTAACTTATCTGTTTCCTAGGCAATTTTCTAAGTTTCAGAGCAGGTGCTGTCCCTGTGCCTCTGAGACCCCACCCTATGATTGTATGGCTCCTCCCAGACTCTCCATTTAAAGAGAGTGTTCAAGCTAGCCATGTGTCATTCCTCTCCTGGAGATGCTCAGGGAATACTGTAGCATGCCTCTTCCAGCCTGACCCCTTTGGATCCCTCCCCAAACCCTCTTCAGCTTTGTTGTCTTTCCCTTTTAGAATAGAAGCTTCTTGAGAGCACAGGCTGGCTTCTTTCCCCTTGAATCTTCATTCCCAATGCTTGGCACAGTGTCTGGTACATAGTAAGTGCTTCATGCATCCTCATTGGCCCTCATTAGTAGTAAGTTTCTTTATCCAGTAGTTCCATATGTCAATGAAGTAATAGATCTACTCCTTGGTCTATGTTGTTGTTGTTTTTAACGTCAGAGTCCCAGGATGACTTGCACAGTCACACCCATGGGGAAGGGCAGGATAGGGGGTTCAGAGCCAGGACTCTTAGACTGGAAGTCTCCACTGACTTTGATCATTCCTGATAAACATCACTTGTCCCTTAAATTGTATAGATTTGGCCTTGGGGAGGGGAAGAAATTTGAAGAAAGATGTGAAGACACATCCCACATGTCAGGGACATAGCTATCTCAACCACTAGCATGTCCAAGGTGGAGGACAAGAGGTGCCACACACAAAGAACGGGCCCAAAGGCCCTACCCTTGGGATCTTGCTAGACTGTTGTACCCCCAGACTGTGCCTGGGTGCTCCTGGCTCTCTCTTCATACCCACATGCTACATCCCAAAAAATTAGGTTCAGTTCTCCAAAAAATACACCAAGACATTCCTAGTTTTGGCTTCTTTCAAATTGTCTCAGGCACAAGCACCATGACAAGGAGCTTGCTTCACAGTATCTACTTCAGTAGCCACAGGACAGGGAAACTAGTGATCAATCTTCTACAGTCCCTGGAGAGTCTCCCTGGAATTCCTCCCTCTTTTCACAAGCCCACTTGCTTCTCTCTGCCATTCATGGATGTGTGTTTATTAAATAAGGCTATGATGAAGAAAGAAGAAAAGCCTTCTCCTCCCATTTCTAGAACACTTTGTTTTTGGCATTAGCTCAAAGCCAAGCTTCCCTTCGTAATCTCATGAAGCAAGTGTAACAATAAATTGGTGCAACCAATGAAACGAAGGCCATCTCTCATACATTCTGATAACTTTCCTAGGGACCAAGGTCACATCCCAGCAATAAAGGCAACAACTCAAAGCCAGTCAATAAGTATCTCTTAAGCACCTGCTCTGTCCCAGAATGGGATAAGAAGGCCAGGCAGTAACTTTGTCCACTGATTCTGTGACCCAGTGATGGCTGGGATATTCTGGGCTATGTCACCAGGATGTCTGAGTTGGTGTTAGGCAAAATAATGCATGGCCTTAACAATTTTCTGGATATTTTGGCTCAATTAACCTGTGAATCTGGGCAATTGGGTTTGGCTGTCGGCATTGATTAATGAAATTGCATAGTTGCTATATCACTTGCAGACAATGCTATGGAAATCCAGGCTGCATCTTTGTGGGTGCAGCCCATACAAACTTCAAGATAACCCAGATCCCTTACAAGGTTAATGATAGAAAGGTTGCAGATTCTCTAAAGTCCCTTACAGCCATACCAATTACCTCCAAAAGCAATACCCTTACCATTTAGGTACTTCTGAAAAGTACCATTGGATATGCAATACCAGTACTATGTTCATTCATCTTTTTAATAAATTACGTCTGATTTGCCTGGCACTGTGCTTAGTGTTAGAGAAAGCAATGAAACAGACTTTGCCTTCTAGAAACTGGCATTCTACTGCATGAAGAACCTGTATATCCTTCCCTGGAGGGCTACCCAATGTGGAGGAGGTCTTTCGCTAGGTCATTTATCATTCGACAGTTTCCAGCACTTGCCTGGCCATCTGACATTCTTCATCCCTCTCTTTTACTGCAGGACCCACCCACTTCTTCAGGCTGAAAATTCTCTGGATGGTACAATTTATGGCTCATTTTGTAAATGAGCCATTGTTAGTGAGATGGTGCACCCTTGTTAAGCCCACTATGTGTCTTAACAGTGCTTTTTTAAACCTCTCTGTTTCTTTTATGTATTTGGAGATTTTGGGGTTGTGTGATTACTAAGGGAGTAGAGTGTAAAGTCTGCTAACTTAAACTTGAGATTCAAAGAACTTGTGTTCATGGCCAACTCTTCTATTCACTTTGGGCAAGTCACAACCTCTGTGGGCCTTTATTTTCTAACCTCTCAAATAAAGGTGCTATCCTAGATGATCATAGATATAAGGCTGGAAGGCACCTTAAATGTCATCTTGCTCAGTCTCATTTTACAGATGAGGAAATTGAGGCCCACAAAGATTTAGTTACTTGTGCAAGGTCACTCAGGTAATAAGAATCAGAAGTGAGATTTGAACCTAGTTCCTTTTACCCCAAAGCTGGTGTTCTTTTCACTGGACCATATATGAAGAGAAATAAGATGATCTCTGAGGTTCCTTCTAACCTTCAACCTATGATGCTATGAACCTAGGATAGAAATCTGATGTCTTCATATTATTACAATACATAAGAATTATTTTGATTTAAAAGATCAGGTTAAATAGCTGAATTAATGTCTCTGTTCATGCCTATTGATTAAAAAGTTTGGATTTATGGTATTAGGAGTAGTGTTTCTTCTGTGGATTTTTTTTGACTGCCTTGGATCATGAAAATCATGCTTTTCTAATCTTCAAGGAATAATTCAAGAGCTAAGGATATTCTTTGTTGTAGTCTAGACTTAAAAAAGTCTCTCATAGAGCAGCATAAGGTTACCATTTGCAAAAAAAACTATAGGAATATTTCATTTTTACACATTATTGACTTCTGGGGAAACACATGAGGTAAAATAATGTGTGTGTATGAGCTGTTAGCTTCCTTAGGATAAGCCTCTCGATTGTGTGATCAGACAGTTTATGTGTCTGACACTCAAGGGCCAGCTTACATATAGGAACATAAATTTAGTGCTGAAAGAAACCAGAGGGATCATCTAGTCAAATGCTTCCATTTTACACATTAGAAAACTGAAGCCCAGAGAGCGTAATCAAGGTACAAAGTCATGTAGGTGCTAAGTGGGAGAAACAAGATTTGTATCCAAAATTCAGGACTACAGATCAACTACATTTTCCATTGGACTGCATCTGGATACCACTAGATGGTGCAGTGCACAGAGCTAGGGGTCTATAGTTAGGAAGACCCAAGTTAAAATTTGGTCTTACTAGTTTTGGGATCCTGGGCAAGTCACTTACCCTGTTTTTCTCAGTTTTTTTTCCAATTATAAAAAGACATAAAAATAACACCTTCTCCCCTGTGTTGTTGTAAGGCTCAAGTAAGAGAATATTTGTAAAACAATTAGCACATTGCCAAGAAGATAAATAGAAACTTAAAAGATTTTCCTTCTTTCCTCCCTCCCTCCCTCCCTTCCTTCCTCCTTCCCTCCCTTCCTTCCTTCCTCCTTCCCTCCCTTCTTTCCTTTCATCATCTCTTCCTTCTTCCCTTTTTGTTACCCCTCCCTCTCTTTTTCCCTTCCTCCCTTTCTCCCTTCCTCTCATCTTTCCTTCCTTCCTTCCTTCCTTCCTTCTTTCCTTCCTTCCATACCATCTGATTAGTGCCTTGGCTAAGCAGTAATGAGACAGCAAGGCTATATAGTATTAGGGTGGGTTTTGTTTATAATGGCATCCTTGTGAAATAACATTGGCTCAGATGTCATTCATGTAGGCTATGTCACCAGTATGTCACACCAGTATGTGTGGCCATAATAATTTTCTGGTTATTTTGGCTCAATTAACCTGTGAACTTGCTTTCACCTGGGCAATTGGGTTTGGCTGTCGGCATGGATTAAAGAAATTACATAATTGCTATATCACTCACAGACTTCTCTGTGTAAATCCAGGCTACATCTCTATACGGTCCGCCCAAGCCAATTTCAACATACCCAAATCATCTACAAGGTTAATGATGGACGTGCTTCAGAATCGATAAGGCTCCCTACAACCATAGCAATTGCCTCCAATCAATATTTCAAAATATTCCCCTATATAATCTATTTTTATTTTTGCAAGCTCTGGCCCATTTTGCCCACCTTCTCCCTCCCAACACACACATTGACTGAACTCCACTGTGCAATATTTAAATCATTACCACTTCATATCTTACACATTTAAAATGATGCTTTAATGCCTATGTTGTACCACAGAGTGCTTGGGCATGGGGTGCTGAGAGCTTGCCTGGTGGAGTAGAAATAATAGAAACTGACATTTGCATGTGACTGGCAGGCTTGCACAGCCTCTGGCTTCCATGGTTTCATTTTATCTTAACAATAACCCTGTGATCTCATCTTCTTTACATCTCCAGCACTTAGCACAGCACCTGGGACATAATACATTCTTAAAAATGAACGCTGACCATGTTTATTTAACTGAATTATAGATCGACTGAATGATTACGAGCTATATGCTGCAGCCCCATTTTATAAATGGGGAAACTCACATTGGGGGCAGAACATTAGCTTATCCACCCAAGTAGTAAGGGTCAGAGGAGGGATTCAAACTGAACTCTTCCTGAAGCCACATCTAATATTTCATCTACTATCACATGTTAAGATTCCAAACCATGTTCTTCTGATCCCAGGTCCAGTGCTCCATCCAATAGGGTATGCTGGGAACTGACAGTCATGGCTGATTCTTTGGTTGGTTTTGCCAAAATGCTTTTGGTTTTTTTTCCTCCTTCTTTTAAAAATGGTATTGCTGCAGATGCATTTCTAAATGAAAGTAATAGAAAACAGTCAACAAATATTTGTGGTCAACTTATGATGTTCCAGGCATTGATCTAAGCACTGGAGATAAAAAGAAAATCAAAAACATGTGTTTTTGCCCTCAAGAAATTCACATTCTAATGGGAGAGGTGACATGTAAGCAATTATGTGCAAACACATATGTGCAGAGCAAATGGGAGATGATCTCAGAAGGAAAGTACTACCATTGGGGGAGACCAAGAAAAGATGGCAGTAATTATAAGATTAAAAATCCCAAAGTAGTAAAATACAATGAGGAGGATTATTTTGTGATTTCCAAAGGGATTTCCTAGGGATAAGAGCCTTATATGAATGCCCATATTAGAAAACAAAATAAACCAGCACCAACAAATCATCCAATGTGTCATATTCTCTATAGGCTGACCTATTATATGTTGGTAGTCTTATCATATAAGCAAGAAACCATTAGCTGGTGTTCTTTAATCTTCCAGATTTATTGTAGTCCTAAATTGGCATAAACGATGACAACAGATGGCATCTCTTATTAACTCTGATATATTAACTAAAGACCAGTGTCAGATTGCACACTTTAAGAAGAGCTTGAGGATGGAGTCAGGGAACCTAGAATAAAATCTCACTACCAACACTTACTGGCTAGGAAGCTCTGGGAGTACCTCAGGGAAGCCCCTCCCTACTCTTTGCCACCTTCCCCTCAGCTGCCACAGTGATCTTCATAAAGCACATTTCTGATGATGGCGCTCCACCTATTCGATCACCATGCACTCCCTATTACTTCCAGAATCAAATCGCACAAGGAGTCTAGACAATTCGGCACTTAGCATTTAGTCCTTCACAAATGAACTTCTTCATATTTTTCCCATTTTCTGAAGTTTCACCACTCTCTACATGCTGCATTTTCCAGAAATCTTGTGCTGCTTGATTCTCTCCTAAAACATACAACTCCATTTCCCCTTTTGGGGCTTTTTCTTCCAGATGTGACCATACCTTAACATCTCTCTGTTTTCACCTCTCCCCCTCAGCTTTCCAGGCTTACTTTATGGATCAATTCAAATTCCGTATTATATAGTCTAGATCTTGGTCTTTCCCTGTCCCTACAACTTCTGGTTTCTCTTGATAGGCTTTCTATGCACACTGTATTTACTTTGCATGTACCCACTTCTTTGCATGTCCCTCATTAGAACCTAAGTCCTTGAGGGCACTTTTAAAAAAAAAAAAGTTGCCATTCTTTGTTTCCCTAAGGCTTAAGAGAGTGCTTAATATAATAAGTGCTAAACAATGATTATTGCCTGACTGACTCTTCAGCCTCAATTACTTTTTCCGTAAAATAAGGACAATCATAATATTAGTTCTAGTCATCTCACAGGATTGTTGTTAGAAAAACCTCTTGTGAAGCTTAAAATCCCTATGTGCATATACACACATCATTTTATATTAAACTTTTATCTCTAGTAAATGAGAGCTAACAATATTTGAACATAAAAAGGTAGAAAGATACTTCACAAATATCATTTGAGTAAGACTATGATTGAAGAACATAATGACCAGTTAAGTAAACTATAAAACATTAAGGGAGCAGTAACAGAGAGTTGACTTCTGTGTTAGGAATACCAGGGCTCTTCTTCCTCTTACACACACTGGGTTCAGTGACCATGGATAGCTCCTTAACATCCTATCGCCCTCTAGGTAAGCATCTAACACTCTAAATGCAAAATAATGTGTTGATCTGCAGTGGTAAAAAGGGGTTTCATCACCTGGAGTTGACAAACTATTGAAATCACAGATCCAGTTTCAACCAAACAAGATACTTAATATGACCTCATTTACCTTGTAGAAAAACCATCCTAGCGTAAGGGAAAGAGTTACAGCTTGGGAACCAGATTGTGTAGATTTCAGCCCCAGTTCTGTCACATACTACATAGTTAGAGAATGTAACCTCCCTAAGGAGAAGGACTGTTTTATCTTTGCCTTTTTGTTTATCCCTCTTCCTCAGCACCTAGCACTGCACCCGACACGTACAAAACAAGGGATTTTTATTGAATGAGTGGATTTGTGACCTTGGATCAATCACTTCCCCACTCTGGAGTTCATGATCCCCATCTACAAAATGAAGGAAACTCACTAGTTCCTAAGAGACTTTCCAGCTCAACAACTGTGATTTCTTGTGGAGGACTCTGTCTGGTTTTTTATTACTATGTGACTGTGCAGTAATCCAAAAGGTAAAATGTTGATTCTTTGGGCCCATAATGTTGAGACACTTTGCATGTCATTTAAAAAAAATAATTTTAGTTCTAACAGAACTAGATTCTTAAATGAACAACTGATATATTGTATGTGGTTTTTTTGTATCTTTACCAAGCTTCTTCTTTCCTACTTTACCTATTTACAAAGATGAATTTTAGAAGCTGCCAAATTTGTGGATTTACAATCAATTACATAAAACTTTGAATTATTCTGCTGCTTATTTAAAGTAATTTTTTTTTATTTCTCTAGAAATTTGCTGTAGAAATTCACAGGTATGAATCATTTGGTCAACCAACATTTATTTAGTACTTGTTCTTAAAAAACAAACAAACAGAAAAAACCTCTACCGGATGAATGGCCAACATTAGTAGCTTGATGTGATAGAGTAATTGAGGAGTGAAATAAGGCATTCTATTGGAAAGGCTGTATAATGAATAGAAAGTATTGTGCTTAAAACCTTAGCACATAGAGTACAAATTTGTTTCTCCTCTACTTCCAACCAGTATTCCTATTTTGACTCTCTGGGGTCAAAGGATGCAAGTCTCATTTTTTTCTCTATGATGGGCTTTTATATTCACGAACAGCTATTGTGTTCCCCCTAAGCCTTCCCTTCTCCAAGTAAAACATCTCTAGTTTCTGCCATTGATTGTCCAATGACATCATTTCCAAATCCCTCACCATCCTGATCTTTCTACTTTGGCAATTCTCCAGTTTATCAACTTCCTTCTTAAAATGTTGTGCGTAGAAATGAATGCATTACTCTAGATATTGTCTGACCGGACCAAAGCACAGGAGCATTATGATTCCCCTTTGTCTTAACACAGGAAACAATTAAGTAACACAAGATATCTGTAAATACTAATGCAATCTTGGGTTGCATTGAAAGGTACATCGTTTCCTGGAATGGAGAGATGATCTTCACTCTTAACTCTTCTCATATGAAACCTTATGCCCACAGACAGTCAATGTCAGAGAGATAAGGAGTAGATCTTGGCTGATGTCTATACTTAAGAAGCAAGAGGAGCCACCTAGAGGTTACTGTAAATGCACAGTGGTGAGGAGAGAAATGAGACTACATAAGGATTTAGAAGGCAAGGGACAAGATTGGTGGGGAAGGAAATGGTGGTCAATAGTCATAAATCTGTGTTTGGAACCAGGCTATTTAACAATTTAATCGATGACTCAAATAAACACATAAAGGAGGTACTGATTACATTTTCTATTGACCCACAGCTGGGAAGAATAGTTAACATGCCAGATGAAATAGGCAAGGTCCAAAATCACTTGGCAATCTAATGCATTGGAGTGAATACAGTGAAATGCAATTCAATAAGGAATAAATGCAAGGACTTATGCTTGGAGTAAAAAGAAAATGTCAGCTTCCCAAGTATGACAGGAAGGTTAGATGTAAGTTAGTCTAATATCAATTGTTGGGGAGTTGTTAAGTGGTCTGCATGTCTGATATGATTCAAAGATTTTATAGGGCAATCAAATAAGAAAATGGAATCTTGAGATCCATTTGGCTTCTGGGAATTCAGAATTGAACATTTCTCTGTATTCTTCTTTGGTCAGAGTATACCTGGAGAATCATATTCAGTTCTAGGTGACAATGTTCAGGGGACAAAAGAGATAAGCTAAAGAACAACAGATCTAGATATTTCAAATGAGGAGACACTACCTCCCTATGTACCCATTCCACTTCTGATAGCTCTCATGGTTAAGACTTTGTTCCTGACATTAATCCTAATTCCACTTCTCTGAAATTTTTACTCATGGTGCTTTTCCTCTCTGTTCCATTTAGTGTCAAATAGAACAATTTTCATCTGTCTTCCGAATGACAGCCTTTCAAGTATTTGAGTTGTTTTATGTTTTCTCCCTAGTCTAAGCCGACTCAGGTCCTTCAAACAATTCTATCAACTCTCCAGGCCTCATTTCCACATCTGTAAAATAAGGATTAGATTAGATAACCTTTGCAATACCTTTCAGCTCTAATTCTATGATTTTGTGATTCTATATGAGTATAAAGTAGAAAAAAAAGAAAGAAAGAAAGAAAGAAATGGAAGATACCAATGTACATGAAACTCCAATCCTATTACCTTATTATGCCAGGGAAATGATTCTAGATTCTCAGATAATCAGGAAATATAATTTATTATATACACAACTAGAAAGGATTGGACAATGGGCTTGAGGGTGGAATTAGGCCTCTTCAATCTGAGGAACAATGTACATTCAGAAAGGATCATTCCATAAGTATTGACCTTAAGGAACCTGCCCCCTACCCCCACAGCAATGTATAGAGACTCTCTACAAACATGTGGAAGGATTATCACCTTGTCATATTTCAGTAGTTTGGGGTAAGATTATCCTAGATACGAGTTTTCTTTTCATATTGAAATATGGGAGCCTTAGTCATTCAGTAGAAACCATATTTAATTATCCCTGACATCTGTATTTCCAAGAGAAATAACTTCTCATGTAATGTTCAAGATGGAATTTGAGGGGATGCATTCCATTCCTGTCGAAGTGATGAAACTCAGGAGACAAAATTTCTCCTCATCCTCATTCTCTTCCTTCTCAAGAGGTGAACAAATTCAGCTCTACCTTTTACCCCCTTCTTGATTTCTTTTTTTTAAAGATTGTAATTAATTTGTTTGTTTTTGGTTTTCATCATTCACTTCCATAAGATTTTGAGTTTCAAATTTTCTCCCCATCTCATTCCTCCCCCCACCACAAGAGCACATTTTGAATGTCCCTTCCCCTAATCTGCCCTCCCTTCTCTCCCCTCCTTCTCTTATCCCCTTCCCCTTCAATTTTACTGTAGGACAGGATAGATTTCAATATCTCATTGGATGTATATCTTATTTCCCAGTTGCATGTGCAAACAGTTTTTGACATTTGTTTTTAAAACTTTGGGTTCCAAATTTTCTCCCTTCTTCCCTCCCCACACACCCTCATTGAGAAATCAAGCAACACGATACAGGTTGTACACTACATGTGTAGTCATGCAAAACACTTCCATAATAATAATGTTGTGAAAAACTAACTATAGTTCCCTTCATCCTATCCCACTCCCCATTTATTCTATTATCTCTTTTGACCCTGTCCCTCCTTAGAAGTGTTTGCTTTTGATTACCCCTTTCCCAATCTGCCCTCCCCTTAATCATCCCCTCATTCTCTTATCCCCTTCCCCCCTCCTGTAGGGTAAGATAAATTTCCATACCCAATTGAGTGTGTATGTTATTCCCTCCTTAACCCAAATCCAATGAGAATAAGATTCACTCATTCCCTCTCACCTTCCCCCTCTTCCCCTGCACTATAAAAGCTTTTTCTTGTCTGTTTTATGTGAGATGATTTACCCCATTCTACCTCTCCCTTTCTCCTTCTCCCAGTATAATCCTCTTACCCCTTAATTTTATTCTCCATATATCATCCATTCATCTTCAACTCATCCTGTGCCATCTATCTATCTATCTATCTATCTATCTATCTATCTATCTATCTATCTATCTATCCATTTACATGCATACATACACATGTTTTTTTTCCCCCTCCAACTGCCCTAATAATGACAAAGGTCTCATGAGTTACAAATATCTTTCCACCCAGGAATGTAAATAGTTCAACCTTATTAAGTCCCTTATGATTTCCCTTTCCTGTTTACCTCTTTATGCTTCTCTTGAGTCTTGTATTTGGAAGTCAAATTTTTAATTCAGCTCTGGTCTTTTCATCAAGAATAGCTGAAAGTCTTTTATTTCATTGACTGCCCATTTTTTCCCTGAAGGATTATACTCAATTTTGCTGGGAAGGTGACTTTTGGTTGTATTCCTATCTACTTTGACCTCTGGAATATTATATTCCAAGACCTTCGGTCCTTAAAGTAGAAACTGGTAAATCTTGTGTTATCATGATTATGTTTCCATAATACTTGAATTGTTTCTTTCTGGTTGCTTGCACTATTTTCTCCTTGACCTAAGAACTCTGGAATTAGGCTACAATAGTCCTAGGAGTTTTCCTTTGGGGATCTCTTTCAGGAGGTGATTGGTGGATTCTTTCAATTATTTTTCGCCCTCTGGTTTTAGAATATGAGGGCAGTTTTCCTTGGTAATTTCTTGAAAAATGATGTCTAGGCTCTTTTTTTAATCATGGCTTTCAGGTAGTCCAGTAATTGTTAAATTTTCTCACCTGGATCTATTTTCCAGGTCAGTTTTTTTTCCAATGAGATATTTCACATTGTCTTCTATTTTTTTCATTCTTCTGGTTTTGTTTTACAATGTCTTGATTGTTCATAAAGTCACTAGCTTCCATTTGCTCCATTCTAATTCTTAAGGATGTATTTTCTTCAGTGAGGTTTTGGACTTCCTTTTCCATTTGGCCAATTCTGCTTTTTAGGGCATTCTTCTCCTCATTGGCTTTTTGGACCTCTCTTGCCATTTGGGTTAGTCTGTTTTTTAAGGTGTTATTTTCTTCAGTATATTTTTGGGTCTCCTTTAGCAAGATGTTGACTTGTTTTTCATGATTTTCTTTCATCATTCTCAGCTTTTCCTCTACTTCTCTTATTTGGTTCTCAAAATGCTTTTTGAGCTCTTCCATGGCCTGGGACCAATTCATATTTTTCTTGGAGGCTTTGGATGTAGGAGCTTTGGCTTTGTTGTCTTCTTCTGGTTGTATGTTTTGATCTTTTTTCACCAAAGTAGGATTCTATGGTCTGACTCTTTTTGTGCTGCTTGCTCATGATCCCAGCCAATTACTTGAGTTATAAACTCTCTTTTTTAAGGTAGTGGTCTGTTTCAGTGTGGAAAATGGACCATCCCAAGCTTCAGGGGTATTGCGCAGCTCAAGCTAGTCACTGCTTATACTCCGCCATCTTGGCCCTTTTTCTTCTTTTTGTATTCCCAGCACTTAGCACAGTGTCTGACATATATTAGGCACTTAATAAATAAAATTAATTGATTGAAGTGAATTAAGTCATCTGACTCCAATAATAGCACTCTTTCCACCACAATAAATTGGCTTAGAACATGGTTGGGATGCACAGAAAGACTTCCTTATTATGAGCTCAAGGCAGGACTTCATTTGAGTTGTTTTGAGCTCCTCAGATAACATCAAACAAGCCATTGAACCTGGAAAAAACTGAAATAATAATTGAAAATGTGAATATGGAGAAGAAAGATCTAAAGGCAGTGGAAAGGAGCCCCATGGTTCCAAAGAGGTGAGAGAACAAAACAAATACTCATGCACTTTGTATCAGTTCAAAACCCTAAATCTTGGAGATCTGGACACATTCTCTTTCAGACAATTCTGTTCATGGGAATGGAAATGTTCTTTGTGAAGTCAATTTTCTACAAGATGTTCTTTGCTTCTTGGCCAGATTTGAATGAATGAACATTTAGCACTTGGGCGTTGATTTGAAATACTAGCTAATAGCTGCCCTGAGGACAAATTTCTTTTTATTCTCTGATCTCGGGATTCATTAGCAGTCCTTGCAACAACTCAAAAGCCTGTTAGGTATGAATGGTGGTCTCTAATGAAAGAATATCCTTGTTGGAGGGCAGCATCATTATTGTTAGAAGTAAGAGAATTATCTATAATTGAACAGGGAGAAGGAAAAATAGATTAGGAAAATTATTCAGGAAAACTAAGTGTTTTAGGCATAAAACTTAGAGGACCCAACTCCTACATTTTGTGAATGAAGAAAATAAACCCCAAGCAGGTGGAGTGATGTATCACACAGCTGATTAGAGAGCTTGTTGGCCCAAAGGATGAAGCAGTTAGATCTTGAGTCAGGGAGAACCATGTTCAACTCAACTCCCAATGACCCTGGGAAAATTATTTAACCTCTGTCTACCTTGGTTTCTTCATCCATAAAATGGGAATGAATAGAATCTACCTCCCAGGGATGTTTTGAGGACAAAATGAGATATTTGTATAGCACTTTGCTACTCTTAATGAATTCTATAAGTGATAACTATTATTATAGTCTAAAGCAATTCCATAAATAAGGCCATATGACTTTTATCCCAGTGTGTTTTCCACTCTATCAGGTAGGAGAAGCAGAGAGAGAGACTGAGAAACACATATGTAAATTTATTATATAATAAAAAAAAAGGAGGAGGGTATAGTGGATAAGGAATCTGCCTTACAGTCAGGAGCCCTGGGTTCAGGTATTTTGTGTCTGCCTCTGACACATCTTGATCAGGTAACCCTAGAGTAATGAATTTATTTTGCCCCACCCAGGTAGCTCCCCATAAAAGTTCAGATTACCTAAAAAGTGCTGTTCTGTATCGCTAGATACATTTTCTACATTAGTACTTCCCTACATCAATGGAATCACAGGTCCAGTCCTAATAGTATAATAATCCTAACCTTAAATTTCTTCTGGATCAGAATCGCCATAATTAGAATTTCATAGGTTTCTGGTGGCAAAAAAGGCATTGAGGTGTAATGAAGTATGGTAGACTGGAAGTGAGGAAAATCTCATTTCAAATCCTTTCTCTGACACTTTTCGAGTCCTCTTATCAACTCATTTAAACTTTGTGGGCCTCAGTAAAAAGAGTGCTAGATTCAAAGTTAGACTATTCTGGTTTAAATCTTGTTTCTGCTACTTACTACCTGCATGAATTTGGATGTCACTTTTTTAGGTCTCAGTTTCCTCACTTGTAAAATGAGGAGGTGAATGAGATGATGTCTAAGGTATCTTCCTATCATAAATATAACCAGGCCTTTGTCTATCTACTTAACCTCTCTAAGTTTAAGCTACTAGGTAGGAGCTTCTTCATGTTTTCCTCTAAAATATTTTCTCTAGGGCAGCTACGTGGGGCAGTGGATAGAGCACCGGCCCTGAAGTCAGGAGGACCTGAGTTCAAATCCGGCCTCAGACCAAACACTTGACACATACTAGCTGTGTGACCTTGGGCAAGTCACTTAATCCCAATTGCCTCACAAAAAAAAAATAAAATAAAATAAAATATTTTTTCTACAAAAATTCATGAATGATGAATGAGTGAGTGAAAGGATTAATGACCTTGTTCAAGGCAATTTATCATGTCAGGGATCGATTCTCTGCCCAACCTGAGGGCAAGGATTGGTTCATTTCTGTTGTTTGTTTTCCCATTGCCCACTTCAGCTTAATAGATTATGCTTGTGGAATTTAATTGAACTAAATGCTCACATTTTACAGATTAAGACTGTAAATAGCAGAGAAAGGAGGCAAGGTGGCCCATATCAGCCAACTAATCAGTTCCAGAGTTAGAAATAAGACTGCAGAGTTCTGGATTCTTGTTCAGTTTTTCAGTCCAGGGGGTTACCATGGTGGAAGAAGAGGAGAAAAAAGAGGGAGGGAGATAGTTACTTATTACACTCTTGCCAAATAAACCATCAGAGATGTGAAGAGATATGCATCCTATGAAGAGGCTTATGATTCAAGTGAACATATGGTCTTGCCAGGAGAGACAGGAGAGCAATAACTGCTTCTGGTATATTAAAAAAAATAACTTGGCAGAAAATAATTCTAACTTTACTTTGAGTATTGCCAATAAATGCTTATGTAGGCAAGAAGGTATAGAAGGTGGCACAAATTTGATAGAATTAAGTTATGATACTAATTATAGGTTTATTGAATGGTGAGCCAATTAGAAAAGATGGTATCCTAGGGCAGGAAATAAATGAGAGGGCAATGGGGAGCCATGATCAGATGTGAGATAGCTAGTAAACTGGAATTTAATTTAAGACAAGATGAGGTTAAGAGGTTGTGATGCTTAAGGTTGGCTTCAGATAGTGTGTCTCTGTATGTGTGTGTGCGTGTGTGTGTGTGTGTGTGTGTGTGTGTGTGTGAGAGAGAGAGAGAGACAGAAAGAGACAGACAGACAGAGACAGACAGACAGAGAAATAGAGACAGAAAGACAGAGAAATAGAGACAGAAAGACAGAGACAGAGAGAGACAGGTAACAGAAAGACAGAAACAGAGAGACAAAGAAATGTAGCACCAGATCTTTCTATATTGTTCCAAATAATGGAATACATCTTTTTTACATTTGGATCTTTTCTAAATGTGGATATTTAACTAGACATTTTTTCTCCTCCTAAAAATAGAGTTATCACATTAACTTCCTTTAGAAGACTGCTATTTCAGGAAATGAATGAAATGCTATTGGGACTTTACCTCTGAGAAGAATAATATGGGTCAACCAGTATGAGTGTGCATTTTAAGTGTTGTCATAAATGATAACTCACGAAGGTTGGTAAATACTTTAATAACAACCCCACGAGGCTTGGGAATGCTAGGATTTTTCATCACTACTTGACAAATGATGAAACACACTCAGAATGGTGAGGTCACTTACCCAAGATAATGCAAGTCCTGAGTGTCCGAGGCTGTATTTGAACCCAGGTTTTCCTGTTGCTAAGTACAGCCATCTATGCAAGATCATCTTCATCTTCTTCTTCCTCCTCTCCTTCCTATTTAACATCATCATTGATAAGACAGAGTTCTTCTGATCCCTTGTGCCACATCAGCTTTCCACTCTACTCACAAAGCCATAGGACAGTCAGAGGAAGTCCTCGCACAAGTCAAAAGAAAGGGGACAATAATGAATTGTCTTTCAGAAAATAATGACCACTTTGTTAAAGAAGCAATAGCAGTGATGATGATGATTTTGATGATGCTAATAATAATAAAACACAGTCAGCCCATCGAAGGTTTTGCAAGGCACTTGCCAACCCTCATCTCATTTGAGCCTCCTAAACAAAGCTGGGAAGCAGGCATTACTGGCATTTGTACTATCTCCTGATGATATCAGTGAGGCTCACAGAGTCTAAGTGATCTGCTAACAGGCTCAAAGTTAGCCAAGTATCAGGGATAAAATTTGAACCTACTGGACCCTCTCCTCTACACCAGCCAGGCCTTGAGGGCCAAATCCAGTTTAGTGAACACGGGTGACAAACAGGCACCTCTAAGCTTCTTGTTAATAAAAGTCATTTCTCCCTCTAATGGGGTACTTATAAAGTTCACCTCAGACATGCTCTATCTTTTGATCTGCACTCCTTGTAAGAGGTATGAAACTGACTTTTTAAAGCTTACCTAGACTATCCTTGGCTTCTCATGTAGATACTGCCATCAGCCATGGTTGTCTCAGGGACTTTTCTAGCAAGTAAATGAAAATTCCAAATCTTTTTTGCTCTCTGAAATTCACTAAGTTCTCTTCAGTCCCAGTTGCAGAAGAAGAGTCTAGGTATTCACCTCTCTGCCCACACCCTCCCCATAAGTGATTCTTTTTCAGGAGCCTGGGTGGAGACTTTCATCATTAAATTTCTAAATATTTCAATCTCTTGATTAAGAGATAACTCTTTATTCTACAGAGAATCTACAGATTAGGATCAAATTTTCTCAACAAATCCAAAGACAAATCATATGCAAAGTAGCTCCAGTGTATTTAAAATCTTTCAAAAACGTTAACGAAAGATGTTATTGGACTTATATAAAAAGCCAAGGCTAATTGATTCAATAGAGAAATGTGCTCTGGTGGTTATGGTATCAGGGTATGTAGTATTTGCATCACAATCAGAGGAATTGTATTTGTATCCTGGATCTGCCATTTCCTGTGTGTCTAATCCCAAGCCCGTTATTCCATTTCTCTGGCCCTCAGTTTTCTTATTTGGAAATGTAAAGGGAGACTTTGTGAATTGAATAGTTCTGAATCAGCTTAGAATTATATTTTTTAATTTTTAAAATTTTTTTAAAATTTTTAATTAATTTATTTTTAGTTATCAACATTCACTTCCATAAGCTTTTAAGTTTTAAATCTCCTCCCCTTCTGTCCCCACTTCCCTCCCCAAGACAGCTTGCAATCTGATATAGCTCTACATATACATTTCTATTAAACATTTCCACATTAGTCATGTTGTAAGGAAGAATTAGAACCAATAGGAGGAACCACAAGAAAGAAGAAACAAAACAAAACAGAAGAAAAAAAAGTAGCAAATAGTATGCTTCGATCTGAATTCAAACTCCATAGTTCTTTCTCTGGATGTGGATAGCATTTTCCATCATGAGACTTTTGGAGATGTCTTAGAGCCTTGTATTGCTGAGAAGGGCTAAGTCTATCAAAGTTAGTCATCGCACAATGTGGCTGTTACTGTGTACAATGTTCTCCTGGTTCTGCTCACTTCATTCTGCATCAGTCCATACAAATCTTTCCAGGTTTTTCTGAAGTCAGACTGCTCATCATTTCTTACAGCACAATAGTATTCCATTACATTCATATACCACAACTTGTTCAGCCATTCCCCAACTGATGGGCATCCCCTCAATTTCCAATTCTTTGCCACCACAAAAAGAGCTGCTATAAATATTTTTGTACAAGTGGGTCCTTTTTCCCATTTGTATGATCTCTTTGGGATAAGCCCTAGAAGTGCTATTGCTGGGTCAAAGGGTATACACATTTTTATAGACCTTTGGGCATAGTCTCAAATTGCTCTCCAACATGGTTGGATCAGTTCATAACTCCAGCAACAATGCATTAGTGTTCCAATTTTCCCACATCTTCTCCAACATTTATCATTTTCCTGTTTTGTCATGTTAGCCAACCTTATAGGTGTGATGTGGTACCTCAATGTTGTTTTGATTGGTATTTCTTTAATGAATAGTGATTTAGAGCATTTTTATGACTATAGAACAGCCTAGAATTCTTGATACGAATTATGACTCTGTTCAGATACACTTCTTTGAAATAATTCCCAAATATTCTACTTTTCTTTTGCATTCTAATCTTATACTATAATATAAATGTTTACATAGCCCTCTGTGATTTCCAAAATCACTAGTAAAGGTCTCATTTCTCAAATATATAGAGAACTGAGCCAAATTTATTTAAAAAAAATAGGAGCCATTCCCTAATTGATGATCTGTAAAAGGATATGAACAGGGAATTTTCAGAGGAAGAAATCAAAACTATCAATAGTCAATTAAAAAAAAACCTCCAAATCATTTTTAATTATAGAAATGTAAATGAAAACAACTGGAAACATAATGATAAAAAAAATCTAATCAAGAGGGTTAAATGGATTCAAGTAAGTGGATTAGTCTGATCTAAGAAAATGTACTGAGAAAGGAGGAGGCAGACAAGGGTAAATTACATTACAGGAAAAGACACAAAAACCTATTAGAGAAGAGGGAAAGAAGGGAGAGGGATGAGCATTGTTTGAACCTTACTCTCATCAGATTTGGCTCAAGCAGGGAATATCATAATCAGTTAAGTATAGAAATCTAACTTGTCCTGTAGGTGGTAAGAGGGAAAAGGGGAAAGAAAAGGGAGGGGGGATAAAAGGGAGGAAAGAAGTAGTAAGGGTAAAGAGGAAGAAAAGGGAAAGGGCTAATAGAAGGGAGGTGGGACTGAAGGAGGTGATGGTCAAAGACAAAACACTAGTGGGGGGGGAAGGAGAAAGGAGAAAGAAAAGCATAAACAGGGGGGGAAAAGGATGGAGAAAAAGACACAAATAGTAATCATAACTGTAAATGTAAATGGGAGGAACTCTCCCATAAAACAGAAGCATATAACAGATCAGATTAAAAACCATAATCCTACAATATGCTGTTTACAGGAAACACATTTGAAAAAGAGCAACACATAACAGGGTAAAGGTAAAAGGCTGGAGCAGAATATATTATGCTTCAACTGAAGTAAAAAAGCAGGGATAGCAATCGTGATCTTAGACAAAGCAAAAGCAAAAATAAATCTTATCAAAAGAGATAAGGAAGGAAACTACATCCTGCTAAAAGGCACCATAGACAATGAAGTAATATCATTACTAAACATATATGCATTAAAAAGTATAGCATCCAGATTCTCAGAGGAGAAGTTCAGGGAGTTACAGGAAGAAATAGACAGCAAAACTATATTAGTGGGGGAACTCAACCTCCCACTCTCTGAACTAGATAAATCTAACCACAATATAAACAAGAAAGAAGTTAAGGAGGTGAATAGAACATTAGAAAAGTTAGGTATGATAGACCTCTGGAGAAAACTGAATGGGGATAGAAAGGAATATACTTTTTTTTTTCGGTGGCACATGGCACATACACAAAAATTGACCACATACTAGCGTGTAAAAACCTCACAATCCAATGAAGAAAGTCAGAAATATTAAATGCATCCTTTTCAGATCACGATGCAATAAAAATTACATGTAATAAAGAGCCATGGAAAGATAGACTAAAAAATAATTGGAAACTAAATAATCTAATCCTAAAAAATGATTGGGTCAAACAACAAATCATACAATCAATAATTTCATTCAAGAGAATGACAATAATGAGACAACATACCAAAACTTATGGGATGCAGCAAAAGCAGTTCTTAGGGGAAGTTTTATATCTCTAAATGCTTATATAAATAAAATAGAAAAAGAAGAGATCAATGAATTGGGCATACAACTAAAAAAAACTAGAAGAAGAACAAATTAAAAATCCTCAATTAAACACAAAATTAAAAATATTGAAAACCAAAGGAAAATTAATAAAATTGAAATGAAGAAAACTATTGAACTAATAAATAAAACTAAGAGCCTGTTTTATGGAAAAAAACAATAAAATAGATAAATCCTTTGGTTAATTTAACTAAAAAAAGAAAGAAGAAAATGAAATAAGTAGTATCAAGAATGAAAAGGGTGAAGATACCATCCAAGAAGAGGAAATTAAAACAACAATTAGGAATTATTTTGCCCAACTATATGCCAACAAATTTGACAGACTTAGTGAAATGGATACATATTTACAAAAAATATAAATTGCCCAGATTAACAGAAGAGGACGTAAAATACTTAAATAACCCCATCTCAGAAAAAGAAATTGAACAAGCCATCGAACTCCCTACAAAAAAATCTCCAGGGCCAGATGGATTTACATGTGAATTCTATCAAACATTTAAAGAACGATTAATTCCAATACTATATAGACTATTTGGGAAAATAGGTGAAGAAAGAGTCTTATCAAACTCTTTTTATGATACAAACATGTTGCTGATACCTAAACAAGGAAGAGTCAAAACAGAGAAAGAAAATTATAGACCAATTTCTCTAATGAATATAGATGAAATAATTTTAAACAAAATATTAGCAAATAGATTACAGCAACTTATCCCAAGAAGAATACACTATGCCTAAGTAGGATTTATACCAGGGATGCAGAACTGGTTCAATATTAGGAAAACTATCAATATAATTCATCATATCAACACCAAAACTAAAAGAAACCACATGACCATCTCAATAGATGCATAAAAACTTTTGACAAAATACAATACCTATTCCTATTAAAAACACTAGAGAGCATAGGTATAGATGGAGTCTTCCTTAAAACAATAAATAGCATCCATCTAAAACCTTCAGCAAGCATAATATGTAATGGGGACAAGCTAGAAGCATTTCTAATAAGATTGGGGGTGAAACAAGGATGTCCATTATCACTATTGTTATTCAGTATTGTACTGGAAATGTTAGCTTTAGCAATAAGAGAAGAAAAAGAAATTGAAGGTATTAGAATAGGCAAAGAAGAAACAAAGCTATCACTCTTTGCAGATGACATGATGATATACTTAGAGAATCCTAGAGAATCGAGTAAATAACTACTTGAAATAATAAACAACTTTAGCAAAGTCGCAGGCTATGAAATAAACCCACATAAATCATTGGCATTTCTCTATATTACCAACAAAGCCCAGCAGCAAGAGATAGAAAGAGCAATTCCATTTAAACTTTCTGTAGACATTATAAAATATTTAGGAGTCTACCTCTCGAAACAAACCCAGGAACTCTATAACACAATTACAAAACACTTTTGACACAAATAAAGTCAGATCTAAATAACTGGAAAAACATCAGTTGCTCATAGGTAGGCCAAGCTAATGTAATAAAAATGACAATTCTACCTAAGTTAATTTACTTATTCAGTGCCATACCAATCAAACTACCAAAAATTATTTTATAGAGTTAGAAAAAATAATAGCAAGATTCATTTGGAAGAGCAAAAGTTCCAGAATATCAAGGGAACTAATGAAAAGAAATGCAGGGGAAGGTGACCTAGCCATTCCAGATCTTAAATTGTATTATAAGGCAGCAATCATCAAAACTACTCGGTACTGGCTAAGAAACAGAGTGGTGGATCAATGGAACAGGTTAAATATTCAATACACAGTAGTCAATGACTATAGTAATCTATTATTTGGTAAACCCAAAGACCCCAGCATGTGGGGTAAGAACCCACTCTTTGAAAAAAACTATGGTTTCAGAGCATGTAGGTAATGAATGAGTATGAAGATTACATACATACATACATACATATATATATATATACACACACACAAGTATACAAGCATAAATATGTATTACTAGATTTTTTTGAAAATAAATAATATGGAAAATAATTTTGCAGAAATTGATATACATAATGATCATATTTCTTGCCTTCTCAATGGGTAAGGGCAGGGTGGAACTATGCAAAACATTCAAAACCAAAAACAAAAATAGAACATAATTTTTAAAAATTTGAAACAATTTTCACATTTTGTTCTCACAACTCTAAGAAGTAGGTAGGTGGTATAATTATGCACATTTTACAGATTAGGGAAATGAATTCAACAGAAATTTAATGACTTGAGCATGATAAGGTAACTGGTAAATGTTTGAGTCAGGATTTGAATTCAGGTTTTCTTTATTCCAAATGCATCACTCCTTCTACTATGTTCCCCCTCCCCAAGTTCCCTGAGGGACAGAGACACTATTTTTTCATTTGCACAATACCTTAAGCCCAGTTTTGAGTACCATCCTTAGAATATAATAGTCAATTAATAGACATTAAAATGAACAGATAGAAAAAGAGAAGGTGAAGTTTATGGATCTCTGCTACCTCATTTCCACCATTAAAAAGACAATTCAAAGTATACTCATATCATATAACTACTTAATAGTGTAATCTAAATTTCAAAATCCATTGATATGGGACGTTTTTCTCATCGGTGGATTTGAGAGATGATGAACTCTCAGATGTGAAGCCTCCTCAAAGGGTTAATTTTTCTTGTTAATAGATCTCACAAAGGGCAGCAATGAGGAGATCACTGGTCATTTGGAGAGAGATAAGGTCAGAAGTCAGATAGTAAGAAGAGTGGGAGGAGAGAAATTAGAGGCACCTGTTGTAGATGGCCTTCTAATTGTATTGTTGAAACATTCCCTTCTGACCTTGTCAAAACCCCCTCAGAACATGTTTTTAAGCAGGTAGCAGAAAGAATAGAATAGCCCTACCCCCCAACCTGAACTCTTTCAAGACTTACCACCTTTTCTTGTCTCTGGGCAAACTTGTGTACTCTGTTGCTGGGGAAGATCTCCGTGAATAGATTGTGCCCCCTGAAGCTCAACCAATGGGATAAGGGGATGGGGGTTAGAAAGGAGGAGCTCGCGTTAGGGTATAAATAAGCATTGCTTTCTCTAACCAATTGGTACCAATATGCACCATTAGGGTGATGAGTACCAATAGGTGTCCTCCCTGGCCTTCGCCATTAGGGTGAGGAGGGCCGGAACACTTTCTCATGAGAAAGCAATAAACTCCTTTCTGCTTTCAAGGTAACTAAGTGTTTGTTTTGAATTTGAGTACTGGTCTCTGTCCCACACAGTGGAGATAAGTGCCACACACTTTTGTGAGGTTCAGGGCAAAGTTGCAGAGAAGAGAGAGATCTGGTCTTCAACTGGCTTCAAGCTTTGAGAGAGAAGGTATATGATGCCAACTCCCTTTCTGGTTGCTGAAGGAAGAGACAGAATTTAGGAAGAGGTCAATGAGATAGGAACTAGAAATTGCCCATCATGTTCCTATCCCCATCTTGCTAAACTACAGATTTTGGAGAATTTCCACTCTGCATGAAATCTGGGACTGACTCTCTGATACTCTCTCTCTCTCTCCCTCTCTCATCTTTCAAATGTTTGTGTATATTAAGGTTTTATATTTTTTTCTGATTACTCTTTTGTTATACACTTAGATAAATAGGTTTCCTTGCTATTTACTATGTGTATTCATGGTGACATTGGCATTTGATAGGAAAGAATTCAAGCCTCAGATAGAAAACTTTGGAGCTTCCTTTCTCATTAAGGGATGGCAATCAGGAGCTGTAAGATGAACCTTAAAGTTCCATCTTATATACTAATAATTCCTCTCTTTCTGAGGAGACCAGTGTGGCCAGTCTCTGACCCCAACCTCCTACTTCTTTAATGGCAAGAATCAGTCTCCCTTGGAGAAGGGTGGGGTGGGGAGACTCTGGATATATCTATCCTCAGCTCCCAGAGAGCAACATTAAGACAGCCACATTATAATAGGGTGAGGGTATTGATAAGGAAATAATCATTTATTAGGCAATTACTGTGTTCAAACACTTAAAACCTTTTATATTATCACATTTCTGTATGCTACATACATGGAAATATGTGTGCTTTTATTGTTTTTAGCAGCAAGCATGAATTGACGGTGATTCAGACAGCTAACTCTAAATATTTATTTCAGTTGAAGAAAAAGAAATGAAGAGAACAGAACAAGGGAGAACAGAATACAGAGTACAAAGGGATAGTTACAGAAATAGAGAGAATGAGAGAAACAGACAGATAGAAATGGATAGAAACAGGGAGACAGACATAGTGACAGAATGAGAAATAGAGACAGGAACACATCCAGAGGCAAAAAGAGAAATGAATAGAGAGAGACAGAGGGCAAGGTTCAGAGGCAGAAGCAACATCATGATAATTTATATCAATGGGCAATGTTATTTGATGTCTTTTCTCACAGTTTGGATAAAATCAGTATGTAAACAGAAATGGCTGTTTTGAGGGTTTTCTATTTTCAGAGATAAATGAAAGGGAGCAGTGTATACCTGAACCTTTCCTCCCTCAGCTGACTGGAACCCTCCTACCTTGTTGTTATGGTTTCCAGACTGGCAAGGAGCCTGGCCTACCAAAAAAAAAAAACTGAAATTGAGGGAACCAAATGACTGCTCTCATCCCTGCAGAAACAGTGACATGTTTAGAGGTTCCTTGGCAAAACCTGATAGGGCAGATGGGCTAACCAAGCATAAGTCATTCGATTTGTCCCATGGTGCACTTTTGGAATATCTCATTGCATTGCCTTAGGATTCCAACATTTAAAAATTATGTCAATCTCACAATTGATCAGTCTTCTGTCTGTCACAATGAAACATTTCTCTTGTGTTCCAGCATCCTACATCCTTGCAACAGGACACTTCCAGTAAAGAAATCTGCTGCATGCCAAGGTTCTCATTATACAAATTCCAATTGATTAGTGGGCCCTCCCCCATGATTGCCACCCTTAGCCACCTGCCAAAGGACAGACACAAATATTTCCTCATGATTAGCCATCCATTCAGGGGGTACTTCAGAGTTCTTTCCACTACATCTCCCTTGGCAGCTGGGAAACTTTTTTATCCTCACTGCTGGCAGATGCCTGAGGGTTCAACAACCATGGGAAAGTCCCTAATTGTGGTTTTGCTCATTCACAGCTCTCCTCATTAAGCTAATGCTGTCTTTCTTCATGATTCTGACAATTAAAACCAGGAGAGTGCCAAAAAGATTTCCCAAGTTCACCCTGCTTGTGAGCCCAGACAAGCTTAATTACAAGTCAAAGCTGACTTTCAAAGTGCAGTGAGAATGAGGACAACGTTGAACAGCAGAACACAATGCAGAGACTGGAGTCCTTGAAAATTATCCAAGGGAAGTCATAGGGTCTTGATGCCTGTTAGTGAGCTCTTTGGCTTCCATAGTCTCCCTGATATGGCCTGTCCCACATAGTTGTGATGCTCTACGAGTATTCAGGATCAAATCTGTTTCCGTAGATGAATGTGCTACGTGAAAATTATTGCAGCCTAGCAGAGATCAAGGGAAACAAGAGCTGTTCCTTTCCTAAGAATTATACAGAACATTCACAGAAGGGACACAGATCAAGCCAGAGATTTTGCTCCAGGAAGTAGGATGAATTATTGAAGGAATAATAGCACTGACCCAACATTGTCCATTTCCCATGTGCCTACTTCAGCCATTACCCCACCTTTGTGGCAAAGTAATCACAACCTCTATGAAATTTCAGCGTTTATAGCTAAAAAGGACCTTGAAAGTCATTTTGGTCAATGATCACATTTTACTGATGAGAAACTAGGGCACAAAGAGATGCATTTTAGCTAAGTTCTCACAGGCAGATTTTGAACCTCCAGTCTCTCAGTCTAGATCTAATGTGTCCTTTGTCTTTTGCCTTCTGAAAAGGCAAAGTGTCCTCTGCCCGTGACAACGTCATGTGGTCCACTCAATTCCATGCCATTGTCTGCCCCCACCCCTGAACTATCAGACTCAGCATTTTCCCAGATATCTCTCACTGAGTATTTGCTGACATCACGTCCCTTTAAACCTATATTTTTACACTATCCAGACTATACTGAAGGAAAGGAAAAGTGTATATACAGTGTTCAGGGAGGACTAGCTCCTCTAGTGTGAGGGTTTTCTGAGCTTAGGGATACTTGTCTACCTTTGATATTCATCTTCACCCAACTCTCACCAGCGGCTCCAAGAAGTTGTAGCTCGGGCAGTGGCCACATCCCAGTAAAACTATCTTGGCAGACAGGCTAAGCCAGGCTGAGGGTAACTGATAGATCTTAAACCCACTGGTGAGTAAGGGGAATGTCTATCCCAAGTTGGTGAAGACTTTCCTCAGCAGAATGAGCACGTAAGAACAGTTTGTTCCAACAGCGAGGAAGGCAGCTGAATTAGGCACTGTGGAATGCTTAGAGCTTGGTCAGACACTGAAGGTGCCAAGGTCATCACTGTAGCCCAGGCCATCCTGACTTTTGTGTTGCTACTGCACTTTGAAGATTCTGGACGAGAGAGTGTGGCTGATAACTTGGTACAACTCACCCGTTGTTGTCATTAAACCTCTTCAAAACGAAGGACAGACAACAACTGAAGTAAAATCTGTGATCATTGGTCTAGCCCTTAAAAACATCAAACTCATTGTTGTGGGGCTGCTGTGCAACAAGACTCTGGAGAAGAGACCCTTCCTTTTTATTTGTAATTATATTTAAGCAAAGGATAAAACAAACTTATTAAAATAGATGCCACACAACTTTTCAGTGGCCAAAAAGGGTACTGTTCTCTTATTTTATTTACTAAATTATTTTAACATTTGAATGTGTGTTTTAAAACTAATGTATAAAAACAAGTCATTGATGCTACTCTATTTTTGTTTTCAAGGAAACATGTGTTAGTTGTAAAAAAGAAGTGGGATTAAAAAATATTGCTTAAAATTGAATAAAGCTAAGAAAAATAGAATCAATTAAATGTATTTGAGAAAACTTTAAAATTATTTTTAAATAAGAACTAATATCTTAAATTATATTATTCTAAACAACACAATAACAACTAGAAACACATCAGGTGCCACAGTGAATGACATGTAGGATAGGCCTGGGGAAAACAGAAGAGAGAAAGACAGGCGGCAAGTAGTGGGAAGCCCTTCCCTAAGGTCCGTGAAAGTGATAATGGGTTGAAAATAGCAGCTTAAAGAAGCCGGGAGGATGTGGCCTCCCAGGGTGCTCACTAGCACAAGCCAGTTACTTGAGCATCCATTGAAACAAAACCTTTCTGTAAGACAGAGGAACAGCTTGTGCTCAAGACACAGATTTTAAGGTTCCAAGACTATGGTGAGATGGTGGTGGGAAGAGATGTTGGGGATATAGCCATTACAGAAGACTGTGGTCTCTACCAGAGCACTTTCATGATCAATGTTGGGTGGCTGTTGGGGGTAGGCAGGTCTCTTTTTATAGAAGTTGGCCTTTCCACTTCATTTTTACTATCACCCCCATCAAAATCACCTCCACCAAAAAAATCACCCCCAGCACTGTCATCACAACCATCATCAACTCCATCAACACACTAGAATCAACAATTTAGCATTTATTAAATATCTATAAAGATGTATTCAATGTGCCAGCATTATATACCAGAAGCTTACATCATACAGTAATAGAAGACAAGTGTCCATATTACAGATACAAACAACAAAATCTGCCAGATATTTCGATAGATCTACTCTTCTATAATCTGATCACTACTTCAGTTCAGACTCCCATCATCACTAGGGCATAGCACTGAGTCATAAAAATCTAAGAAGAAAAAAGTTTTCTAAGATATCAATCTCTCATTACTGCCAAACTATACGTCAGAGGAAAGGTTTCAAAATATAGAAATCTTGCAGAGGGAACCGAAATCATACAGGACCAGGGATAAAAACATGTTATCCTGATCGGACTCTACTATTGGCATGGTCCTGAGAATGCTTGCAGTAAACTTACCTAAGATGGGCTTGGATCCTAATACTTCCATTTAATTATTAAAAAAAGCAATCATCTTAGTCAATACAATAAATGTGGTTCCTTTTATAATTACAATACTCTTAGGTGTACAATAGTTCAACTAACAGTGAGCATAAAGGAACAATAGTAGAAAAGAGACTTGTCCTAGGTCCATTTCTATCAGACTCCATACAACATAGAGATGTGAATAAATGGATAATACTAATAGCTCATTTATATAACATTTCAGTTTTTGGAGTACTTTCCTTACAACAACCTTATCAGGTAACACAAATATTATGGAAACTGAGGCTAGGTGACCTGTCTAAGGTCACAGCTAATAAGTGAAAGCATGGACACTTACATTTGCTGATTCTAAATATTTGCTCTTTTAATTACACTGCATCACCTTATATAGCACCACACTGTTTATCTCAAATTTCCAGGTGTGGCCCAAGGATCGATCCAATCCAACAAGCATTTATTAAATGTCTCCAACATGCTGAGCACTGGAGATACAATTCATAAAAAGAAAGACAGTCCCTGTGTGCAAAGGAGCTTACAGTCTAATAGGAAGAGACAATAGACAAAAGGAGGCAGTAAAGCAGAGGGGGAGGGCCCAGCAAGTACCTGCCATCAGGGGCATCTCATTCCAAGAAGTTGCAACTGGGCAGAACAGCAGGTACAAGAGTGAAGTGAGCTAAAAAGTCCACTTTGTGCTTTCTATAGAAAAGGAATTGGGAGGAGTTTGGTACTTCCCCCTCTAGATCTCCAATCAGCTGAGGGAGGCAGTGTCAATCAAGACTTGACTTAGCAGGGTGGTAATGAGTCATAGTAATGATTTTTCCTGAGCTTCAATATCCCCAATTTCCTGCATGGATGTGCCTCTAGCTTCAGTGTGCATTTCCCCTGTTGTTTCTGGAACTCCAAGCCTTCCATTTTATTGGGATGCTTGAAATAATGGTAATATTCTAGTACAATAAGAACTCCATCCATCAATTATTAGTCAATAAGCAAAACTCTTCATCACAGAGGCACCAGCAAGCTTGTCCTGGAGCCCATATTCAATGTCTTCTAAAACACTGGCTTGGAAGTCAAAATGTTTCTCCCTACATATCATCCTTGATTCAGTGGAAAACCCTTCTGATTTTGTGTCTGAAGACATGAGCTTGCCTCTTGATTCTGCTAATTATTTGTAAACAATATAATCTTGGCCAAGTCTCTCAGTTTTCCTGTTTCTCACTACCCTTATGCATAAGAGTGAAAGAATACATCTATACTACTTCTAACTTAGAGTTTTATCAAGTTCAAATTAAATCTCCAATTTAAATGATCCTATACTCATTTTCACCTAATTCAGCACACATTTACTAGGTTTTTACTACATGCACATCATCATGCTAGGGACTAAAGGAGATACAACTTTAAATAAAACTTCTGGGTGAGACCATCACCAAGAATATATTTAAATATATATATATATATATATATATATATACACATACACACATACATACTATATATATACTTACATATACATATGTACACACATATATATTTATATTTTTCATTACACGTGTATATATTTGTACACATATGTATAAATATATATTACATATATACATTTATACATACATACATATACACATATGCATATGTGTGTTTGTGACATTGTCCTATAGGCATATTGGATATCCCCTTTCAGGAGCATATTGCCTAACTTGTAGGTGACCGTGTCACCCCATACTTAATAAACCACATGGTTTCTTATCACATCTAGGAGTAAATCTCAAGTTGTCTGTTTGGAATTTCCAGCTCTCTCACCCTTAGCCCCTTCCTAACTTTTCCAGTCACCATCCACATCATTCCTTTCCTATATTTTCCATGGTCCGGCCATACTGGGCTACTTGCTCTTAGTAGATCACAACTCATTCTATACACTCCAGTCCCCCTACTCTGTGCTTTTCTGCTGGTTGTCCTGGATGTCTAAAACTCTCTCCTTCCTTCCTTCCACCTTTTAGAAGCCCTGGCATATTTCTAAACTTTCCTCAAACACTGCTTTCTCCAGGAGACTTTTCTCTTTGTCCCCAGCTGCTGATACCTTCCCTTCTAAGGTTGTCTTCAATATGCTCTATATTTACACTTGTGGCATTTAAAAAGATATAAGAAACATAATTTCAATGTAATTTAATCAGTGCATTATTAATACCAACATTTTAATAAAAGGCTGATCATTTAGTCATCTCTCTCTTAGAACAAAGACACCTCGTGGTGGTGGGCTCACAGTTTATACAGTCTTGGAAGAGTAGGCATTCCTCAGGGTGGCAATAAACTCTGATTGGTTAACAATGAGAAAATGAATATTACAGTAAGAGGGTGGGCTATGTTACAATGAGAGTCTTGGGCTACATGACTTGGATCACCCAAATCTTGGTCAAAGAGACTTACCGATTTCCATGTCACGTGTCTGACAAAAAGGAGGATCCACATTTTTCTAGACTCGTCTGAGCAAACACAATGAGCAGGAATATCCCTATTAGTCTAAACTTAGAATTTCTTTTACTGTCTGATTAGATCTTAGTTTAGCCATTCTGCCTAGGGAAGTGCTTTGGAAAGATTGGCCACTCTGGTTGGTTTCTGGATGAGGAAGTAGAAAAGGGGAGAAACTTTTGGTACCAACACACTATTTTGTTATGCAATACAAGAGAGAAGTTAACCTTCCCCACAGGCTGTTGTTGTCTCTCTCATTCAAATGGGTGTTCCTGGAAGGCAGGGACTGTTCATGCTGTTCCTTTCAATCCCCTCACTTGGTACAGTGCCTGGCACATAGTGGATGCTTAGCACATGCTTCTTTATTGATCTGATGGTTGGCATGCTATAGGAGAGGGGTTCTTACACTGAAGTCCATGGACCACCAAGGAGTCTGTGGACAGATTTCATGCATGAGTGAACTTGAGAAAAAATGCATCTTTATTTTCTTTAACCTTTACCATCCTTTGTAATTCTCTATTTAATTTAATGCATTTAACAATAGGATTCTAAGAGGGGCTGCATAGGCATCACTAGACAGCTTGCCAAAGGGTTAGGGTCAAGACACAAAAATGTAAATAAACCGTGTTCCAGTAAATGAGATCGCATGTACATAGGTTAACTATAATACCATGCCATACATTTAAGTACATGCAAACATAAATAGAAAATGTGTGATAGCTGAAGTTTGTAAGCAAACTTATTGCCAGCTGAAAAGAATCAAAGAAAGTTTCATGGAGAACATGGCCTTTGATTTGTATTTTTCAAAGTAGGAGATACTTAAACAGGCAGCTAGGTGGAACAGTGGATAGAGTACTGGGCTCGAAGTAAGGAAGACTTATCTTTGTGAGTTTAAATCTGACCTCAAACATCAACTACTGTGTGACACTGAGCAAGTCCCTTCACTCTGTTTGCCTCAGTTTCCTCATCTGTAAAATGAACTGGAGAAGGACATGACAAACCATTTACAGTATCTTTGCCAAGAAAACCCCAAATCAGGTTACAAAGAGTCAGATACAACTGAAAAACAACTGATGTTTAAATAGGTAAAGAAGGGAAAGCAGGACATTTGGCGGACATGGAATAGTAGGAGAGGTGGACTTCACACATCATTTTGCCTTGGCTCTGTCCAGCCTGAAATCTTACCTCACATTTTTTAGCCTAGTTGAGAGTTTTGGAAATATCTGTTCCTCTATAGGTCTCTTGGTACTTTAATAATATCATGACCCAACCACAAAAATGGGACCCTTTATTAACTGTAAGAAGAGATAGGCTACTTAAGAAATTATCATCAGATGTAGACAAGAATGCTTTTTATCATTCATTTCTTAGAAGGTTATAATGTTGCCCCTATCTGAAAATGCAGAGGTGAGAGGTAATGGAAGGTATGGTTTCACCTTGACTGGAAGGAGAGAATGAAAGAACATGGGAGGTTGAAACCAGAAGGACAAAGAAAAACTAGAAATTTTAGAGCCCTGTATGCCAGAGAAACCACTAGCCAGAGGTCAACTTCTAGGGAAGTCACCAAACTGAATTTAAGTATGAGAAGCTGGAGCTTCACCTGACTCATTGACCCCCTTAAAGAGTGATCTAACGGGGCAGAATTTGGAGCCACTTAAATCAGTAGTATTTGTTTCCCCTTCCTTGCCCTCTTCTGTCTCACCTCTTCATGGTGGCTAGTATCATTTACTTTCTCAAGCACTTGCTAAGATGATCATGACTCATTTGAAACATCAATCCATAGGAATTTTGTCAATACCCTTCCCTATGGGCTCCCTAGGTGCCTACTCTATATTCTGGGGAGCTTTTTTTTTTCAAATTTTCCTGGTATTTTGAGGATTCCAATGGATCATGTGGGTTGTCCATCAGGGGATGCTCATTTATGCCACTATCTTTTTATTTCAATTGTGTTCTTTGTCTTTTTAGTCAATTACTTCCTTTTATAGCACTCTGTTTCTCTTGTTGCAGTTCCCTATGTGTTAGAATGAAAAAAAAACTGCTATTGTTGTGTTTGAGAGAAAATGGATCAGGAAACAAAAACAATGAGTTGGCTCCACCTGGGCTTTCCAATATATTTATGTCATTGTTGAGTCATTTTTTTTAGTCATGTATGACACTTTGTGACCCCATTTGTATTTTGTTTTGTCAAAGATACTGGAGTAGTTTGCCATTTTCTTCTCCAGTTCATTTTACAGTTAAGGAAACTGAGGCAAAGAGCGTTAAATGACTTGCCCAGGATCACATAACTAGTAAGTGTCTGAGGCCAGATTTGAACTAATGAAGATGAGTTTTCATGACTCCAGACTCAAAAATGTATCCACTGTACCACCTAGTTGTATATCTGTCTATCTTTCCATATATGTATATCCATGTGTATATGAGTATCACACACACACATACATACATACATACTATATATGTATATCTCCCATCATCATGGTACGCATGGTCATGGCAGACATATGCCCTAAGTGGTGTTTTGTGTATTTGTATTTTGAGGCAATCTGATTTCCAGAATGGAAGGGAAAGTTCTCCTGTTCTCCTCAAAGAAAGGAGTCCAGATAGAATTTTATCTATCCCCCATCTCCACTAAGTAATGTTAGTCCAGGAGAAATATTTTCGAGGTTCTTATTGAACTACTCAAACTACCAGTAAAAAAAAAAAAAATTGAAAATGGCCTCCCAGAATGGAGGGGAGGACATTGACAATGGTCCTATGGATTGCAAAAGCTTGATTGACCCATGATCTGCATTTTTGTAGGAAGTTCACGTTGATTTTATCAGAGAGCCTTTGAAGTATTTAAGCACAGGTTTTGTTAAATTCTCTATAGTGTAAGTTACCTGAGGGCTGGTATGGAATCATTCTTTGTATTGGCATTCCCATATTCTACCACAGTGTCTAACACACAGTAGGAACTTATAATTTTTTTATCGAATAGTTGAAGAATGGGAAGACTGCAAATCACTTTCTTTAAGACTGCAGCTTATACTTCTTATAACATTTGTTAAGATTGAATAATGTGGAACAACGGGATGGGAGAATGTAGAAATAGTTCTAACTGATCTCATTTTCAACACGGCTTCTCAGTTCTTTTTTCCTCCTAAACAGAGTCCATTTGAAGCATGAGTGCTATCTTCTTCAAATAGTTACATGGGTTTGAAAATTCATCAGATTTGGAGTAAGTTTAAGGAGCTGGCTTGAAGCACAATGTTGGAGCTTATTTACAGAACAGTGTTGTGTTTTCTTTGTTCAACCCACCAGATAGAGCCCCTCCCTGTCCACAAGTCAGGCATGGTAGATTTTGCATTGCACTGGGGCAAAAATTGTGTATCAGCAAGGAGATTAAAGGGAAAAAATCATGGGGATGAAGTTCTGAAGGTGTGAGAGGAGCTAAGAATGGAATGACTCGACACTATTAATAGGATGTAAAGTTAAGGGGGAACTCATTGTCTCCCCACAAAACAGGGACGTGGAGGAGGGCAGCAAAGCATTTATTAGCTGCCTCCAAGGCTGTCTTATCATCTGTCAACAGTAGGACTTACTCTATAGCTTTGTCACATAAACGGTTCATGTTTACTTGTGCCAGGCAGATTTCACGGTCTGCCATTCACTATCTGATTATACACAAGCAGCAGCAAGTGGGGATATAGTTAATAATAACAGTCTATGTTGTAAAGTAGTGATGAGATCTGGCCTTGGATCCAAGATCTGAGTTCAAGTTATGCTTTTGAAATATATTGACCATTTATTCTCTAGACTGGGTTCTTAAAATGGTGTGGATACATTTTAGAGGTCCATGAACTTGGATGGGAAAAATATTTTCACTAACCTCTAACTGAAATTTAACATTTCCTTCAACTATGAATAGAGGCAACAAATGGTTCTATGTTGTTGTACTCTCTCTCTCTCTCTCTCTCTCTCTCTCTCTGTGTCTCACACACAGACACTCTCTCTCTCTCTTTAACACACACACACACACAGAAAGCTGACTTTCTATAGCACTCCAGGGTTTGCCAAATATTTTAATCTATTTTCTCCTTAGAGCTTTCCAAGAATAACATGAGATAGACACTACAGTATAATTTTATTAATCAGGAAAGTGCTCCTCCAAAACATTCAGTGCTCACACTTGACTCCAACGACGTCCACCACTTCATCCATAATGCCTGGCAACTGATGAAGACCTTGTTAATTTGTCCATTGTAGACATTGACTATAAATCAGAGGACCATACAATTAAGACCAGAAAGGAACTTAGAAGATGTTTAGACCAATGGTTCATTCCTTTCCAGACATGTTCAAAGTCAAACAAGTAAGAAATGACAAAGAATAGCAAACAAATCCATTTCAATTGAATGCAGTTGTACTAAGCACCTGGTATTCGTGTGGTCGACTGGTATGGTCTGTGAGGATGCAAGCATGTATAAGATTTTGTGTTCTTGCTTTCTGTTCTTTTCAGCACTATTGGACTGCAAAATATGTGAAACATGAAGCCATTTAATTCCAAAATGTCCCTGTTGTCTATCCCTATAGCTCAAATTCACTGCCCCCCCATCTCCATTTCATTCTCTTCTGGGTAGATCTAGACTATGATATAAGGAATAGAAGCAGTCTTGATCATTTTTCATTGTTTTTATAAGACACATGCATTGACTTGGTAATGATCAATCAATCAATTCAATCAACAGTTATGTAGCTAGCACTGTGCTAAACGTTAGACCTGGAAATAGAAAAGCAAAATGACCCATGAACTGACTGATGTTCGTTGTGATCTCTGTGATGGCGTGTATGGCCACAACATTGCTAAGCCTTCCATTTTCATGAATCCCTTGCTAAAATGATAGCATCTCATTGAACAGAAGGATTATATAGTCAGGAAATATAAGATCTGGGCTATGAAGTCCTTGAGATCAGAGTTTATTTCTTTTTGTGATTTTTCTTTGCTTTGGATATCTAGACTCTTACCTAGTGCCCAGAATCTGGGGGACATTAAGGCATCTTTGTTGATCAACTATTTGGAATGGTCTTTACAGGTCATAGAACTCAATCTCCTCCTTTGATCCCCCCCCACAAATAAGGCACAGAAACCCCAAGTGACAAATATCTGAGTACACTCAGCTTCCTAGTGACCAAGACAGAATTTGGAGTCCAGGCACCTGATTCATAGGCCAGTTTTTTTTTCCCACCATAGAAATTTTCTTCATTGCCTTTCTATTACCATGGGGAATGTTCATGCAGTGACTCTGCTGGGGTCTGTTTAAAGAAAGGAAATAACAAAGAATAATACACAGGCAGGTGCTCTGCCATCCTCAAATGGAGGTGACCCAAATTGGAAGTAGTAGAAGTAGCAGAAAAAGCCGAGATCATTTCACCTGAAAGTGAATCTTATCTTCGGCCTTTCATATCTGTAGCCAGGCATTGATTTCTCCAAGAAACTCTTTCTCAGTCTGCCTGTCTCAAAGGTGTATCTAAAGGATTGTCTGAATCCAGAGCTGTGCACCTTATAAAGGGGGGGTCTTTTGGTCCCCTATTTTTCTAAGTGTCATTTCATTCACTGGTGGTGTCAAAGGTGAAAGAAAATGTCTCTAAGTCTAAAAAGAAGACAACGATCATTCGATAACTTACTTGGCCTTGTGGGAGATTGAAAAGAACCAGGTTTCCAGGGTTAAAAAAAAAGAAAATTCTCCAAAGAATGTATATAAATCCAAGAATGTGATTAGTGTGACGGTGGGGTTAGAGTATAATTGACATGGTTCTAATCAAGAAAAATGGCAACAAATAAAGTGTATCATTAGGGAGGGAAATGAAGAGAGAGCCAGACTCTGAATTCTCTGAAATTCTTTCACTCAGATTCTTACAAAGAAAGATGTGAAAAAAAATGTGCAGAATTTCCAATACTGCCCAGCTCAGGGATTCCTTTTCTTTCTATTTTTTTTTTTTGGTTGGAGTCCTGAATTTCTTTTGGAGTTTTGCAAAACCTATGGACCCCTTCTCAGAATAATATTTTAACTGCACACAATAAAATATACATGTTTACAAAGGAAATCAATTATATTGAACTCAGTTATCTGTCAATCTATCAATATCAATATATAGCGGTGATCTCTCCCTGACTATATCAATAAAGTTCAGGTACTCCATCTTAAAATTCTTGCCCCAGATCATCAATGGCTATGCAGTCTAAAGCATACAAGAAATAAAAATCAGCTCTAGAACATACAGTGGGGCAGCTCAGTGGCACAGTGGATAAAGTACCAGCCCTGGAGTTGGGAGGACCTGAGTTCAAATCCAGCCCCAGACACTTACCATCTGTGTGACCCTGGGAAAGTTACTGAACACAGTGCTTTGCAAATCTTAAATCTCTACCAAAATGCTAGTTGTTGTTATTATTAAGAATATAATGTATTAAGTTCTAACAATTGCATTCATAGCTTAGACACTCTGCAAACTCTATAATTCTTGGCATTCTTCATCTCCTTTTCTACTGCATTGGAAAGAGCTTACGTAAGACCATTTTGTAGGTTGTTTTAAAAGATTTTTTTTGAGTCATGGCCAAATTAATCATCAAAATTCATGAAACCAATGACCTAAGTGGGCCAGCCTGTCAACAAAGGGTCTTTCTCATACGTGGAAGAAAGATGTAGTGTGAAGCTAGGACAGTATTAGCCAATTGCTTGGCATATAGTAGTTGCTTAATACATGTTTATTGAACTGAAAGGATTTTGATTGTGGTAGGATTATCAAGACATCTCACTATTCTAGCGTTATCTTCAATAACCAAGACTTGTCTCCAAGGATGTCAAATGCATTTGAGTGGAATATTGTGGAGAAATAGAGATCAGGATAGAAACTTAACCTGATTTCAATGGAATAGGGGACTTAGAGAATGAGGAAACTCCCACTCCCAAAAAGGGTGGGGAGCTTGTTGGCTAGTCACAGTCTTAGAAAATTTGCTATAGCACAGAAAACTTAAGTGACTTTCCTAGTGTGACGTAGCCTGGAGTTGTCTTAGGCAGGAAGTGGACCCCCATTTTTCTGGTTCCAAAGCCAGTTCTCTATCCTGTAGGACATGTGGTCTCTCATATGAAGGAAAAATCTCCCTAATGTTTAGTTTCTCTTTTATTTCTTGGTTTTCGACTTTTTGCCTGCAAACAAGTACAGATCCTGCCCCCGTACTTTGAAAGAACAAACAAAACAAACCAGGAATATGTGATCCTTTAAGATTACCTCTAATTTATTGTGTATGTACACATACAAACACACCCACACACACACACATTTATGTACTGTCTTTTTTCATTAGCCTGTGAGCTCCTTGAGTCCAGGGACTATTTTTTTTCCCTTGCTTTGTACACCCAATATTTATCATAAGACCTGGAACATAGGAGGTACTAAACATTGCTTGCTGAATTGACCTTACCATTTCCTCAAGCTATCATCCTGCATTTTTGCTCAATTTCAGCTGGGTAATAAAATTTATAAAAAAAAAAAACTGCTTTTTTTTTCCTTTTCATTTACCGATGAACTCTTTATTTGGACAAGATAAAAATGAACTTTTTTTTCCTCTTTATCTAGAAAGTAGGAAGATCTAAATAGATTTGTTTTTCTTCTTTCATAGAATTCATTTGAATTCAGTCTTAGGAAACGCTTCTCATTTTAAGATTCTTGTTTTAGAAACACACATGCACCCACCATAGCCCAAAAGCATATTTTAAGCTTGGACAGCCATTCATTATTATGGTTACCATCCTAACATATGGCAAAAACCTTCTTGCTCTTCCTAAAACATCCTTCTTTTCTAATCTTTGTGCAAACCTCTGTCACCAACTTCATTTGTCATAAATTTGACACTTCCAAAGTCTTTCTTCCTGAACTTTGATAAGGCTATGAACTTCTGAGGTATCTTTTCATTCAACTTTAAAAAAAAAAAACAACTATTTCATTATCTCTAATAAATTCTTTCCTGAAAATGTGTCAAAACAGGGCTCATTTCTGAAAGGTGGTCTCCATACCGGGTATCAGAACCACCTCAAAAGGGTTTTCACTGCTACTGGCAAACATCAAAACTTTGTGTATGAAAAAGGGATTGAATGGGAGCACGAGTCATACCTTGATTACTCCTAGTGGAGGCTTCCATGAAGAGAAGCAGCTTCCAGGAGAATGAAAAATCTGTGTAAGCATGAATACTCTTCACTGGCCTACTATGTAAGTGGGAGCAACATTTTCCCCCCATTGGCTACACAGTCAGAACTAATTACATCTTTAAAACAGTGTGACTCTGCAATTCAAATAGGTTTTCCTTCATTTTCACCTGAGGGTAAAGGATGCCTTCCTTTACAGCTGGTAACACTATACAGTAAGGAGGGAAACCCTGAGAATTGCCTCCTCCCCCTTCTCTCCTTTGGGCCATGTGACCCTGAGAAACAGGCCAGAGGTTTGTAGCCTTTTCTAACCCTCCTGTTATTACCCTTCTTTATTCATCATTATCAGTTCTAAGTATAAAAAGTGACACAAGAAATTTTGTCCAGACCCCAGGTGAGAGGCATTATGTACTAAAACACTCATGGAAGTGTTTTCACCCAAAAGAGTTTGCTCATCTAAGAATGAAGGGGTTATGTCAAGTCAACCTCAAATCTTAAATTTCCTTGGGTAGAGCTTAAGGTGATTTGGAACCCTTTTTATTGCTCTAAGGTTTGTTTGTTTGTTTTCTAGAGAGAAAATTAAATTTCCTTCCTTTTTGGCTTTTAGGTTAATGAATACTACTTAAATAGCAAGATCAAAGTGCAAAGTCTGGTACTTGATACTTAAGCAAGCAATAATATTTGGTAAACTTTGTGGAAAAAAATCCTTTTTGTGGAATCAGTGAAATTTTCTATTTGGGGGTATTTTGGATTTTTTGTCTATACCTCAGAGATTACTTAAGATTTTCTGTTTTGAAATGCTTTCCTATATGACACTGGGAAAGCAAGTGAAAAGACAATTCTTATGTCATCTCAGAAGTCCCAGGAGATTGTTCTGGATTGAAGACACGGATGGTATGTTCAAAGTGTGCCCAACCTCATTTGCAATGAATAGAAAACTTCTCAAAAAGGGGAGAGAGTGTAATGAGCATGTGCCAAATTCTCAGTATAAGCAAAAGATACCATCTGTTGTTTTTCCCTCATCCTTGGGGCCACAGAGATGCCCATGGAGTCTTCTGGGAGCAACAAGAAAGAGGTAGGTGGAGAGGGGCCGGAAGTCTCTGGGGAAAGGACTGTTAGGGAACATTTTTATCGGACCTGCTAGAACCACCATCCCCCACCCTACACACCCCACCCCTTCTCCATAACTGTTCCAACTAAGCTTTGTCTGGACCCCAGTTAAGTGCTTGTTACTTACTTGACACTTTGCTAAGTACTGGGGATGTGAGGCAATATTCCTTTGGGTTCTCAAGGAGCTTGCTTTGTAATTGGTGGGGGAGAAGGACAGGTAAATAACAAGGTACATATAAGACATGCTGAGTAGAAGGGAGGTCATCAGACGGGGAGGAATGAATGAGACACTGGGAGAGGAAAATATTCTACAGAACTTTGGGTTTGTGTGGAGTCTTGGAGAAAGACAGAATATACTACTTCACTCAACTTTTAGCTTCTTCCCTCAACTAGTCACTTATCAACACCTTGCAACCCAATTTCCATTCACTAAGTTTCAAAAAAAAAAAAAAACCTCTCTTCTCCAAGAAAACCAGTCTTATTGATCTCTCTACAACATTCAGCAGGAAAGATAAATCCCACATTTGAATATTCCTTTTCCTGAGCCTTCATGACACTGATGATTTTCACATCTCTATTTCTTCCCCGAGCTCTAGACCTTTATCTCAAACTGTCTGCTGAACATCTCTCCCTGTATATTTGAAGCAAGGTTGACCCGCCCCCCTTTATTTCCAGAAAGGTGTACTAGGCTCAGATAGGCAGAATAGACCTCTCCAGCCATTTCCTCCCCTACCTTTCTTTAAAGAAGACTTTATTTTCTAACAAGAGGGAAAGCAGGTGGTTGGATACAGAAGCTTGTCCATTTTGCTTTCCTCAGAGGGATACCGGGATACAATTATATCTATCCTCTCACTTATACAAATTTAGTCTTGGGGGTGTGGTTTTCAGGAAAGGATGGCCCAAACTTTATGTCCAAAGTTTGAGTCCCCTCCCATCAAATACCAGTTCCACAATAAATACACATAGGAAGTAGTGAAGATACAAGTTGATAGCAAAACTGAAATCAATGAAAATTGGCACAGGAGAGTGTACAGCAGACAATACAGAAAGAATGAGCCTTTCCATTGAAAGCAAGGTGATTCAGGACAACCAGGAGAGAGTCCCAGATCTCACCCAAGAAATATTTCCTGAAATCTCTAGCGTAGCAAGCTGGAGAGAGAGACAGCAAGGAGACTTCCAGCTCCTTTCATGATCACTTCTCCCCCGTCGTATTCTGCCTTCCACAACCTCAAGTGGACTTGTCATAGTTCGTCTCCTCTCTTACTCCTAGTAGGCAGAAGCCTCTGAAGAGACTCAATAGTCCTGAAGAATCCAAGAGCCTGAAGAGATGGAAATGCTTCTTCTCTCTCTTCTTTCCAACCCCACCCTGCCCCTCATGCAGGTGTGACATTGATCTCCTTGGCTGAGGACACAGTCCCATGCCAATGGGCTTTGGGACTCAGGTTACATATCACGTAGGAAAAAAAAAACCTTATCATGTCCAAAACAGAACTCATTTTACACCTAAATCTTCTTCCTTGTTTATTTTTTTCCTGTCAATAACTATATCCTTATTCTAGACATGTTTGTACCCTAGGAATAATGTTGGACTCTGCTTTCTTTTAGTCCCTAAATGCCCTGATTTGTGAAGTTCTGATGATCCAGCTCTTCAGCGTTTTCCCCTCCCACTTTCTACTCCTAGACGAACCCCCTTTATCTAGTCTCTTATTACCTCTCACTTACCATAGTGTCCTAATTGTGATCCCTCCATCCAACTTTATTTCCCTCTGCAGTTTGTCTAAACACAACTGTCAAATTAAAATTAAGTTAATTTCTGAATGTTTCCCTTCACAACTCAAGAATCTCAGTGGTTCTTCAATGCACTTTTGATAAAATACGAAATCCTCTGTTTTAAAATGTAACTGTCTTCACAAACTGGATTTATCTTTTCTTTCCTGGATGAAGGCACATTTCTCCTACTCACTAAGCCCCTCCCACAGCCAAACTGGTCTACTTTCTGTTTATCATGGAGGGCATTCTGTTCTCTAACACTATCCCTCTTCAGAAGCTGTGCTCCATCAATGGGGTGATTTCTCTCCTCTTGGACTTTCTGTGTTTCTTCAAAGTCTGGGAGAAAAGAGAGTCTTAGGCTTTAAACTTCTGTCTACTCTCTACTTACTTTTTTCCAGATTATCCATTACATTGTAAACATCACAGTGGATAAATTTAGGGTTAGGGTTAGGGTTGGGTAACTAGTGATAATGGCTGAATAACTGCAAGATTTCCTGTGAAAGGATAAGCCAGAATTAATATATATGTCTGCCCTCTAGGTCCAAGTGTGAGAGTTCCCAAATAAAAGACTGTTAATCAGATCTCTAGAGAGGGAATGGTATTTCCTGGGTAAGAATACTTCTTGGGGAAATAATACTAAATGTGAGAGAATTCCTTCCTGTTATCTGAACAGTGCACTTTGGAGTATAAGGGTATTTCTCATTCAGCAGCCTCCAATTTTATGTCGTTTCCAGAAAACTTCTAAACTAGAAATTGTTATTAAGTGTCTTAGAAAGATTGTTTAAGATTCTTTAGGAAAGGCCAAGTAGTCTGAATCTTAAGGGATAATTTTGGGAACAATTCCCAAGGCCGATTGCTTTCTTAGGGGAACTAAGTGACTAAGTGATTGTACCATTTTTGTATTTATTTATTAACTCCAATGAGTTCCAATTGCCTTCTTTATGTTCTGTGGGGTGCTGTAAACACGGTACTTTAAGTGATACGTATTTGGTAACTTGAGTGCTTGTGGAGGAGCCAAAGATCCCTCCTTACTACATTTGGGAAAACTTAGACACAAGCTATAGCCTAAAAATATTAAGAGATTTTTCTAGATGAAGGATGTTAAAAAAGGATATAGAGACCTATCGGAAAACATCTGGGATCAGTTCTGGATCATATGAATTCAGGTGGGTTTTTTTGTTTGTTTTTTTGTTTGTTTGTTTTGTTTTTGGCAGGCTGGTAGAATGGGTTGAAAACTGGAGGTGGAATTATCCCTGGCCTACGTGTATGGAATAAATATTTAGTTGTAATGAGTTCATCTCTGTATGAATTATAGATTTTATTTTCATTTTGGTGTGTGTGTGTGTGTGTGTTTAAGTCACTTCTTTGTCTTCTATATATTTTTTTCTTTCCAGAGTTCCTGAAGATTCAAATTATAAAGTGACTGAAATGGGTGCAGATTTCATGAGCCTCTACAGAAGAGCTTTAATGCTACCCTAAGAAAATCATTCCAGAGTATGTCTAAGAGAGTCAGGGAGACAGGAAGCATGTGTGAATTATCCATGGCACCCTGTGCCCTTTACCCTAGATCTGCTGTCACCAGTTACCCAACTAGAGGAGGCCTCTGGGAGGTAAAGCACTCCCTTGATTTATTTCTGAATCTTTGTGAGCATGGTACCTGTGGCATATACTTAGTGACAGGCAGAGATACCAAGTGCATCTTGGGTGGGGGGATAGTATGGGAGTCGAGTTGTCACTGTTACAAGCTTAGGCCAAAGCATTAGGGACGACTGGCCAGGAAGAGGTGACAATTATGCACAAGATTTTCTCTGCCTGACGTTGGTTGTAGGAATGTGATAATTCTTAGTCTCCGTGGTTGATTTATGGAGTTTGACATTGCACTATATAAATGTTAGCACTAGACTCCTTGAAAAATCCGATCAAAATGATCTATTAAGCCACATTGGCCCAATTGTTTTGAGATTCTCAAGCTCCTTGCCATGAAAAGACAAATGAAAGCTCATTAGAGGTATGTATTGCTGTCCTTTATACTTGAAAATGGTAATTTTAGCAGATTCAGGAGAGCTCTTTGGAGAGTAGAAAGGGTTGCTGGTCCCGGGCTTCGGCCCACAACAGCTGGTTGCCCAAGTATTTACACTGACTGTGCCCTTGTAGCTGAGGGCCAAGTAAAAATGTCTCTTTCATTTTACAAAAAGGCACCATGGTCCAAGCATGGACCCCGACAAAATGAAGGTGATTTGGACTCTTGTAGCTTCTCATAAAGTTCCACATTTAAATATTATACTCCACTTAACTTTTACATTGACCATAACTCTGGGAATGACTTGCCCAGCCATGAAAGTCACTCTTAAAAATGATTTGATTTTTATGATGGACCTGGTGACATGGGCTGGCATAACTAACTGACGCTATAGCAGGTTTTTACATGTTGGAGAAATGGTAAAATCCTTTCTCTCATTTCTTTCCATGGGACTTCATGCCATTTCTTCTTTTCTTTTCTATATTAGGAATAACTGAATTCTACGTAACGGAAATGGAGAAAATCAGTGCCCTGGGGCCAAACAAATTATGATTCTATATCATCAATATTGTCTTGTTTTATGATTGCAGGCTGTTTTCTTCTCTGGGAAAAGACAACTGTATACTATCAGGCTGAAGTCCATGACTCAGGGCACAGGTTTTTGAAAATCTTCAGAAAATTCTCATTTTTAGAGGGAGGGGAGGGAAAGCTCTTTGTCTATTGATGTGTATATCTATACATACACAACACAATACAAAATATGCACGTATATAAATTATAGGGGCATGTAAATATGTGCATATGGTATACGTGTGTGTGATGTTTATATGCAGTGCAAGCTTTGTATACTATATTATATAATACAATGTATACATTATACACCTATATGTAGAGAAGTAGGCATTTGGGGATGAAGGGTTCTGTACCTATAAATTTATTGGTATAGGACTGTCCTAAGATGGAACTTCCCTACACTGATGCAAATAAGCAACTATAAATCTGTCACTGATTATTAAAGAGTTGTTACAAGGACTAAGAGGCCAAAAAATGTCCATTTTCACACAGTTAATACTTTTCAGAGGTAGGATTTGAATCCAAGTCTGCCTAACTCTAAAGGCAGCCACTGATCAAATACACCACTTGCCTCACTGAAGATGTTGCTTACCACTAGTTATAATATATCTCATTCTCTGTTTAAGGTCAGTGCAATGCATTATCAGATCCTAAATTATTTTGATGGTCATTTTGGAATGATTATACTAAGCACACATACCTTTTTGTCAAGGCATGTGGGAATGGAAGAATCATGCCAAGATAATGTGAGCAAAGTGTTAAAGGTTTAGTGTCCAAATAAAAAAAAAAAGAAAGAAAATAACTTTTGGCTTTGAAAATGACTCTTGACCCACCCAAATAGCACAGCTCCTAAGATATTATTGAGGGGAGAAGTCATTGTGGAAAAGGGGTCCAACTTCCTTATCCCACCAGGTACCACTGTAGACCATGTGCATACAGTAAGCAGAGAGCAAGAAGCCATTGGAGTGATAGCATTCCTACACTCCAGATCACTGATCCTGTTCCCTTACAGGCATTGTAGCATCATTAGAAGAGGACATTCTTGTTGCACAAAGAGCCTATCTTGCCCAACAACTCTGTTCCATAGAGCTGGCAGGAAAATCTAACTAAAGTAGCAAGGCAAATTATGGTGCAGACAGGAGACAGCGTGTGCCAGGCAAGTCAAACCACCACTGATACCTTGACCACCATGTCCCCCCAGAACCTGAAAGAGGCACCTTGGGATCCTCATTCCAATAGACTTGAAATGGCAGTGCTTTTAGCTGAGAGATATTAACTATTATCTAGGAAGTTGGATTTGGTAGAGATGCAGTCTGGCAGCTGCTTCTGATGGTGCTACAGCCACACCTACTGAGGACACAGAAAAGAAAGCTCTTGCCACTGGCCATTGGTTTAAAATCAGAAAATACCTTTTAATCAATGGGGATGACATTGCAGAAGAGATATTCCCATCTATTTTGTTATTGTACTCAAAGTACAATGGGATCTTACCATCTGACTTACAGCCGAAACCTTTTAAATTCTCTCTCATTAGAATGGGAGGCTTTTTTTTTGAAGGGGGGAGCCAGTTGGGGTTAAGTGACTTGCCCAGGGTCACACAGCTAGTAAATGTCATGTGTCTGAGGCCAGATTTGAACTCAGGTCCTCCTGACTCCAGGGTTGGTACTCTATCCACTGTGCCACCTAGCTGCCCCTGAAAGGGAGGCTTTCTCAACAGAGACTTTCTTACTTTTCTATTTCAATCCCTAGCACTTAGCAGAGTCTAAGTTCCTTGAGGTCAGGAATGTATTTTGTCTCTTTTTGAATCCCCAGAACCTAGCATGGTGTCTGGCACACAGTAGGTGTTTAATAAAAATTTATGGATTTAATTGATTGTTTTGCACATAGTGAGTGCACAATAAATGATTTTTAAGAATTCATTCATTGATACTCAATAGACTATAAACTCCTTAAAAATAAAGACTGTCCTTTCTGATCTCCTCAGTGCCCAGCACTGGGCATCACAAAAAGTAGATCTTTAATAAATCACAATCTATTAATTTAATGATGTTCATTTAGGGGATTTACCTAAATCTTTTGAAACCAATGGATTATGCCTCAGTTAACAATACCTTTCACTCCATGATAAGTGTATTTATTTTTTTCCCAGGCAAATGTATGGATAATACAATATTCTTTTCACCTCTTTATTTTTTTTCTGAGAAATTCTGCTCAGTCAACCAATCAACTAATGTCTACTATGTATATCTCCCTTGGACTTTTAATAACCTTCAGAAACTGTCATTTAATGACTCACAGCGTAGAACATGACCAGATGTATTCTTACCTAGGTTAAGATTATTAGTGACATACAAATTTACAATCTCCATGAATTTTCCCTTTCAAACTAAAAAATTTTTCAATCAGACAAGCATCGATTAAGCACTCAAGTATACCAAGCATTTGAGTACTGGGTAAACAAACAAAACAAAAAAGAGAAGGTGACCCACTTTTGGTGTGTGTGTGTGTGTGTGTGTGTGTGTGTGTGTGTGTGTGTATGGGGTGTGGAATATAAGAATCTCTAATGCATTAAAGATGAAGGTGACTTAGAGGAACACGATGGCATTATTTTATTCATAGCCACACAAAATGGCAGGAAGTACTTCAGGGTTAGAAAGATGGATTTGTGTTTCAGCATCAATCATGGGGCCATTACATGCATTGCACAGTTCTCCAGATGCAGTCCAGCCCCTGTCATCCCTGTCAAGTTAATTCTAACAGATTTCCCTGCCAGTTAAATATGGGCTCAGTTCATTGTCCAAGACATATACTTATGGGCCAATACTCGGGATTATCCATATCTGGGAAATTGACATTCTTCATCCACCACATTTTTACTGTGTGGAAAATGGTCACTTAAACTGAACTATTTTGTGTGATTAGGTATCTTATTTAATAAGCTCTGCAATATCTGGAGTTTGATGCAATCATCAAGATAGTATGGCCATGAGACTCATCATGAACATATAATATTTCTAGGCAATTTCTCTTTTGTTCGAACTCTCCCTTGGACAACTTGAGAGTGGTAAATACTTTATGTGAAAATCTTGATTTCCATGCCTTGCTGGAAATTAATAACCAAAAGTCTATTGAATAAAGTCACATTTCTTGCTTCTTGAAGAAATCTTCCATGATTTTGACATGTTCATGGGAGACACTTTGATGGACAATCACTTGTTCATTGTATCTCTTGGTTCTTTATCATATATTGTTTGGATGAAGCAGTTGTTTTGGTCCCTTCAAACTCTGAGATTCATTTATTTTTTGAGAATAACCAGTAAGGTAAAAAAAAATCAAATCAAATGTATTTTTATGGTCAATAAGCAGCTATCTCCATGTTAGTTCAGGCCCTCATAACATTGCCTAGAATATTGTTAACATCCTTCTAAAATTTTCTATAGAGTCAGTCTTGCCTCTCTCTAATGCTTTCTCCACACAGCTGCCAAAGTAACATTCCTAAAGTCCAGTACTGACCTTGTCATTCCCCTGCTCAAAAAGTCCAATGGCTCTTTATTGTCTCCATGCTATTATTCAAACTCCTCTGACATTCAGATCCCTCCATAGTCTTACTTTAGCATAACTTAATTTTTTTTGTTTTTGTTCTTTATTTATTTTTATTAATTTATTCTTATTCTTCAGCAATCACTTCTATAAGCTTTTGAGTTTTAAATTTTTCTCACCCTATAACCCCGCCACCCTCCCCAAGACGACATGCAATCTGATATAGTCTCTATATCTACATCCTTATTAAATGTATTTTCACATTAGTCATGTTGTAAAGAATTAGAACCAATAGGAGGAACTACAAGAAAGAGAAAACAAAACAAAACAGAAGAAGAGAAAAAAGTGAATAGTATGCTTCAATCCACATTCAGACCCCATAGTTATTTCTCTTGATGTAGATAGCATTTTCCATCATGAGTCTTTTGGAGATGTCTTAGATCCTTGAATTGCCGAAAAGGGCTAAGTCCATCAAAGTTAGTCATTGCACAATGTGGCTGTTACTGTGTACAGTGTTATCCTGGCCCTGCTCACTTCACTTAGAATCAGTCTATACAAGTCTTTCCAGGTTTTTCTGAAGTCCACCTGCTCATTATTTCTTACAGCACAATAGTATTCCATTACATTCATATACCACAACTTGTTCAGCCATTCCCCAATTGATAGGTATCCTCTCAATTTCTAATTCTTTGCCACTACAAAAGAGCTGCTATAAATATCTTTGTACTTGTGAGTCCTTTTCCCAGTTTTACGATCTTTTTGGGATATAGCCCTAGAAGTGCTATTGTTTGGTCAAAGGGTATGCACATTTTTATAGCCCTTTGGGCAAAGCTCCAAATTGCTCTCCAAAAATGATTGGACCAGTTCACAACTCCACCAACAATGCATTAGTGTTCCAATTTTCCCACATCTTCTCCAACACTTATCATTTTCTTGTTTTGTCATGTTGGCCAATCTGACAGGTGTAATGTGGTGCCTCAGAGTTGTTTTGATTTGCATTTCTCTAGTGAATCAATAGTGATTCAGAACATTTTTATATGACCATAGGTAGTTTTAATTTATTCATTGGAAAACTGCCTGTTCATATCCTTTGACCATTTATCAATGGGGAGATAACTTGTATTCTTATAAATTTGACTGAGTTCTCTACATATTTTAGAAATTAGGCCCTTATAAGATACATTAGTTGCAAAAATTCTTTCCCAATTTTCTGCTTCCCTCCTAATCTTGGTTGCATTTACTTTGTTTGTGCAAAAACTTTTCAATTTAATGTAATCAAAATTATCCATTTTGTATTTCTTAATGTTCTCTGTCTCTTGTTTGGTCACAAATTCTTTTGTTCTCCATAAATATGATAGGTAAACTATTCCTTGTTCTCCCAGTTTGCTTATGGTATCAGCCTTTATATCTGAATCATGAACCCATTTTGAATTTATTTTGGTATATGGTGTAAGATTTTGGTCTCTGTCTAGTTTCTGCCATACTTTTCTTTTTCCAATATTCCCAGCAGTTTTTGCCAAATAGTGTGTTCTTATTGCAGAAGCTGGGGTCTTTGAGTTTATCAAATAGTAGATTACTATAGCCACTGACTACTGTGTCTTGCATACCTAACCTAATCCACTGATCTACCACTCTATTTCTTAGGCAGTACCAAATAATTTCAATGATTCCTGCTTTATAATACAATTTAAAATATGGAACAGCTAGGCCACCTACCCTAGCATTTCTTTTCATTAGTTCCCTTGATATTCTGGACCTTTTGTTCTTCCAAATGAATCTTGTTATTATTTTTTCTAGCTCTATAAAATAATTTGAGTAGTTTGATTGGTATGGAACTGAATAAATGAATTAATTTAGGTAGAATTGTCATTTTTGTTATATTAGTTTGGCCTTCCTATGAGCAACTGAAGTTTTTTCCAATTATTTAGATCAGATTTTTTTGTGTGTGTGAAAAGTGTTTTGTAATTGTGTTCATATAGTTCCAGGGTTTGTTTCAGCAGGTAGACTCCTAAATATTTTATAATGTCTAAATTAACTTTAAATGGAATTTCTCTTTTTATCTCTTGCTGTTGGGTTTTGTTGGTAATATATAGAAATGCTGATGATTTATGTGGGTTTATTTTATAACCTGCAACTTTGCTAAAGTTGTTTATTATTTCAAAAGATTTTTTAGGTGCTTCTTTAGGATTCTCTAAGTATATCATCATATCATCTGCAAAGAGTGATAGTTTTGTTTCTTCTTTGCTTATTCTAATACCTCCAATTTCTTTTTCTTCTCTTATTCCTAAAAATAACATTTCTAGTACCATGTTAAACAACAGTGGTGATAAAGGACATCCTTGTTTCACCCCTGATATTATTCTAAATGCTTCTAGCTTATCCTCATTACATATGATGCTTGCTAATAAAAAAATTATTACACATTCCTTTCATTCCCAGTCTGCCTTTCAGTCAAGCAATTCTACTTATTTTCTCTCCACACACATTACATCTCTATCTTCATCAATCACCCAATTAATGAACCATATTTATTAATCATCACTATGTTTCAGTCTCTAAAACTACATAGAAGGGAAAAAAGAGTAAAATTTAAGGAAGTTTTGTTCTAATTCAGGGAGGAGGTGAACAGGGATAGAAAAAGGTAGACTGTGACCTTGCAGAAATTGTCCCTAACATTTGGAATAAACTCACTCCACCTAGAATCCCCAACTTCCTTTTTTATCTCATTTAAAATGACAAATCCTGCAGGAGACCATTCCTGACATCTTCAGCTGACAGTCCCTGCCTCTAATTCCTTTGCATTTCTGCTCTATATGCTTTTATATCTACTTTAAAAGGTGACCATGCTGTTTCCCTCATTAGAAGTGAAAGTCCTAGAAGGCAGGGATGTTTTCTTTGTTTTATTTCCCCACTACACATCACAAGGCACAGCCCACTTTCATTATTTTATGAAAAAGTTTGATTGTTTAGTTTCATCAATTACTGTACTACTATTTATGTAATTATAAAGATGTGTTCTGCTTTAAACTAGAATTCATGAAAGTTTGCCTAATCACTTCTGATAATTTTATCAAGATACCCCTCAGGCAAAATGGACATGTGCGAGAAGTTATTTGTATTTTCTTGATCAGTTTTCAATATTGACTGTTGTAAAATGTAATATATGGAAATTGTTATGCTTAAAAACTCACCATAAATGTATCATATAATCCCCCCAAGTTTGTTCATTTAAACAAAACTATTAAGCATCTCTAAAATATAAGGCAGTTTTCTAAGACCCTGATAGTTATAGTGGTATATGCTAAAGAATAAAATCAATTTCTTCCCTTAAAGAAGGAAGTCTATTGAGGAAAGAGAATATGTAGCCAATTGTGGTACCAAAATAACACCAAAATAAAAAAAAAGTCTTTTACATGATACCAGGAGTATACATCAGAAGGAAATGTATTTTGTTCATTTGCTCAATTTATTTAGAAAACTTAAGAAAACTTCTGAAAATCATAATAAATATAAAATACAAAAATCTATCCCATGACTGCATTCCATTATATCTTGCTTTGCTCTATGGTAAATAATAGATGAAACAGAAAACAGATATTTGGTTAGTTTCATCTGAAATGTCAATGAGGCAGAGAGCATGAAAGGTGACCTGTGGACATGGTAGAAGAATAGATCTGTAGTCATTCTGTATTCTTACATGAGTTCAGGCTGAGATTTAATTAGGCTACAAAGTGATCATTTATTAATGCCCTGGCATATGACATATGTGGAATGACTTTATTTGTTTCTCACCACGGTGAGTACTGTCCTTTTTGAATAACACATAGAACTAACAGTGTCTCTTGTGTCTGTGGAGGGGCCAGGCTATCTGCCTGTGATATTTCCTTGACTCTTAAGAGCCAAGTGTAAAAATAGAACACGAAGAATATTTCTGATCTGTCTTTAAAGGTAATTGCAAGAACATCTGAGTAATAGGCTATGGGAGCTGTCATAATAAGGGCATGCTGATCAGCTTTGAAGGAAAGGCTGCTCCAAGTGGTGGGCATGGTCTAAACAAGAATGTATTGGCTTGGTTAGAACCTGAGTCAACCACAATATTGAGATTCACAGAAGAACTTCACATCATTAACTGCCTCCAATTCAGCTTATCAAGTAAATATAACCTAAGATTTAAAACTAGATTGATTTTAGGCTCATAAAATGAGCACTGAAGCAGAGTTTAGGCCAGGCCTTCCCATCACCATTTTGTACATGAGAAAACTAAAAACAGAAAAATTAAGTGACTTGCCTAAATTCACACAGGTAGTTATAGACGATGTTTCATATTCTCTGATTCTGAATCCAATATTCTTTCCATTTCACTGTATTGCTCATAGAGGCACTTCATTAGCTTTGTTTCCCAAATGGCTCCACTCCTGGACTTCATCATGCCTTTTGAAATCTCATCATCCCATAAAATCACATCAATTCTGAAACTAGCAGCATCCTCGGTACCTGCCTGCCCTTGTGTCCCTCCTTTCATTTAGGAGAGGGTGCCCAATGGAGAGTTCCTCATACATTATCCATTTAAGGATGTCATTCAAGCCAGTCATCTCAATATTTCTCACCTGGTTGTTCTCTTGATGTCCACCCTTCACCCTTTCTCAAATTCTTTTTATGTATTGCTTTTTGCCTTTCTTTGTATCTCTAGCACTTCTTACGGTGTCTGGCACATAATAGGTCCATAAAAATGTTCATTAACTGACTGATTATTACGTTATTAACTACATTTCTTAATTATTAATGTATATATGACTAGATAAGCATATATACGTGTATATGTATACATTTATATATGTGTGTATACATATATACATATATGCATATACATATATGTATGTATGTATATATATGCTTATCTAGTCATATTTTTCGATCCCATTGGGGTCAACTATCTCTGTAGAATTTGGGGTTATACTATCCAAATTATCCTGTCTCTAAAACCATTGACACATATTATTGCTAAATCAAGGATATGTGTAAAACCATGCCTCAGCTCTAAGTAGCTTCTCTATCACATTATACGATTGTTTACTTCCTTATCAGGAAGGAAATAAGCATTTTGCATGTTTACTATGTGTTATATGTTGTGCTGAATGCTTTGCACATATAGTCTCACTTAATACTCAAAACAAACCTGAAAAGTGGGGCTTGTTATTATTATCCTCATGTTATAGTTGAGGACACTGAAGAGGTTGCTGTTGGTTGTCCTTCATTTTGTGAAGAGGACCAATGACATCACAAGGTGATGGCTTGATTTGCATATGAATTGGTTGGGAGTGAGGCCGAATTGCATAAAGTCATCAGCCTTACTCTCTTTTCCAGAGTCATTGAAGTCCAATGGCAAGACAAAAGCCAGGATGACTGGCAATGGCCTGGGATGCAGTGGATGACCTTGGCATCTTTGATGTCTGAACAAACTAATGCTCCACAGTGCCTGCTTCAGCTGCCTTCATGGCCACTGGGGGGAAAATATCATCCAGCCATTCCATGAGGGAATCCTTCACATACTTGGAGTAGACATCTCCCTAACTCACCAATGGGTTTGAGGCCTCCCAGTTACCCTCAACTTAGTTTAGTCTGCCTGCTGAGAAAATTTTAACTGGGTGTACCTGCTGCATATGTTATAGCTTCTTGGAACCACAGGTGATAGTTGGGTGACAGGTGGATACCAAAGGTGGGTGAGCAGTCCAAAAAAGGGCTTGGCAAGCCTCGATACCAGAGGTGCTAGTCCCCCCACACCTCAATGAGAAGGTTAAACATTTTGCCAAGGGTCACACAATTAATAAGAGTCTGAGGACAGATTTCAACTCAGGTCTTTCCGACTACAGGCATACTTCTCTATCCAAGCTGTCACAGAGTTTCTGTCTACCTCAGAGGAAGAGAACAAACATGTATTAAGCATCCATTATGGGGCAGGCACTATACTAAGCACTTTTAAAATGTTATATCATTTTATTCAGACAAGAACCCAGAGATTTAGGCTTTATGCTTGTCATTTTACAGTTGAGGAAACTGAGATAGTCAGAGGTTAAGTTGCTTGCTCAGGGTCACACAGTTAGTAAGAGGCCATTTTGGAATTCAGGCTTTCCTCTGATTCAAGGGTCAGTGCTCTGTTTACTGTAGCACCTAGGTGTTCTCTTTTTGTTTGTTTGTTTTGTCAGAATTAAATCAAAGAAAGAAGTTCCTAACATAAATTGTATGTTTTTTTCCTGAATTAAAAAAGAAACTGATATTGTCACTGAATACCAAACTTACCATTGACTCTTCAAGAAATTATTAACTGCTCTATCTTTGACAAAGAGAGCTCCAGAAGATGTCAAAACTAGCAATAGCAAATGTTCCTGAGTGATAATTTATTCTAGGGAGAGCAATGTTTTGGGTATGACTATAGGAATGCAGATCACAGGTTATCAGTTTGGCCTTATTACTATTAATATTATTAAATTAAGACCAGAATAATCTGCATGAACCTAGCATAAACTTCCAGGGACAGGGTAAGAATTGGAATGAGTTTACTCTTCTCAAGCCAATATTAGATTGATTAGAGGATTTGTCACTTACAGTGAGACAGTAAAATAGATAATTCCAAAAACAGATTTAATATGATGGACTCTTGATTGGCTTACTAACTCCAGTTTTGGGTCTGATTCACAAAAGAACAACTATAAGCCCTGTGACTATGGGATATTAGGTCAAAACAATTTCTCCTGGAGAGAAGAGGTGACAAATCAACTCCATTATTCAGAGAATAAGCAGGTGGTAGTAGGAATACAACTGAGTAAAAGCAGTTGGAAGCCCAACAGATGAGATAAGCAGTTTCTCAGTAGAGAAAGTAGCTTCTCTGAATCAGAAGTAGCTGAGGTGAAACCAGTATATGGCAGTGCAGTAGAGAACACAGCCTGGCAGTTGACATTAACAGCTTTCATTTTAATAAAGAAACCTGCATAGGAAAAAAAAAAGATTAAATGAACTATACCTTTTGCACACATGACATTGAGAAAGAAACAAACAGCATGCTATTTCTTCAGTTCACTGGGAAATGTCTGCTTTTTTTCATAAATCTTGGAAATTGTATCGAGTTCTTTAAAAAAAACCTCATGTAATTCTTATGACTACTTTGTTTAGTGATAACAGCAATGACTGATGATGACAAAGATGATGCTGAAGGTAGTGGAGTGGAATGGTGGCTGTGGTGGTGGGCATGTGGGTCCTGGTGATTGTATGTGTAGACAAAGTGATACAATGAATTTAGAGTCAAGGATCTTCATTCAAATATTCACTGCCACTTATTGCTCGTGTGACCTTGAGTAAGTCACTTAAACTATCTATGTCACAGTTTCCTCATCTTTCAAATGAAAGTGGTTGCTCTATCTAGATAACCGTTTTGGTCTCTTCTGCTTCTAATCCTAGGGGTCTATAAGTCTAGTTAGTTTACAAGCCTTTGCATATTTTGAGCATTTGATACCTACAATAACCTTTGTTTTACAGATGAGAGAACTGAGGCTAGGAGACATTAAGTGACTTTACCCAAAATCATCCAGATAGTAAGTATATGGATCAGAGTTGAAACTAGGGCTTTCTTCATTTCAGACTTGGTAGTCTAGGCATACCATTTCAGACTACCAACAAAGATATTTGTGTTGTTTTTGCTGTTCAATTACTTTCAGTCATCTCCAACTCTTTGTGATCCCACTTGGGGTTTTGTTGGAAAAGATCCTAGAGTAGTTTGTTATTTCCTTCTCCAGCTTATTTTACAAATGAGGAGCTGAGGCAAACCGAGTCAAGTGACTTGCCCAGAGTTGCACAGGTAGTAAGAATCTGAGGCCAGATTTGAACTCAGGAAGATGAGTCAAAGATATGTAGATGGAGAAAGAGACAGAGATAGATAGGCATATAGGCAGATAGATACATAGAGAGAGCTAGAATTATATAGTTATACATATATTTATATATGTTTTTCTTCTTTGTATTTTAAAAGAAAAAAAAATAAAGAAATCCAGTGTAGTACCTCATTCAACAGCCTGTCTATACAGTACCTAAAACACATATTTGTAGGGCCTGGATTAATAGTTGTTATCATGAGAGTTAACCAAGAAAACTACCAATAAAATGGAGAAAAAAGGTAAGAAAAGCCATTTATTTTTTCTATATTTCATTATCATATACTTCACATCTATTATTTCATTTTATGTTCATGGCAACACTGAAGTGATGACAGTGATCACTATCCCTATTTTAAAGCCTAGGAGACATCAGCTCATCAGTTCACAGTGGGGAACTGTCCTAACTCTGCTTCCTATAGCCTGAAAGTGAGTCAGTGCTGTGGCTGGCATGGCCCTGTAAAGATTCTGTCAGAAACACACCAAAGATGAGTTGAGCATTTCAAATGCAACAAAGCATCACAAAATGAGCTTTCTTCAATTAAAGTAGGTGTGGGATGGGATAAGGAGGATTCAGGAAGGCATTGGACCTTTGCTTGGGATGGATTAGACTCCATCAAAGAGAGTCACATGGAAATGAAATGACAGCATAACATGATGAATTGGCAGTTAACACACAAGATAAGTAATGATATAGAGTGAAAGCACTTAAAGACAGTAGGTGGGGCACAACCAAGATGTTGGAGAAAAGGCAGGGACTCACTGGAACTCCCCCCAAAACCTCTCTGAACACCTTTAAATAATGTCATAAAACTGTTCCTGGAGCAGCAGAAGCCACAAAAGGAAAGGGTGAAATAATTTTCCAGCCAAAGACAACTTAGATGGTCAGCAGGAAAAGTTCTATCATATCTCAGTGAGAGAGGAGCACAGCAGGCCACTACCCCAACAAACCAGGAGCAGTCCCTGGGAGCCAATTAATTCACAATAGCAGCTGTTGCTCCTGAACTCTCAGCACACAGACAGTAAGGGGTTGGACAACTGGTTAGAAGGAGATTACAGGGGTCTCTTTGTTAGCACTGAGGCAGGACTCTTTGAACACGTTCAGGTTTGTCTCACAGTCCAGGGTGGCAGTCACAGGATGAGGAGGAGCACTAGTACACCACAACTTGCAGACACAGTGGAAAAGGGACCCTCATCACAGTTCTAGGGCAGACAAGAGTGTTTGTGGTCACTCACAGACCAGAGCATAGGCCAGGAGAGTAGAAAATACACCTCTCCTTAGATCATACCAACTTAAAAGAACTGAGAACTTACAGATCCCTGGGAGTATCTCTGAAAACAGCTACACAAAATCCCTGAAGCTTGGGACAGTGCACCATCTACCCTGGAAGCAGAGTTCTACTTTAACAAAGAGTTAAAAATCAAGAAATAGGCTGGGGAAATGAGCAAACATCAGAAAAAAAAATTCTGACCGTAGAAAACTACTATAGTAACAAGGAAGATCAAAATCAAAACACACTCAAAAGAAGATAACAAATCAAAGTTCCTACATCCAAAACCTCCAGGAAAAAGATGAATTGGCCTCAGGCCATGGCAGAGCTAAAAAAGGATTTTGAAAATGAAATAAGGGAGGCAAAGGAAAAAGTGGGCAAATAAATAAGAATGGTGGAAGAAAAGCATGAAAAATCAGACAACAACTTGATAAAAGAGGAACAAAATCATTGAAGAAAATTAAATCTTCAAAAAACAGTCTAGGCCAAATGATAAAAGAGATTAAAAAAAAATGAGGAGAAGAATTCCACAATCTCTCCCTCTCAGAACTAGATAAATATAATCACAAAATAAATAAGAAAGAAGCTAAGGAGGTGAATAGAATTTTAGAAAAGTTAGATGTGGTTGACCTCTGGAGAAAATCTAATGAGGATAAAAAGTAATATACCTTTTTTCTCAGCATGGCACCTAAACAAAAATGATCACAATTTAGGGCATAAAAACCTAACAATACAATACAGAAATGTAGAAATATTGTTTGTTTTTTGCTTTTTGGTGAGGTGATTGGAGTTAAGTGACTTGCCCAGGGTCACACAGCTAGTAAGTGTTAAGTGTCTGAGGCTGGATTTGAACTCAGGTCCTCCTGACTCCAAGGCCAGAGTTCTATTCACTGTGCCACCTAGATGCCCCCATAAATGTAGAAATATTGACACATCCTTTTCAGATCACAATGCAATAAAAATTACGTACAATAAAGGGCCATGGAAAGACAGGATAAAAATTAATTAGAAAGTAAATAATCTAATCCTAAAGAATGAATGGGTCAAACAACAAATCATAGAAACAATCAATAAGTTCACAAATGAGAATGAGAATAATGAGACAACCTACCAAAACTTATGGGATGCAGCAAAAGCATCACTAAATGCTAACATGAATAAAATAGAGAAAGAAGAGATCAAAGAATTGGGAGTGCAACTAAAAAACCTAGAAAAACAACAAATTAAAAACCCATAATTAAATACCAAATTGGAAATTCTGAAAACCAAAAGAGAGATTAATAAAAATTGAAATTAAGAAAGCTATCGAATGAACAAATAAAATCAAGAGCTGGTTTTGTGAAGAAAAAATAACAATAAAATAGAAAAATCTTTGGTTAATATGATTTAAAGAAAAAAAAAGAAGAAAACCAAATTACCAGTAACAAAAATGAAAAGGGTGAATTCCCCACAAATGAATAGAAAATCAAAACAATAATCAGGAACTATTTTGTCCAACTGTATGCCAATAAATTTGACAATCTTAATGAAATGGATCAATATTTACAAAATTATAAATTGTCCAGATTAACAAAATAGGAAATAAAATGCTTAAATAATCCCATCTCAAAAAAAGAAATTGAACAAGCCATTGATGAACTCCCTAGTAAAAGAAAATCTCCAGGGCCAGATGGATTTACAAGAAAATTCTATCAAACATTTAAAGAACAATTAATTGCAACAGAATACAGACTATTTGGGAAAACAGGTGAAGGAGTCCTACCAAATTCTTTGTATGATACAAATATGTTACTGATACCTAAACCAGGAAGAATCAAAACAGAGAAAGAAGATTATAGACCAATTTCCCTAATGAATATAGATGCAAAAATTTTAAATAAATTGGCAAAAAGATTACATCAACTTACCATGAGAATAATATGCTATGACCAGGTAGGATTTATACCAGGAATGCAGGGCTGTTTCATTATTAGGAAAAAATTATCAGCATAATTGACCATATCAACAACAAAACTAACAGAAACCATATGATGCAGAAAAAAACTTTTGACAAAATATAATATCCATTCCTATTAAAAACACTAGAGAACATAGGAATAAATGGAGTCTTTTTTAAAATGATAATAAGCATCTACCTAAAACCACCATCAAGGATTATATGTAATGGGCACAAGCTAGAAGCATTTCCAATATGATTGAGGGTAAAACAAGGATGTCCATTATCATGACTATTATTCTATATGGTACTAGAAATATTAGCTTTACAAATGAGAAGAAAAAGAAATTGAAGGAGTTACAATGGGTAAAGAAGAAACTAAGCTACCACTGTTTGCAGATGATATGATGACATACTTAGAGTATCCTAGAGAATCAAGTGAAAAAGTACTTGGCATAGACTAACATCCTACAATGTATACCAAAATAAAGTCAAATGGATACACAATTAGATATAAAGGCTGATACTATAAGCAAACTGGAAGACCAAGGAATAATTTGTCTGTCAGATTTCTGGAGAATGTAAGAATTTGTGGCTGAACAAGCAATAGAGAGCATTATGAAATGTAAAATGGAAGATTTTGATTATATTAAATTGAAAAAGGTTTTGCACAAATAAAGTCAATTCAACCAAGATTAGGAGGGAAGCAGAAAACTAGGAGAGAATTTTTACAACCAGTGTATCTGATAAATGCCTAATTTCTACAATATATAGAGAACTGAGTCAAATTTATAAAAATGCAAGTCATCCTCCAATACAAGTCAAAGGATATGAACAGGCAATTTTCAGATGAAGAAATTAAAGCTATCAATAGTCATATGAAAAAATACTCTAAATCACGATTGATTAGAGAAATACAAATCAAAAGTTATCACATCACACCTATCAGATTGGCTAACATAACAAAATGGAAAATTATAAATGTTGGAGAAGATATGGGAAAATTAGAACACTAATGCATTATTGGTGAAGTTGTGAACTAATCCAAACACTCTGGAGAGAATTTGGAAGTATGCCCAAAGGGCTATAAAAATGTGCTTACCCTTTTACCCAGCAATATCACTTCTAGGTCAGTATCCCAAAGAAATCATACAAATAGGAAAAGGACCCACATGAACAAAAGTATTTACAGCAGCTCTTTTTGTGGTGGCAAAGAGTTGGAAATTGAGGGAATGCCCATCAGTTGGGGAATGGCTGAATAAGTTGTGGTATATGAATGTAATGGAATACTATTGTGCTATAAGAAATAATGAGAAGGAATGCTTCAGAAAAACCTGGAAAGATTTATATGAACTGATGCTAAATGAGGTGAGCAGAACCAGGAGAACATTCTACAAAGTAATAGCCACAATGTGTGATGACTACCTTTGACAGACTCCTCTTTTTAGCAATGCAAGGATCCAAGACAACTCCAAAGGACTTATGATGGAAAATGCTGTCCACATTCAGAAAAAAAAAATTACTAGGGAGTTTGAATGAAAGCATATTATTTGCTTTCTTTCTTTTTCTTTTTTTCTTTTTGTTTGTTTCTTCTTTCTTTTGGTTTCTCCCATTGATTCTAATTCTTCTTTATAACATGACTAATGTGAAAATAGGTTCAATATGAATATATGTATAGATCCTATATCACATTGCACACCATTTTGGGGTGTGGAGAGGGGAGAAATGGGGGGAAAATTTGAAACTCAAAATCTTATGGAAATGAATGTTGAAAACTAAAAATAAATAAATAAATTTTAAAAAATATATCAAAGAAAACTGCCCTGATATTCCAGACCCCAAAAGTAAATTAAAAATTGAAAGAATCCACCAATCACCCCCCTGAAAGAGATCCTGAAAGGAAAACTCCTGCAGATGTATAGCCAAATTTCGAAGCTCCAAGGTCAAGAAGGCAAGCAGTCAGAAAGAAACAGTTCAAGTATGGTGGAGCCACAATCAAGATAACCCGAGATTTCACAGCTTCTAAATTAAGGTATTGGAACGCTTGGAATATGATATTCCAGAGAGAAAAGGAACTAGAGTTACAACCAAGAATCATCTATCCAGCAAAACTGAGTATAATCCTTCAGGGAAAAAAAAATAATACTCATTGAAATAGAGGACTTTCAAAAAAAAAAAAAAGAAATAGAGGACTTTCAAGCTTTCTTGATGAAAAGAGCAGAGCTAGATGGAAAATTGTCTTTCAAATACAGGACCCAAGAGAAGCATAAAAAGGTAAGCAGGAAAGGGAAATCACAGGGGACTTAACATGGTTAAACTGTTTACATTCCTCCATAGGAAGATGATACTTGTAACTGATAAGAACTTTCTCATCATTAGGGCAGTAAGAAGGACATGTATATAGAGAAGGCACAGATATGAATTAAATTTGAAGGGATGATATCTAAAAACAATAAAATTAAGGGGTTAGAGAGGAATGTACTGGGAGAACAGGAAAAGGAGAGATAGAATGTGGTAAAATATCTCACATAAATGAGGTAAGAAGCAAATTTTGCAGTGCATGGGAAGAGAGGGGAAAAGTGGTGAGTAAGTGAACCTTATTGTTATTAGAATTGGCTCAAAAAGGGAATAATATACACACTCAATTGGGTTTAGAAATCTACCTCACCCTAAAGGAAAGTAGAAGCGGAAGGGGATAAGTGAAGATGGAGTGATAGAAAAGAGGGAAGATTGGGGCAGGGAGTAGTTAGAAGGAAAACACTTTTGAGGAGTGACAGGGTGAAAGGAAAGAGATAATAGAATAAGCAGAGTGGAAATAAGATAGGTGTAAATGCAGTTAGCAACAGTAGTTGTGAAAAAAAAGTATTGAAGTTTCTCTGATAAAATTTCTTTTTTCTCAAACATATAGAGAACTGACTCAAATTTATAAGAAATAAGAGCTATTCCCCAACAGATAAATGAGTTTTCAGATGAAATAATCAAAGCCAAATCTATAGCCATATGGAAAAAAATGTTCTAACTCACTATTGATTGGAGAAATGCAAATTAAAACAGTTTTGTGGTTTGACCTCATACCTATTAGATTCGCTAAGAGGATAGAAAAGGAATGACATGTTGGAGTGTTTGTGGGAAAAATGGAACATTATTGCATTGTTGGTGGAGTTGGTGAACTGATTCAACCATTCTGTAGAGCAATTTGGAACTATGTCCAAAGGGCTATAAAACTGCGCATATTCTTTGACTTATCAATACCACTACTAAGTCTTTATCCCAACAGAGATAAGAAAAGAAAAAAGGACCGATATGTACAAAAATATTTATAGCAACTCTTTTCTGATGGCAAAGAATTGGAGATTGATGGCATGCCCATCAATTGGGGAATGGATGAACAAATTGTGGCATGTGATTATAATGGAATACTGTTGTGCTATAAGAAGTGATGAGCACATAAGCAGATGTGAAACATCCTATGTACAAAGTAAAAGCAATATTGTAAGATGATCGGCTGTCAATGACTTTGCTGTTCTCAGCAGTACATTGAACCACAACAACTCTAAAGAGCTTATAATGAAAAATGCTATCCATCTTCAGAGAAGGAACTAATGATGTCTGAATACAGATTGAAGCATACTTATTTTTTACTTTCTTTCTTTTTCTTTTTCTCTGTATGTTTTTTTTCACAACATGACTGATACAGAATTTTTGCATGAATACACAGGTGTAATCTATATTGAATTGCTTGTCTTCTCAATAATGGGGGTGGGGAGAGAATAAAGGAGAGAGTTTAGAGCTCAAAGTTTAAAAAATGTTAAAATTGTTTCTGTATTTAACTGGAAAAGATTAAAATACTAAATACATTTTAAAAAGACACTGGGTAAAGTCAAATCTCTTGGTCCAAATGGACACCATCCCAGGATGCTGAGAGAAATGGCAGACGGTTTTGCTGAGCCACTGTTAACACTGTGGAAAATGTCCTGGTTTTCAAAAAAAAAAAGTTGGGGAGCCTGGAAGAGAAAGAGAAAAACATTTGCAAACTATAAACCAGTCACTTTAATTTCAGTTCTTAGGAAAAGTCATGAAAGGCTCAGTAAAGAGATTGTTAGTGTATATTGAGAAAAAGGGAACAAGGGATTATGACGAGCCAACATACCTTCAGGAGGAACGGGTTATATTAGACTAACTTCAGTTCCTTTTTTGACAGGATCCCTAAACTAGTAGACAAGGTAACAATATAGAGACAATTTATGTAGATTTTAGCAAAGTATTTTATCAAGTAATTTAAATAATTTTGGTGGACAATATGGAGCAACATGGTTTAGATAAAAATCCAGCCACATATAAATGAGAACTGATTGGATGGTTGGACTCAGGAAGTAATTGCTAAACATTCAGCGTCAACCTGGCTGGAGGTGTACAGGGGAGTTTCCACAATTTAGTACAGTTTAATTATGCACGAATATCTGCTCATATATTTTCACATACATGTGTGTGCCTGAATGTATGCATGCCCATAGACATATTGCACAGCTATAAAGCTGCCTATTTATGTACATATATGTATATGCTCACATACATGTGTATAAATGTGCATATATATGTACATATATGTGAATATGTATATGTGTGTGTGACATCATCAGTCTTTTCTCTCAAAGATGCTTTTGAAGCAACTATTGTACCTGAAGAGGCTGGAGCTCTCCTTTCTTCTATTCTCACCAATTCCACTCACCCCTTATGCAGACATGGATTGTTGACCTCTACCCTATGTCCCCAACTCCTCCCTAACCTCATTCTTTTTATTTCCCTCCCTCTCCCTTTTTCTCCCTCCTTTCCTCCCTACCTCCTTCTCTTTCACTTTCTGTCATTCTCCCTTCTCTGTCTCTCTCTGTCTCTGTCTCTGTCTCTGTCTCTGTCTCTCTTCTATTTATCTACCTAAGTGTAATATGGTATTGCCCGAGTCCTAGTGTCCAAAGGCCAGGTCTGCTATATTTCACCCCTCCTCCAGGATTCTACAATTCCTTTAGGATGGATGTCAAGGGGGAAAACTCTGATATCAGCCATTGTCCACAGTCCTTATGATTATGTGCTTCCTCTTTTAGAGGCACAACTATAAGAACTCCATTCCAATTTAACCAATTAACATCAAAGTCGATTTTACAAAAAAAAAATAATAATAACAACACCTTAGTCACTGAATAAATTTCTATCTTGGGTCATTGAGGAATTGGTTTTTTAGCTCTAGAATATGAAATAGCTGTTCACATGCAAATAAAGATTTATAAAAGGTTCTTGTGACTTTTAGTTTTGGAAATCCCTTCACTAATGTATACTTCATTCCACTTGTCATTTAGGATATGAATCCAAGGAGTTGCTAGACCCATAGAGGTTTCGACACTTGCCTGGAGTCACACAGATTAGACAGGCCTGTAACCCACATGTTCCTAAATCTAAGTCCAACACTTTGTCAACCAGATCATTCTGCCACTAAGAAAAAAAAAAGTTGATGTGTGTTTTAGGTATTGGCTGTGTAGTTTTGATAGTTAATGCATAATCCTCTGAAATATCAGATTTTTATTTGGAAACAGCTTCATCTGGCATAAAGTACCATTTTGCTTCCAAAGTCATCTATTGGATAACCTTGTAAGTAGCGTTCTGCCAAAATATTCTATGCCAATTGCTAGTTGCTGTGGACAGGTACCAAAAAGGGTTATCCTTTGCAGATCATTGGCCATCCAAACTGTGAGAATTTCTAGATTGGAAAAGTCTGTTGTGGGCTAGGACCTTATTTGAGCCTTACTCACTGAAACTGCTTTATACTAAGAATGCAAAACAGGACTGATGTATTTTATCATGTAACTAGGTGTCCCAATGGAGCTAAGCCGGAAGTGCTGCCAGCTCTGCAGTTTTTCCTGGCCTGAAGCAAACTGGAACCCTTCCACCCATAAAGTCTGCAATCATTTAGTATGTATGCCCACGGAAGGGTTTATGCACCCCTTCATCTTTAAGCAACCCTAGTAAAATAGTAGCTAGACAATATCACAGGACAAGTTAAAGATTTTGTGTTTTTAAGAAGTGATTCATGAAAGATAATTGGAATCTTTTTCAAATAACTTTTCATTCTCTTGGAAGATTTGACCTCCCTGGGATAAACTTTATTTCTAATTTGTTGTCATTTGTTCATACAAGAAAGTGATTAGGGGATAGACTCAAAGAGCTTGTATCACTACTTACCAAACACCAGATCCAATAGACCAGTCTTCCTACAAATCATTTCATTCTGAGCAGCTCAAAGGCTTAGAAATATTGAGATGAATAAGAAATTGATCAAAAATTGGCTGAAAAAAATGAACCTTCATCTGAAGGAACTCCAAACACTTCATGTGGTAAATGGACTGCCCAACATGGAGACATTGCTGGTAGATTTTTGAATTGGTCTAATCATTCAGGAAAGTCATTTTGAATTACATGGTAAAAGCATCACCTCTTACACAAAGCCTATGCTTATCTCATCCCAACCCCATTTGTAAGTACATCACTCACCAAGTATTTTGTGTATTTTGTGAGATATCTATATCTATGTCTATCTATCTATATATCTATTTATCTATCTTTCTACTCTGTAAATGTATAAAAAGATCTGTTATTGGTTTTAGTTGACTGTGAACTCCCTGTGAATTGACACTGTGTGACATGGCAACCACCAAAGGCATCATAGTTCATCTGCATTATGAGAGTCATAATGGCCAAAATGAGGGTTGGGATAGTACCATAGTACCCAGCCCCAGTTAGACTACATCTGGAGTATTGTTTTTAGTTCCAGGCACATTGGGGACAAGACACAGACCAAGACAAGTTCAGATGGAGAAGGAATTTAAATATATGGCAATATAAGTAATGCTTAAGGCATCTGTGATTGTTTAGCTATTGACTTCATGTTTCTCTTTTTAGGTCAGAAATGTTCTACCTTTTCTGTGTCAGATACCTTTGGCAGCCTGATGAAAGACCCCTTTGCAGAATAATTTATAAAGTGCATAAGTAAAAGAGGATTATGATGGATACCAATTATGCTGAAATCATTATGAATTTTTTTTTTAGGCAATCGGGGTTAAGTGACTTGCCCAGGGTCACATAGCTAGTAAGTGTCAAGTGTTTGGTTTGAGGCCAGAATTGAACTCAGGTCCTCCTGACTTCAGGGCCAGTGATCTAATCCACTGCGCCACCTAGCTGTCTCTGAAAATATTTTATGGAAAAGATTATATGCCCTAGATTAAGAACCCTTGTTTTAAGCTTACCTCTTTGTCTCATTCTAAACTCTACTTCTATCTTACACATCTGACTTCTGGCTTTGTCCTAACCGTAGGGGTGCTGAAGTCTTGTCAAGTAGGTCTGTTGAAGTTTGTCTAGTTCTATATAGTGCCATATTTTTCCTTTTCTTTAGTCATATTACTGAATCTTTCAGCAGAGACTTATGGTATTAAAGTATCTTTTGAACATATAGTTTATAAGTAGGCAAAACAAATAAACAAACAAACAACAACAAAAAAACCCCTCCACATTGCCAAGATGGCAAATCAAGCAAGGTAGGATCACTAAAATTTGGATACCTTTGATAAAGAAATATTTGCTAATCAGTTGTTTTGATAGAAAGACAGCTTCCCATATCATGCATTGACACTAAATAGCTTGGCTCCTTTGCCCCACCATATCTCCCTCAGTAACTAGCATAATTTCTTAGGTTCTTGTGTTTGAGCTTTCAGAGATTACCAAGTTTGGGAGAGGGAAGGAACCTCAGGGACCATGTAGTTTAAGCTCTAAAAGAAAGAAACCTCCATTATCACATTCCTAAGAAGTGGTGGCATGGTCATCCTCTGCTTGAAAAATTCTGATGACAAGGAAGCCATCATCACTCGTCAGCCCATTCACTCTATCCTTGGATAGCTCTAATTGTCATGACATTTGTCTTGACAGCAAGCATAAATTGGTGTGAAACAGCCTCCATATATTGAACTTGTTTTTTGTCCTATGGAACAAATCTAACCCCTCCCCCAAATAACAGGCTTTCAAACATTTGAAGATATCTATCATCTCTCACTTCTCTTCTTTGAGCTAAACCTCCTCAGATCCTTCAACTGATTCTCAGATGACATGGACTCAAGATACCTCATTCTACTGGCTACTTTTCTTTGGACATGCTTCAACTGATCAGTGTCCTTCTCAAGCCATATTCTTCAGAATTGAACACAGTACTACAGATAGTCACTGATCATTATTTGTAAAATCCACATCCCTTCTTAATGAAGCCAATATGACACATTATTTTGCCTGCCACACCACATTATTGATTCATATTAAGCTTATGATGTATTCTAATGTCTACATTTTTTAAGAATAATTACTATCGAGGGTGGAGCCAAGATGGCAGAGTAAAAGCAGTGGCTTGCTTGAGCTCTCCCCCAAACCCTTCCAAATACATGCAAAGATAGTCTAAATAAATTCTAAAGCAGCAGAACCCACAAAAAGAGAGAGGGGTGAGATGGGGAGGAAATTCAGAACTCAAAATCTTGTGGAAGTGAATGTTGAAAACTAAAATTAAATAAATTAAATAAAAAAAGAATAATTACTATTGAGGGTAGAGACAAGATGATCCAGTAAAAGCAGTGACTTCCTTGAGCTCTCCCCCAAACCCCTCCAAATACCTGTAAAAATGACTCTAAGCAAATTCTAGAGAAGCACAACACACAAAAAAAGAAAGAGTGAAAAAAAATGTCCAACCCAAGATAACCTGGATGGTTGATAGGAAAGGTCTGTTGCACCAGACTAGGAGAGGAGCACAATTCAGCATGGGCTGCACAGACAAAGACAATATCCCAGCAAACCTGGAGCAGGGCTCAGGAGACTGAATCATGAGCATCTGTGGGGGTTTACAGACTTCTCAACCCACAAATCCCAAAGACAACTTAGAAAGTCAGTGGGAAAGGTCTTTCAGACCTGGGTGAGAGAGAAGCATGGTCCAGCCCTGGCCTTAGTATAGTCTTAAGGCAGCAGCAGAAGTGGCAGAGGGGGCTGCTTCTGGAGCTGTTGGTTCACAGATGGTGGGGGGATCCAGTAGTTGATCAGAGGGGGATTGCAGGAATCTCTTAGCTGGCTCTGAGGCAGGATTCTCTTTTTTGAATGTGCTTGGATCTGGGTCACAATCCTGGATGGTGCTCCTGGGGCAAGGAGGAGTATTGGCATGACAGAGCATGTGGATGTGGTAGAGAGGGAACTCTCCTCACAGTTCCAAGGCAGAAAAAAGTGCTTGTGGTAACACATAGACCAGAACATAAGCCAGAAAAGGAGTCAAGTCCTTGCCTTTCATCATACCACTTTAGAAAAACTGAAAGTTTACAAGTCCCTAGAAGTATCTCTGAAGACAGCCGCACAAAACCTCTGAAGCTTGGGACACTACACCCTCCATACTGGAAACAGAACCCTACCTTAACAAAGAGTTAAAAAGTCAAGTACTTGACTGGGAACATGAGAAAAAAGAGGCAAAAAACTCAGACCATGGAATCTGACTTTGTGAAAAAGAAGATGAAAACATACAACCAGAAGAAGAAAATAAAGTCAAAGCTCCTACATCCAAAGCCTCCAAGAAAAAATATGAAATGATCTCAGGTCATGGAAGAGCTCACAAAGGATTTTGAGAAGCAAGTAAGAGAAGTAGAGGAAAAAATTGAAAGAAAAATGAGAATGATTTGATAAAATCATGAAAAATGAGTCAAGGGCTTGCTAAAGGAGACTCAAAAAAATTGAAAATAATACCTTAAAAAATAGACTAACCTAAATATCAAAAGAGGTCCAAAAAGTCAATGAGGAGAAGAGTGGCTTAAAAAATAGAACTGGCCAAATGGATAAGGAGATCCAAAAGATAGCTCAAGAAAATAATTCCTTAAAAATTAGAATCCAGCAAATGGAAGCTAATGACACAGTAAGAAATCAAGAAGCAATAACACAAAACAAAAAGAATGAAAAAAAATTAGAAGACAATGTGAAATATCTCATTGGAAAATAAAATGACCTGGAAAATAGACCCAGGAGAGATATTTTAAAAATTATTGAACTACCTGAAAACCATGATAAAAAAAAGAGCCTAGATATTATCTTTCAAGAAATTATCAAGAAAAACTGCCCTGATATTTTAGAACCAGAGGGCAAAATAGAAATTGAAAGAATCCACTGATCTCCTCCTGAAAGAAATCCCCAAAGGAAAAGTCCTAGGAACATTGTAGCCAAATTCCAGAGTTCCCAGGTCAAGGAGAAAATAGTGTAAGCAGTGAGAAAGAAACAATTCAAGTATTGTGGAAACACAATCAGGATAACACAAGATCTATCAAGTTCTACATTAAGGAACTGGAAGGCTTGGAATATAATATTCTGGAGGTCAAAGGATCCGGGATTAAAACCAAGAATCACCTACCCAGCAAAACTGAGTATAATCCTTTAGGGGAAAAAATGGATATTCAATGAAATGGAGAACTTTCAAGCATTGTTGATGAAAAGACCAGAGCTGAATAGAAAATTTGACTTTCAAATACAAGACTCAAGGGAAGCATGAAAAGGTAAACAGGAAAGAGAAATCATAAGGGGTTTATTAAGGTTGAACTGTTTACGTTCCTACATGGAAAGATGATATTTGTACCTCATGAGACTTTTCTCAGTATTAGGATAGTTGGAGGGAATATATATATATATATATATACATACACACACACACACACATACAGAGGACACAGGTACAGGGCAAGTTGAATATGAAGGGATGATATATAAAAAAAAAGAAAGTTAAGGTAAGAGAGGATTCTACTGGGAGAAGGAGAAAGGGAGAGGCAAAATTGGGTAAATTATCTCATATAAAAGAGATAAGAAAAAAACTTTTAGAGTGGAGAAGAGGAGGGAGGTGAGAGGGAATAAGTGAGTCTTACTCTCATCATATTTTATTTAAGGAGGAAATAACATATATACACAATTTGTAATGGAAATATATCTTACCATAAAGAAAAATATTGGAGAAAGGGATAAGTGAAGGGGGATGATAAAAAGGAGGGCAGGTGGGAGAGGAGCTAATAAAAAGCAATCACTTTTGAGGAGGGATAGGGTCCAAGTAGAGAACAGAAAAAAAAATGGGGTGGTGGGACAGGATGGAAAGAAATATAGTTAGTCTTTCACAACATGACTGTTATGGAAGTGTTTTGCATGACTGCACATGTATAACATATATCGAATTGCTTGCCTTCTCAATGTGGGTGGTTAGGGAGGGAAGAAAGAAGAGAATTTGAAAATCAAAGTTTTAAAAATTAATGTTAACAATTGTTTTTATGAGGGCAGCTAGATGGTTCAGTGGATAGAGCACTGGCCCTGGAGTCAAGAGGAACTGAGTTCAAATCTGACCTCAGATGTATGATACTCACTAGCTGTGTGACCCTAGGGGAAGTCACTTAACCCTGAATGTCCAGTAAGGAAAAAAAAATGTTTTTATGTGCAATTGGGAAATAAGATATACAGGTAAAGGCACATAGGAATCTGTCCTGTCCTACAGGAAAGTAGAAGAGGAAGGGGATAAGAGAACATGGGGTGATAGAAGGGAGGGCAGATTAGGACAATAGGTATTTAGAATGCATACTATCTTGGGGTGGGGGAAGGGGAGAGGTGGGGAGTAAATTCAGAACTCAAAATCTTGTGAAAATGTATGTTGAAAACTAAGAAGTAATCAATTAATTAAAAATAATAAAATGGGAAAAACAATCTACATGTACAAAAAAGTAATTATAGCAGCTCTTTTAGAGTGGTGATAAATTGGAAATGAGGGGATTTTCATCAATTTGGGGATTGGCTGAACAAGTTATATATGAACACAATGGAATACTGTTGTGGTGTATGAAATGATGAGCAGATGGATTTCCAGAAAAAAAAGGAAAGAAAAGAAAAGCTGGAAATACATGAACTGATGCAAAGTGAAGTAAACAGAAGCTGGAGAACATTGCACACAGTAACAGTAACATTGTATGCTGATCAACTATGAATGCCTTAGCTATTCTCAGCAATATAATTATCTAAGAAAATTCTAAAGGACTGATGATGAGAAATGATTTATGCATCTAGAAAAAATAACTTAGGGAGTCTGAATGCAGATCGAAGCATACTATTTTCAGTTGAATTATTTTTTCCATTTTTTTTCTTTTGGTCTTTTCTTCTTTCATAGCATAACTAATGTGGAAATTTGTTTTGCATGATTGAACATATATAACATATTAAATTGCTTAGCAATGAGGGAAAATGAGGGAAAGGGGAAAAAATTTGGAATTCAAAATTTATAAGAAGTGAATGTTAAAATATCTACATAGAATTGAAAAAATACTATTAAGATTACATTAAATTAAAAAGAATAATAACTATCTCAATGAATCAATTAATAAACATATGTTAAGTATTTATTATATTTCTGGCACTGTACTAATGCTGAGGACACAAAAATAGTTAAGACACTCCCTGGTTTCCAGGTACTCACAATCTAATGGAGGAACTAACAATCTAATGATATTGGCATCCAAAAAATTAAAAGCCATCTTATCCTGATGGTTATACTTATACATTACCATCTAATTATTTTTAAAGTTTATTTATTTTAATATTTAAAAAGTTTCAAATTCTCTCCTTCCCTCCCACCCCTTCTCCACCCTTTGAGAAGGCAAGCAATACATTAATTATATTTGGGAACTCATGAAAAACATTTCCATATTAGCTATGTTCCAAAAAACACCCAACAACAATAAAAAAGCAATAATTATAAAGATAATTTTAAAAGTATGCTTCAATTTGCAATCAGAGTTCATCACTGCTTTCTCTGGAAGTGGAAAGCATTTTTAATCCTTTGGAACTGTCTTGGATCATTGTCTTAATCAGAACAGCTAAGTCTTTCACAGTATATCATTATTACAACATTACTGTTGCTGTGGATAATGTCCTAGTTCTGCCCACTTTACTTTGTATCAGTTCATATAAACTTACCATTGTTTTTCAAAACCATCTTGCTTGTCATTTCTTAGTATCTCATAGTAATCGTATACCACAACTTGTTCAATCATTTCCCAATTGATGGGCATCCTCTTGATTACCATTTTTTTTGCCACCACAGAAAAAGGCTACACTAAACATTTTTTTTTTGTACAAATAGTACCTTTTCCCTTTCTTTGTTCCCTTTAGCATATAGACTTAGTAGCACCATCTCATTATTGTGAAGTTGATTTTTTTTGCATTCCAGCCAAATGTTTAAAATCTCTTCTTATTTCATTTCATGACACAACATTTAGCCTGAGATTGTGCTCTGCCAAAGCCCTTGAAAATCCAGACTTGGAAATGCAGTGTAGGTTAGCTATTCCTCCCATCCTAGAGTTGCCTGTGAATTGTATGTATATACCATGTCTGTCTTTATCTGTGTCAATCATAAAAATATCAAAAGAAACACAGACTCAATCACAGATCCCTGGGGTATCCCATTAGAGATTATTAACATTAATACATTAACAACTACACTTGGAGTCTAGCTGTACAATTATTTAGGAGCTTAGATAATTGTAGGATCATCTAAATCATATATCTGTACTTTTCCCACAAGTTTAGTAAAAGACACTTTATCAAAAGATTTATTAGAATTTAATTAAACTCTATCTTTAATTCTTTGAATCCTACATATAAATACAAGACAAAATCTTATTTTCCCCCATACTATTGGATTAATGTGTTTTAGTTATAGGGAAACCAATTTTAGCTCGGTATGTAAGGGAGTCTTCTTAACAGAGCCTCTAAAAATGGAATGAACAGCTTGCCTTAGTTTTTGATAAAGGCCCTCTCACTGATTATCTTCAAGAAGAGGCCAGCTGACAACTTTGGGGAGTTATTGTTAATGTCACTAGGTTTGTAAAGATGGATGAATTAGATTTGAAGTCAGGCAAGGTCTCAGTTTGAATATGATCTTTGACTTTTAATAGCTTAATGACCATGGATAATTCACTTACCATCCCAGATTCTGGACTTCTTTACCTGTAAAATGGACAAAACAACCCCTGAAGTATCTACCTTCCAGTAGTGTATAGCTCAAAGTGGAAAATAATGCAAAAGTGCTTTGTCAACCTTAAGTAGTTTTAGGGAGTACAAATAAATGGGAGATATTATTAGCCTTAAGGAATTCACAGAGTATTCAGAATTTTTATGTTTCAGCTCAGGCATCTTTATTACTTGTGGAGAGGGGAGAAAGGGACCCTGGGCATGCAAGTAGGGTTCTAAGTCATGTTCTTCCACAAAATACAGCATGAATTCTTAGCCTAAAGTCTAGTCTGTGCACAAATTTCTGGAGGTCCCTGAACTTGGATGGGAATACAAAATGCATATTTATTTGTACTAATCTTTATTTTTTAATACTATGTATTTTATTTCATGCATTTGAAAGCATTGATATCTGAAGAGTTCCATAAGTTTCACACTGCAAAGGAATCCATGACACAAAATAGATTTAAGAACCACTGGAGTGGGGTATGTCCAGACAAATTATAGTTTAATGACTGAGTTACGGAGATAAATGATGAATGGAGGAAAGTAGAGTTGAATGTGAAATGCAGGTAATACTTTCTCCCTGGGAGAGGGAGAAAGTTGAATTAGAATACTAGTTACTTTTTGACATAGGTTGGGCTGGAAGGCTACAGCATTCTTTCCAACCTTTCTAATCCTCAAATCCCATAGTTCTTTGATATATATCGGGCTAGACAACCTCTGAAATCCATTCTAATTCTGTGAATGTAAGTCTTTAAGGACTTGTTATAAAAAAGTCAAAGTTAGAAAAAGGCAAATTATTAAGTTTATCATCCATCACATTGGGGAAATTAGATAATTATCTGAGTGTTAAATAAATGTAAGGAGAGGGAGGTGTTTACCATTAAGGTTAGTGCAGACAATGGAACTTCTAAGGGAACCAGAAGGGAAGTGAGGAAGTGTTCCAACCAGGATGGAGGAGAGAGAGAGAAAAAAATGCCCATTTCTCTTCCTGGCCAATTGTATGGAACACTTGTCCTTGACTTTCTAACATCATTTCTTTAGGCTTAGCATATTTTCTTTTCTATCCCCAGGGCAGAAATAGGAAGGGGTGAGGGGAATGACTGGTTTTTCCCTATCCCCAAAACAACCAGAAATTGCTCATCCTGCTCAACCAGCCTTCTACAGGCAAGAGTTTCATGGACTATTAATCTCTTGCTTAACATGCATCATTTTATAGGAAGGCCTGGTTCTCCAAATAGTGATTTGATGATAAACAATAGCTCACAAAATTGCATACATTGTTTATATGCCCCAAGCCCCTTAAGTGCTTCCCTCTTCCTATCGCTGCCTGAGATTTCTTCACATTAAACACAGTCTTCTCAGGCCCAGACCTGCTGTCTGGAAGAATCCAAAAAAGTGATGATTTACTCTTCCTCAGCCTACTAAATTCAATTCCCAAGGTTTTGGGCTAATCAGTATATTAAAATTAGATGCACATAGTGCAGTTGGGAGGACCTAGAAATGACTAATGGTTCACCAGGGCACTTATTGACCAGCATGTGTTTTGTTAGTTGGAGGAGGAGGAAAAACAATTTCAACATGTTTCATGGGTAGTTATAAAGCTCATCAAGTCATTTGGGTTGTAGGAGGGCTCTATTCAGTAAGCTGGACAGCTCTCTTCTAGGTGGAGAAACTTAACTTTATCAGTTTTCAAATAATTCTTGATTGTCTGCTTTGAAATCATTCACCTATTAATTATCTACCTGAAATGTTTTTGTTGCCAAATTGAACTTTTTATATACTTAACTTTTATATATTTTATATACTTAGCTTAAGCGGGAAGAGGGTTATTGTTGGATCATAAATCTAGAGTTGAAATGTACCTTAGAACCCGTTCAGCCCAACCCTATCATTTCACAAATTATTGGTTGTAAAGGAAGTAGATATATTTCAGCTGAAGAGGATTCTGGGACGATGGAAGAACAGGTCAGAAAATTCTTAGCTCTCCAGATTTCCTTCACAAACAACAAAAAAAAAGCACCTCAGGCTGAATATAAAGCAGCAAAAATAAACAAGAATTGAGGCTGGACAGCGGCCTTCCTGGGATAACTATAGAAGACCTGAAGAAAGACCCCAGGAGAGAGGTTCCACCTTAGTGAAATGTACATACCTCCAGGCTATCTCTGCTGAAACAACAGAAAACAAGCCCTGAGGACATCTGGGTTGGGAGGTAGTTTCAGCCTCAGTCACAGGAATTCTCACTTCACAAACAGTGTGTGTGTGGGGGGGTCAGACATCTGAGAAGGGGAACATTGAAGGAACCTCAGCTGCTGAGGGTTACCAGGCCCAACTGTGTTGCTGAGTTGTGGTCCTGGGCTGCACTGAAGGTGAGAAGGAACTAGCAAATGCCAGTTGAGTGCAGAAGCAGTGGTGCAGGGATGTTGCCTGATGTGGTCACTTATAGGCCATCTGATTACCTGGTTTCAGTTCCAGGCTAGAGGGGAGAACTGAACTTTATAGCCACTGGAAGGTCTTCAAGAATCAAAAACATTTTCTCCATAGTGTGCTGGGGCACCCTAGCTATAGCTTGGAAGGGAAAAGGAGTGCAGGGGTTGGGCCCAGGACAAAGCTCAAAAACTAACAGTAAGAAGGATCTGAGGCCATAGGCACCATCCCCCACACCCCAGGACTACAGGTGATTACAATAACAAGCTGCTAAAAATAAAACAAAAAAAAAAATGAGCAAGCAAAAGAGAAATAACCCAACTAAAGATAGTTACTAAGGGAATAGAGAAGATTGGAGTTCATCTTCAGAGGAGAATATTGAGGTAAAACTGGAAAAGGAGTTCCAGAATCTTAAGGAAAAAAAATAACTCCTCGAAAACTAGAATGTGGCAAGAGGAAGCCAACAGCATTATAAGAGACCAAGAAATAATGAAACAAAATAAAAAAAGAATAAAAAAAAGAAGAGAAAGTGAAACATCTCATAAGAAAAACAACTAATCTAGAGAATAGATCAAGAACAGAAAATATAAGAATAATTGGATTATCTGAAAGCTATAATCAAAAAAGAAATTTTGATACAATAATACAAGAAATAAAGAAAAATGCCTTGAACTTTTAGAACAAGAGGGGAAAGTAGAAATAAAAAAAAAAGTCCATCAATCATCTCCTGAAAGAGATTCAAGGATAAAAACCTACAGGAATATAATAGCTGGATTCTGAAACCTCCAGCCTAAGGAGAAAATATTATGCACAACGAGGAAAAAGAAACAATTCAAATACTGCAGAGCCACAATTAGAATTATGCAAGACTTAGCAGTAACTACACTAAAAGACCACAGGTCTTGGAACACTATATATCAAAGAGCAAAAGAACTGGAGTTGTGGCCCAAAATATCATACCCAGCAAAGTTAAATATAATCCTGAATTTTAAAAAAAATGGATATTCATTGAATTGACAGATTTTCAAGATTCTGTCATAAACAGATCAAAACTTAATAGAAAATTTGACATACAAGATCCAGTATAAACATAACATAAATGTCAAAGAGCAATTACAAGGGACTCAATAAGGACAAATTGTTTATTTTTTTATATGTGGAAATGTAAAATGTATGCCTAAGATTATCATTAGTAATTGGGTAGTTCAAAATAAATATTGGGGTGGAACTGAGTATGATGTGATGCTAAAACACAAAATGGTGTAATAAAAGGTAAAAATAGTAATTAGCTCACACAAATGAGGTGTGAGAGGGAGAACCAGTACAGAGGAATCAGAAAGGGAGGAGGGCTGGTAGTGCCAAAACCCTATTCACATCAGATCTCAGTTAAAGAGAGAACAATATATACATTTAAAACAGAATAAAGTATTCTAAATTTATAAAGAAATAAGAAGGTAAAGGCACAGTGTGAAGAAAAAAAGGTATACAAGAGTGTGTAGATTAACTGGAATAGGTTAAAAAAGTAAAAACATATATATGTAGAAGGGTATAAAATTATTCTAAATTCAGAAAGAAACAGGTGGGCAAGAGAAAACGGTAGGGGGAGAGGATAAGGGAAAGATTATTGGAGGGGGTAGGTTAAGGAATAGGAGGGCAAGGTAGTGTGTACAAGTAAAGCAGAAGAGTGAGGAGGGTTAAGAATAAGGTGAGAAGGATAGTGAGGAAAACAGAAGGAGGAAAATTTATAAGTCATTATAGATAAGAATGTGAATAAGATGAATTTACTCAAACAATGGAAACTGATAACAGATTAAAAATTGGAATTTGACAATATGTTGCTTTCAATAAATGCTTTAAAAATGGGAGATAAATATAAAATAAAGGTCAGGAGCAGAATTAATTGTGTTAAAAAAAACAGGGGTAATAATCATGATCACAAACAAAGTTAAAACTAAAACAGATTTTATCAAAAGAGAAAAGTAGGGAAACTAAAATGTGTCAGCCATATTACTCCATTTTGTCGTAGACCTTTTAAAATAACCAGGCAGCATAAAAAAAAAAAAAATCTGAGAGTATAGCTGCCAAAACAGATACAGGAACTATACAAATGTAAATACAAAGCACATTTTATCCAAATAAAGTTAGATCTAAAGAATTATAGTAATATTTATTGCTCATAGGTAGGAAAGCCAATATAATTAAAAATGATAACTTTACCTAACTAATCTATTTATGTAATGCCATCATAATTAAATTACTAAAAGAAAATTATCTTACTGAATAAGAAAAAAAATAGTAGCAGAGTACATTTGGAAGAGCAGAGTGTCAGGAACTTTAAGAAAAACAGGAGGAAAAGAAGTGAAGGAACCAGATTCAGTAGTACACCTTAAACTATATTATAAGGAAAACTATACTATGCTTATTTCTACTTGTCATCTGTTCTTCTGAAGGTGGATAGCATCTTCCTTTATGGGTCCAAGTCTTTCCTTATTTTTCTAAATCAACCATTTCATTATTTCCTACACCACAGCAATATTCCAACCCAATCACATTCTATCTGAGATATAGTCTATGGAAGGTTTTCCTCTCAATTTTCTGCATTCCTTCTATTCTTGGCTGTGTGTGTTTTACTTATAAAAGAAAATGTAAATTTAAAATAATCAACATTATCCATTTTACACTTCAACAATGCTCTGACCTCATATATATGTGTGGACATATAGATAGATAGATAGATAGAAATAGATAGATAGATAGATAGATAGATAGAAATAGATAGAGATAGAGATAGAGATATCTATGTATATCTGCATGTATGCCTGCATGCATGTGTGCATATATATGTGTGCATACATGCTTTATTGTTGCTTTCTTGGGGGGGGGAAGGAGAAAAATAAGGTAAAAAGTACACAGCAGAAAACAAAAGAAAACCTACAAGGAAGCAAAGAAAAGCTGGACAGATTTGAAAACAATGTAGTATTTATTACATAGGTTTTCTTGAAATGAAAATTGAACACTTTAAATTGAATCTTCTCTTATATTCTGCTCTGCACATACCAATTTTTTTTCTTTTCATATTTTGCATTTAAGTTTAAAATCAATTTAAAATCTTAAATCCTCAAAAAAAGATCTCTTTCTGCCGCCATAGATCTGGAAGGGACTTAAGACGTCATCGAATCCAACCGCTTCATTTCACAAATGAGGACACCGGGCTTTGAGAAGTCAAACATTGTGAACTAAGTACCAGAGCCAGATTATTACATTGTTGGGTTACAACCAGGGCTTTGAAATTCCTGGGTATTTCCTGGGTAGCACTTTAAGTTTCCTCTGGGTTTGCATGGGAGGGATGTTATTCTACATCCAACAGATAATGGGATGATTATATTGGAGTAAAATATCAAAAGCTGGACAGCATAGCAAGTAGATTAATGAGGATGAGGAAGGCCCACAAATTCATACCACACAATTATTGGTTAATTTGGGGGTTCTTAAACCTTTAGCAGACATAGAGGCCTTTAGCATTCTGATGAAGCCTATGGAGGGACACTTTCTCAATTTTATTCCATCGGTTTCTATTTTTCCTCCCCTTCTCTTACATCCACTCCCTACCAGAACCCCTTGCCTAAAATATGACAATATCCCTCTACTTGGTTTTCTTGTCTTAGTATTAACCTTCTCTCATCCATGTTCCCTGTGACTACCAAAGTGGTATTCTATAAGCAACTGTCTAAACACAACACTCCTCTACTCGATAAACTTCAGTGTCCCCCTATTGCCTCCAAGATCAAATACAAACTCCTCAGCTTGATATCTAAAGCCCTTCACAATCTTGTTCCAATCTAGAGATCCAAGTTGATTTCACATGATATTCTTTCACACTCTCTATTCCACCCAAACTTCCTACTCACTTTTATCCATTCACAGATCCTGACATACTATTATTTAATAAGTATCTGGGGAAGGATGTGAACCCAGGCCTTTATGTCTCCATGTGCAATATTTTATCCATTACTGTCCCCAATTTGGCTTCTCTCTCCCCAAACCCTCATCCCCAAGTGTACTGTCCTTACCAGTCCTTGACTTTATATCTCCTTATCTAATTAGTTCTATGTATTTTCCCCTAGCACAATTAAAGCTATTTTTTCTCTACCTAATATATATTTATTTATTTTGTGAAAGTTTTCCCAATCACATGTACAAATTTAACATTCATTTTTTGTAATATTTTGAGATCCACACTCTTTCCCTCCCTTTTGACCCCCTCCACTCCATGAAAAGGAAAGCAATTTGATACTGATTACATGTGTGAAGTCATGCAAAATATTTCCACATTAGCCATGTTGAAAAAGAAAACAGATAAAGAAAGAAAAAAATGAATTTAAAAAGTGTGCTTCACTCTGTATTCAGAGTACATAAGTTCTCTCTCTGTAGGTAGATAGCATTTTTCGTCATATGTCCTTTGGAACTGTCTTGGATCATTGTCTTGAACAGAGTAACCAATTCTTTTACAATTGATTACACTTATAAGATTGCTATTATTTTGTTCAGTGCTCCTCTGGTTCTGATAACTTCACTTTGCATGAATTTATATAAATCTTCCAAGGTTTCCCTGAAACCATCCTGTTCATCATTTCTTATAACTCAACAACATTTCATCACAATCAATCATATAATATAATTTGTTCAGCCATTCCCAACTGATGGGCATCCCCTCAATTTCCAATTTTTGCCACCATCACAAGAACTGTTATAAACATTTTTTTTTTGTGCAAATAGGTCCTCCACCCCCCTTTTTTTATCTCTTCAGAATACAGACCTAGTAGTGATATTGCTGGGTCAAAGGGTACACAGAATTTTGTAGCCCTTTGGGCATAGTTCCAAATTGCTTTCCAGAATAATTGGACAATTTAATTTCTCCACCAAGAGTGCATCAGTGTCCCATCTTTCCATATTCCCTTGAGCATTTGTCATTTTCCTTCTTTTTTGTCATTTTAGCCAATCTAATGTGTGTGAGGTGGTACTTCAGAGTTGTTTAATTTTCATTTCTCTAATCAGTAGTGATTTAGAGCATTTTTCATGTGACTTGATAGCTTTGATCTTCTTTTCTGAAAATTGCCCATTTATGTCTTTTAACCATTTATCAACTGAAAAATGGCTGTTATTTTTTATATAAATTTGGTTCTGTTTGCTATATATTTGAGAATGGGACTTTTGTCAGAGAAACTTCCTGTGTCTTTTGTTCACAGTTGTGTTTTTCTTCTCATTTTGGCTGCACTAGCTTTCTTAATTGAAAAACATTTTAATTTCATGTAATCAGAATTATCTATTTCAATTCTCATGATCCTCTCCATTTCTTTTTTGGTCATAAATTCTTTTCATGTCCATAGATCTGACATGTACATTTCCACACTCCTCTAATTTACTTATGATATCACCTTTTATGTCTAAATCACATAGCCATTTTGATTTTATTTTGGTATCTGGTGTGAAATGTTGGTCTATATCTAATTTCTGCCAAAATGTTTTCTAGTTTTCCCTGAAATTTTTGTCAAATAGTGGGTTCTTGTGCCAAAAGGTTAGATCTTGTGGTTTATCAAACACTGTGTTACTATGGTCATTTACTACTATGTGTTGTGTATATAATCTACTCCACTGATCCACGAAGCTATTTCTTAGACACTTCCAGATTGTTTTGGTGACTACTTCTGTATAATATAGTTTGAAATCTGGTCCCACTAGTCTACTTTCCTTCATGATTTTTTATTAATTCTTTTGTATTTTGACCATTTTTCCCCAAATGAATTTTCTTTTCCTTCCTTCCTTCCTTCCTTCCTTCCTTCTTTCCTTCCTTCCTTCCTTCCTTCCTTCCTTCCTTCCTTCCTTCCTTCCTTCCTTCCTTCCTTCCTTCCTTCCTTCCTTCCTTCCTTCCTTCCTTCCTT